>NC_133361.1:34075567-34288711 GCF_049309525.1 Garra rufa | reverse complement strand
CATGTTTTAAAGATCTCGTGATTTATATTACAAGCTAAAAAAAAAAAATCAATGTACTTTTGGCCATATGAATAACACCATATTCTGCATCAAATTGCATAGTTTGCTCAGTTTGGGCTTCAGAATATAATTGAGATGTTTTACTCTTTCAATATGAGACAATGATTCTCACTATATCATACTATATAAGCAGTAAAAGCCTAAAGTACCAAATAAACACATAACACAAACTGTTTAGTATATATACCATCTGAAAGCGGAATAAATAAGCTTTCCATTTGTTAGGATAGTAGGGTATTTGGTAAACTATTAAAATTTGGAATCTGAGGATGCAAAATATCTAAATATTGAGGAAATCGTCGTTAAAGTTGTTCAAATTAAGTTCTATTACTAATCAAAAATTATGTTTTGATATATTTATGGTAGAAAATGTTTGGTAATTTACAAAATATCTTCATGGAACATGATCTTTAATATCCTAATGATTTTTGGCATAAAAGAAAGATTTTGGCCAATACACTGCTGGCTCTTGCTACAAATATACCCTTGTTACTTATGACTGTTTTTTTGTTTTTTTGTTTTTTGTTTCCAGGATCACATATACATACATACAATTTGTAGACGGTTACTGATTCCAAATTACATTGCAAAAATGGTAATTAGTAACATAATCCATTACATTACACATTTTGGGTAATATAATCAGATTACTTTTAGATTACTTTTAACATTACTGGTGGACCACATTGATTTAAATAGGATAATCTTGTTATCCTATTTAAACCACATCGATATAAAAATACAAAGAGAAATGAAATATAATCAATTCATATTAACAACATAAAGTGCATTAAACATAACGCTTCCCAAACTGAGGGCTGTTAAATTAAAATATATCTTTTTAAATTAACATTTAATTTTAAAAATGAAATATTATAACTGTTTACCTGTATGTCATGTGTCCATGTGAATAATATGTAATCATGTAATCAATACAAAGATAACTGTAGTCTGATTACGAGTATTTTAAAGTGTAATATAATTTAACTACAAGTACTTAATTATGTAATCCAGATTACATGTAGTCAGTTAATACCCAGAAATATATAATATATATTTAGTGCTAGGCAACGATTAATCGCGATTAATTGCATCCAAAACAAAAGTTTTTGTTTATATAAAACTGTATATGTACACACACATATTAAGTACACAAAAACTTTTATTTTGGATTTTGGATGCGATTAATTGTTGCTATATATATAATTTTGACTAAAGGCATAATAAACAGTTCTATTATTTATTTATTTTTTGAGAATATTTCATATGTTAGACTTTACACTAAATACTAGTGCTTATTGCTACTCAACAAGTAACTAATGTTCATGGTTATCTTTATTTTTCATACTCCATCTGTTAAAAATCAAAAGGACGATTACATTTAATATATGTATATATATATATATATATATATATATATATATATATATATATATATATATATATATATATACATATTTTTTTTTACTTCATATTACTTTTACTGCATTATGCCGAAACATAGGTTATGAGATTTATTATAATTTTAAACCTAATTTATTTTTATTTACATCACAATAAAGAAATATGAAAGATTAAAATAATCAATACCTTCTCAGCACTGAATTTAGACGGTAATCCACCAAATGACGGACACAGTGTCGATACAACGATTTTAAAGTTATTTAAATGTAAATAATTAATAACTACGCATACGCAACATTTTAGAAATTCAAGAACAAACTGTTCGACTCCACCCACAGCGTGTCGTCATGTCCGCGAAAACCGCTCTTCCGTCTGTCTCGCGCATGTGTAGTCCTCTTTACGACTCGGCTGGCGAAGATGGCGGACATACAGGTATGTGAGTCCAAACGGCGTGGTCATGAAAACGCGTTGGATTTTACGTTAAAGTTAAAATCAAAGCTACAAATTATGGCAGATAAACAACAAAGAGAACACCATGGAGGCAATCATGAACAAATGGATCACAGTGAAGATTAGAAAATGTGTTTTCCATCACCAGCTAACGGGTAGGAAGCGTTGTTGAACAGGAAGGCGAGCGGCCTTGTCTTAACCGACCAGCAGAAAAATATTAGTTTTAGTCTTGCGGCTACAAAAGAGAGCCCTAAATATATTACTTCATGACAGTGCTGATGCAGTTATCTGTGTCACTCAAGCCTAGATAACATTTGTGTGTATATATGTATATGTTGGTTTGTACACGTGCTCAAAATGGGAATGAAGTTGCAAATGATGTTTTTTATCACGATGGTCTTCCAAGTCTGTCAGACTCTGAGGAAACTGCCTTATGGCATCACTGATGCAGCATAAAATCCCAGAAATGTTTTGATGTAGTTTTTAAGCTAAGTTCTCGAGTTTTGGTGTAGGTTAGGACGTACTAATAGTCCAGAATAGGGAGTGGAAACCTTTTGTGGACTAACTTTATATCAAAGTTATTCCACGCATTCGTTTGTAAGAATTGTGACTGATTCTGTGCTTGTGGTCTTGTTTCAGAACGAGAGGGCTTATCAGAAACAGCCCACCATCTTCCAGAACAAGAAGCGAGTTCTAGCTGTTGAAGCAAGCGGCAAAGAAAAGCTCCACGTTATTACAGAAACGTTGGCTTGGGCTTCAAAACTCCCAGAGAGGTGAGCTTGTTTTTGTGTGCAAATGTACCGTCTTCATAGTCTTCCTAGACTCCAAGAGAGCTCTTATGTCTTTTTGGCAATGCTGATGCAGTTGAATACTTTTCCATTGTGCAACTTCAGTTGAGTTCAAATGACTAAAGTTCTTGTGCTTTTCTTCCACAGGCTATTGAAGGCACTTATATTGATAAGAAATGCCCCTTTACTGGAAACGTGTCCATCAGAGGCCGAATTCTGTCTGGTGAGTCTATATAGTTTGCTGGCTAATAGTTTAATTTGGGGTGCAGATGATGATGATTTTACACTCTTAAAAATAAAGGTAGGTTCTTTATTGGCATCAGCTGTTTCATGAAGAACCTTATACATCCATGGAAGCTTTCAAATCCAGAAATGGTTCTTGATAGTCAAAAAAAGGTTTAGATTTTTTAAATGTTCTTCAGAATGGTTATTTTAAGAACTTTTCACTGAAAGGTTCTTGGGGAACCAAAAATGGTTGTTCTATGGTGAAACACCTATTTGAAACCTTTATTTTTTGGAGTGTATCTTAGTCTGTTTTGGAAATCAAAGATTCTGTATCCTGGCCATTGGTATACAACGTATGTAAACGTATTTGCTGTCACCTTTTTTCAGGTGTGGTGACCAAGATGAAGATGCAGAGGACCATTGTCATCAGACGGGACTACTTGCATTACATCCGCAAGTACAACCGTTTTGAGAAGAGGCATAAGAACATGTCTGTCCACCTTTCCCCATGCTTCAGGTAAAATTTCTCAGTTTCTGCTTTCTTTTAGGGGCTGAATATTTTTGTAGACCCTTATTGTGCATTTGAACACCTACTCTATAAATAAGTGGTGAGCTGCAAATGATGTTTTTACTCACGACAGTCTTCCAAGTCTGTTAGGCTCTGACGACACTACCTTATGGCTGATGCAGCAGATAGTGCTTAAAAAATAAAGTCTAGGAGATATTTGTTTGAGGTTGTATTACTGAAAGTTTTTCTTCTTGAATATCATCATGCTCTCCATTTGTTTAGGGACGTGACTGTGGGTGACATCGTAACAGTTGGAGAATGCCGACCCCTCAGCAAGACAGTCAGGTTCAACGTCCTGAAGGTCACCAAGGCGGCTGGAGCCAAGAAGCAGTTCCAGAAGTTCTAGAACTGTTGTTAACAATATGGCACCTCTGTATTGTTTGTGGAAAATAAAATAAAACCTGTTCTTTAAATCTGTTTTTACTATTGATTTTGTCTCCAAGTCACTTTGCAAAAACATCCTGGGCTGCGTTTCCCAAAAGCATCGTAAACTTAAGTTGATCGTAGCTCCATTGGTTTCAATGGGTCTATGATGTACTTAAGCTTACGATGCTTTTGGGAAACGCAGCCCTGTTTGAGTTGAGTTTAATGTAAAGCTAATAATTAAATCATAAATGTAAAATTAAAATGGATCTTTTTAAAATGAAAACACTCAAAGCAAAATGCCTAAAAATGAAATATACCTGTTTACCTGCATGTCATGTGACTAGTCGTGTAATCAAATTAACTGTAGTGTGATTACGAGTATTTTAGTGTAATAAGTCGTAAGTGTAATTGAAAGTCGCTTTGGATAAAAGCGTCTGCTAAATGTAATTAACTACAAGGACTTACTACCCAGCACTGTATTTGTGTGTGTGTGTGTATACATAATAGTGCTGGGCAACGATTAATCGCATCCAAAACAAAAGTTTTGTTTATAATACTGTATATGTGTATGTACTGTGTATATTTATTAAGTGTTATATATATATATATAAAAGACAGTAAAAAAAAAAATATACATGTATATATTATATACGTGTATATATATTTATATATAAACATTTTCTACATACATGCATGTGTATTTATATGTAAATAATAAATATACACAGTACACATTTGTACGCCAAAACTTTTATTTTGGATGTGATTAATGTGTATATATACAGGTCCTTCTCAAAAAATTAGCATATTGTGATAAAGTTCATTATTTTCTGTAGTGTACTGATAAACATTAGACTTTCATATATTTTAGATTGATTACTACACAACTGAAGTAGTTCAAGCCTTTTATTGTTTTAATATTGATGATTTTGGCATACAGCTCATGAAAACCCAAAATTCCTATCTCAAAAAATTAGCATATCATGAAAAGGTTCTCTAAACGAGCTATTAACCTAATCATCTGAATCAACTAATTAACTCTAAACACCTGCAAAAGATTCCTGAGGCTTTTAAAAACTCCCAGCCTGGTACATTACTCAAAACCGCAATCATGGGTAAGACTGCCGACCTGACTGCTGTCCAGAAGGCCATCATTGACAACCTCAAGCAAGAGGGTAAGACACAGAAAGAAATTTCTGAACGAATAGGCTGTTCCCAGCTGCACAACGAGAAGAGGTGACCGGACCCTGAGGAAGATTGTGGAGAAGGACTGATTCCAGACCTTGGGGGACCTGCGGAAGCAGTGGACTGAGTCTGGAGTAGAAACATCCAGAGCCACCGTGTACAGGCGCCAGGTCAAGCCACTTTTGAACCAGAAACAGCGGCAGAAGCGCCTGACCTGGGCTACAGAGAAGCAGCACTGGACTGTTGCTCAGTGGTCCAAAGTACTTTTTTCGGATGAAAGCAAATTTTGCATGTCATCCGGAAATCAAGGTGCCAGAGTCTGGAGAGGGAAATGTCAAAATGCCTGAAGTCCAGTGTCAAGTACCCACAGTCAGTGATGGTCTGGGGTGCCATGTCAGCTGCTGGTGTTGGTCCACTGTGTTTTATCAAGGGCAGGGTCAATGCAGCTAGCTATCAGGAGATTTGAGCACTTCATGCTTCCATCTGCTGAAAAGCTTTATGGAGATGAAGATTTCATTTTTCTGACCTGGCACCTGCTCACAGTGCCAAAACCACTGGTAAATGGTTTACTGACCATGGTATTACTGTGCTCAATTGGCCTGCCAACTCTCCTGACCTGAACCCCATAGAGAATCTGTGGGATATTGTGAAGAGAAAGTTGAGAGACGCAAGACCCAACACTCTGGATGAGCTTAAGGCCGCTATCAAAGCATCCTGGGCCTCCATAACACCTCAGCAGTGCCACAGGCTGATTGCCTCCATGCCGCATTGAAGCAGTCATTTCTGTAAAAGGATTCCCGACCAAGTATTGAGTGCATAACTGAACATAATTATTTGAAGGTTGACTTTTTTTGTATTAAAAACACTTTTCTTTTATTGGTCGGATGAAATATGCTAATTTTTTGAGATGGGAATTTTGGGTTTTCATGCGCTGTATGCCAAAATCATCAATATTAAAACAATAAAAGGCTAGAACTACTTTGAAATGTGTGTAATGAATCTAAAATATACGAAAGTCTAATGTTTATCAGTACATCACAGAAAATAATGAACTTTATCACAATATGCAAATTTTTTGAGAAGGACCTGTACAGTGGTGTGAAAAATTGTTGGCCTCCTTCCCTTTTTTTTTTGAATGTTTGTCACGCGTTAATGTTTCAGATCATCAAATTAATTTAAATATTAATCGAAGATAACGCAAGTAAACACAACATGCAGTTTTTAAATGAAGGGTTTTTCTTATGAAGGGAAAAAAAAAAATCCAAACCCACATAGCCCTGTGTGAAAAAGTGTTTGGGTTCTGCAGCAGGACAATGATCCAAAACACACCAGTAAATCCACCTCTGAATGGCTGAAGAAAAACAAAATGAAGACTTTGGAGTGGCCTAGTCAAAGTCCTGACCTGAATCCTATTGAGATGCTGTGGCATGACCTTAAAAAGGAGGTTCATGCTTGAAAACCCTCCAATGTTACAACAATGTTACCCTCCAATTACAACAATGCTGCCAAGATGAGTGGGCCAAAATTCCTGCACAGCGCTGTGACAGACTCATTGCAAGTTATCACAAACGCTTGATTGCATTTGTTGCTGCTAAGGGTAGCCCAACCAGTTATTAAGTTTAGGGGGCAAACACTTTTTCACACAGGGTCATGTGGGTTTGGATTTAGTTTTATTCAAAAACTGTATATTTTGTTTAATTGTGTTATCTTTGATATTTAAATTTGTTTGATGATCCGAAACATTAAAGTCTGACAAATGTACAAAAAATAAAAAAATAAATAAATAAATTAAAAAAATCAGGAAGGTGGCCAACACTTTTTCACACCGCTGTATATATATATATATATATATATATATATATATATATATATATATTAATCACTTGTTGCTATTTAACAAGTAACTAATGCTACTGGTTATCTTTATTTTTCATACTCCATCTGTAAAGAATCAAAAGGAGGAAGATTGCATTTGACATGTTTCACTTCATATTACTTTTACTGTATTATGCCGAAACAGGTTATGAGATTTATTATAATTTTGAACCTAAATAGTTTTATTCACATCACTAAAATATGAAAGATTAAAAAAGCAATACCTTCTCAGCACTGAATTTAGACGGTAACCCACCACATGACGCACACAGTGTAGTTACAACAATTTTAGAGTTTTTTAAATGTAAATTATAAAATAACCACGCATAAGAGGCCTGCCAAAATGTTTGCTCGGCTCCACCCACAGTGTGTCGTCATGTCCGCGAAAAATGCTCTTCCGTCTGTCTCGAGCATGTGTAGTCCTCTTTGCGACGCGACTGGTGAAGATTGTGGACACACAGTAACGTGAGTCCAGATACCGCAGTCATGAAAACGCGATTGATTTTAAAGTTAAACACAAAGCTACAACGTCTGGTAGACAAACAGCAAAGAAAACACCATGGAGGCAGTCATGACCAAGTGGATCACAATGAAGATTAGAAAATGTGTTTTCCAACACCCACTAACGTGAACTGGTAAGCGTTGTTGAACGAGAAGGCGAGCGGCCTTGCCTTATCCGACCAGCAGAAAGTGTTTTTTTTTTAAACATGCCACTGTTTATGTGATATAAAGTTATGGTATAAAAAAATGGCTGTATTTTGTCTGTAATATTGAAAGGCAAAATACGCGAATTTGTTTGCAAGGCATGGATAGCACGTGGATATACTAGTCATTTTAAGTTTTAATGTCACAACTCCAAATGAGAACGCTAACTATACCACAGTGTAACAGTACTGATGTAATTATCTCTGTCAATCGAGTCCAGAAAATATTTGTAGGCTTTTTGTGGATTTATGCACGTGCTCTAAATGGGAATTAAGCTGCAAATTATCTATTTTATCACTGTGGTCTTCAAAGTCTGTCAGACTCTTGAAGACATTGTCTTACGGCATCACTGATGCAGCATAACATCCCTGAAGTGTTTTGATACATCATCAAAGTTATTCCAGCATATGCATTCGTTTGTAAGGATTGTGACTGATTCTGTGCTTGTGGTCTTGTTTCAGAATGAGAGGGCTTATCAGAAACAGCTCACCATCTTCCAGAGCAAGAGAGTTCTAGCTGTTGAAGGAAATGGCCAAGTGAAGCTCCCACATTATCACAAATGTTGGCTTGGGCCTCAAAAACCCGAGAGAGGTAAGCTTGTATTTGCGTTCAAATAACTTTTTCATTGCAGATGATGTCTTTACTCACGATGGTCTTCCTAGACTCCAAGAGAGCTCTGAGGATATGCCTTTTTGGCAATGCTGATGCAGTTAAATACATTTCCATTGTGCAATCTCAGTTGAGTTCAAATGACTAAAGTTTTTGTGCTTTTCTTCCACAGGCTATTGAAGGCACTTATATTCATAAGAAATGCCTCTTCAATGGAAACGTGTCCATCAGAGGCTGGATTCTGTCTGGTGAGTCCGTGTATTTTCCTGGCTAGTTGTAGTTTAATTTGGGGTGCAGGTGATGTCTTATCTCACGATGGTCTTCTGAACCCTGTGGGTTTTGAGGATGATGCCTGATGGCTTTACTGATGCTTCCCTCTAACTAATTTTAGTGTATCTTAGTCCTTTTTGGAAATCAAAGATTCTGTATGCTGGGTATTGATATACAACTTACTGTCACATTTTTCCAGATGTGGTGACCAAGATGAAGATGCAGAGTACTATCGTCATCAGGCGGGACTACTTGCAGTACAACCGTTTTTAGAAGAGACGTGTGAACATGTCTGTTCACCTCTCCCCATGCTTCAGGTAAAGTTTCTCAGTTTGTGGTTGCTTTTAGGAGCTGAATACCTTTGTAGGCCATTTTTGTGCATTTAAACATGCTCTCTAAATGGGTGGTGAGCTGCAAATGATGTTTTTACTCACGACAGTCTTCCTAGTCTATTAGGCTCTGACGACACTACCTTATGGCTGATGCAGCAGATAGTGCTTAAAATTGTAGTCTGAGATATTTGTTGGTTGTATTACTGAAAGTTGTTTCTTAAATATCATTTTAATGTTCTCCATTTGTTTAGGGACGTGACTGGGTGACATCGTCACATGCTGGCCCCTCAGCAAGACCGTGAGGTTCAACGTCCAGAAGGTCACTAAAGCAGCTGGAACCAAGAAGCAGTTCTAGAAGTTCTAGAACTGTTGTTAACAGTGACACCTCTGTATTGTTTGTGGAGAAGAAAATAAAATCTGTTCTTTAAATCTGATTTTAGTGTTGATTTAGTCTCCAAGTCACTTTGCTAAAGCTTCTTGCTCTTATGCCCCTCAATATTTAATATTTTGGATGTCTCCGATTAAAATAACTGGCTGCATATACTACTAAATATTTAAACTCATATGCTTATAAATATTTTTGAATATTTTATTACAGTAATGAGTTCCTTTTTAATATTTTCGGTTCATTCTGATTTAAGTATATGTGCAGTTGAGTGTTTAAACATCTCTTACATCTTCATTTGACCTGACTGTCTTCTAATTCTATTTCATCTATTTTAACATTTGACCCTCTAAAACTTGCATTCTATTTTATTTCTGTTCTATTTATTTTTTGGAATAAATGAGCCTCCAACACTAGCTTTCCCTGTTTATTTTCTATTCTATCTACTTGATTTTGTTTTATTTATTAAATACCTTGCTACATTTACTATTAGGTTAACCAAACAGTACTTAAAGTTAAAGTCATAAGTTTATATACACCTTGCAGAATCTGCAAAATGTTGTTTTACCAAAATAAGATGGATCATACAAAATGGTATTTTTTACTGACCTGAATAAGATATTTTGCATAAATGACATTTACATATAGTTCACAAGAGAAAAAGATAGTTGATTTTAATGCTATTTTAGATATGCTTGATTCCTAATACTGTGTTGATAACTGAATGATCCACAGCTGTGTTTTGTTTTGTGGTAGTTGTTTATGAGTCCCTTGTTTTTCCTGAACAGTTAAACAAAGATGTGTACATTTTTCTTATTTTGCTTAAATATATATTTTAGTACTGCCATTCTGAAGCTACAGATGATACTTACATGTTACACAAGGCAAAATAAGTTACATTTTCTATAATCTTCAAATTAAAAAAGTTTTCTCCCCTGACTCTTAATGCATCGCATTTCCTTCTGAAGCATCAGTGAGTGTTTGAACCTTCTGTAATAGTTGCATGAGTCCCTCAGTTGTCCTGAAAGTGTAAAAAGATGGATCTCGAGATCATACAGTCATTGTTGGAAAGTGTTCAAATAGACTGATTATTAATTAATGTAATATTCATGAATAATTAAATTTTGCTACCCACATGATTTGTTACCTGTCACTACCTATCACTAGGCTACTATAAGTCTCACTTACACATTCAGAAATGTCTATGCATATCCTATCCATATATAATGTATCCATATCCTTACATTTTATGAGTTCTCTAAATCTGATTGTACGTGGTAAAACACATGCTTCGCGGAAGTCGCTGTAATAAAAGGCAGATCCTATTTGAAATCAGTGGTGTAGAAAATAGATGCCATTACCACAGAGTGTAAATTAAAGAAATATCTTATTCGCTTTTGCCAATAATCTCAGCTAAGTGAAAACAATTATTTCCCCCTCATCATACTACAGTTACAACAAAATGTTGTTCGCTTTGTGCATAAGTGTAGGATACATCCAGCAGATGGCGCTGCTTCACTAGCGCTGAACGCGGCACCAAAATACCACGTGACCCGCAAACGTCACGGAGAACGTCGTCCGTGTTTGAACGTGGCGGCGCGAAGGTGTGAAAAACGAAGATTATTCACTGTTTTTTCGCTGTCCAAATATCTAATGAAAGCAAAACTATCAACAGATTGTTGTTTACATTAGTAGTCCATGATTGTCGCGTTATATATCTACTGTTATGATTAACTCAACAGATATGACAGCCACGGTAAGCTATGTTACAAACTGCTGGCTAAGTTCATTTCTAAACTGATTATTGATGGTGATGTTCATTGTTTGTTCATACAGGCTTGTAATAAATGGAAGGGTTTGTTCACCGTTGGAGAGGAGTTTGATGATGAGGTTTGGAATTTAATTTTATCTTTGAAATACATTTTAAAGTGTGTCACTTGCACGTTAAAGGAAAAAATAAGTTTTGATATATTTATGGTAGGAAAGTACAAAATATCTTTACTTGGTATCCTAAAGATTTTTGGCATAAAAGAAGAATCCACACCCACACTATGTATTGTTAACTATTACTACAAATATACCCATGCCACTTAAAGACTAGTTTTGTGGTCCAAGGTCACATATGACCAACTATAACTTATATTTCAGCATATGTTGCCTTTTAGAAGTGTTTACAAAATGTACAAATAATGCTTGGTTATCTTGTCATCCATAATTTTCATCTGTAGGATTTGCTTGAAGCTGATTGGACGTGTCCGTCTGACCACACATCTTCTACCACTCCATCTATAGTACCTTCATCTGAATCCTCACATGTTCAGCAGAGCTCCGTTAGCTTGGAAAATACATCTGGACCTGGTTCTGTTGCGACTCTTCGTACCCCATCATGTGGCACTATCAATGCCCTGCCAGATCTTTCCAGGCCTTGCCATCAGCCAATCCCCGCCTCTGTTTCTTCTCTCCGAGCGCCTGTGTCATCCCTTCACTGTTTCTCTAACCCAATAAACCCTTCTACCCCAGCTTCTCTCAGTGTCCTGCAGAGAGACCTCCCTCCTCAGGATGACTTTGACGACTGGGATGTGGATCTTGAGGAACTGGATGGCATTCCCCAAATGGTTTGTGAGCCACAAAATAATTCAGCTGCACCACTGAACAACATTTCACCTGCTAAACGGATGAGGCCATCAGCAGAAGTGTCCTCCCATGGCAGGTTTGGCGCAACCTGCTCAGCGTCAATTACACGGCCCTTAGTCAACACCTCATTTGCGTCCACCATCCAAGGCCCCACGTGTCCATCTACCCCCATGCGTGGCCCTGCTACACCACTCTCGCGATTCCCCCGACCCGTGACTCCCAGGCCTCCAGCTGTGTCGCCTCAGTGTCAGAGGGGTGCTTCGACACCAAGGACCCCGCTGCAGCCCTGCGGGTCTCTTTTCCACTCTGTCTCTCCTGCTACTGATTCCTCTTCCACATTTACATCTCGTCCTCTTAACACACCTGTCCTGACCAATCATTTAGTCCAGCTGGTGTCTGCAGCCAATAAGACACCTCAGAGACCACAGAGCCGCATGATGCCAGCCAAAGCACGTCGTTTTCCTGGCCCGGCAGGAGCGCTACCAGTGCAGGTCAGCCAAGCACTATTTTAGCTGATTATTGTTAATGTCACACAAAATGTACTGCTCAGAACTGTTATTTAGTGTACTGCAAGCCTATTTCACCTTAAAACCTGTTGTTGATGATTATTATAGTTCTGCACTGTGCAATCTGGAAATTTCCATTGCTTTCTTGTGACTGGCATGTAGTGTTTTTTTGTATATTCTCATTGCATGGCTCATTTGCACTGTTTGTTGTGTTGTAGATCAGTGAACGGACTCTTGATGACATTGTTGTGTCAGTTCCTCAGACGCCTGCACATGGAGCTGTTGCTCGCCCAAAATGTGAGGTACGTAAATATGGGATCTTCCACTTTCCAGATTAAACTACTGTCAGTCTAAAATAAACCGTAAATGTTAGATTAAAACAAACCGAACCAAAACTTAAGCTTAAAGGGATAGTTCACCCAAAAATAAAAATACCATCACTCACCATCATGTTGTTCCAAACCTATAAGATGTTTGTTCATCTTCGGAATTTTTTTTTGTGATGAAACCTGAGAGCTTTCTGACCCTGCTTAGTCAGCAACGCAGCTACCAAAAATATCTTAAATTACCCCCCCAAAGTCTGCTGTACTTTACAAATCCAAGCTTTTCTAAAGAAGCAGGACTTTATAAAAATTGCATCAACAGTTTACGGGCATATTTAAAGTGATAATGTCAATATATATATATATATATATATATAATGTAATGTTTTTGAGTTATAGGATTTTTTTTAATGACACCGCTATGTCATAATTATTCAAACCCTATTCAACATTGCAGTTTTAATCATTTATTTATGCTAGGGAACAAAATTGCTTTAAAACAGAATTAGCTTGGGCTGTTAAACATGCATGCATTTAGTCCACGCATATGCTGAAGTTGAGTAGCAAATATTGCAAAGTCAACAGAGCTTTCACAAAAGCTATAGAGAAGAAATGATTTTATTATATTAGAAAGTCTAAGGCTGCATGAAGATTTCCACGGCATCAAAAGTTCCAAGAGACACAGCTGGCAGCCTTATTCCTTAGTTTCAAAATGTGTTGTACCAGAAAACCTTTGAAGGTGTTGAACAAAAAAAGCACAATATCATAAAATATGTAATCAGAGCAACTGCAATGTACAACCAAAGACTTGCAAGATGACCTGAAGAAAGGAGGAAAAAACATTTCAATGCAGTGTATAAGAAGAAGAACACAAGACAAGTATGGCCTTCATGTTGAGGCATCTTTCTGAATACCACTATTGACAAAGAAGACCATAAAATGCTGACTTGAACATGCTAAAAGTCATTTAGATAGATCTGAAGAATGTTTTATGGAGTTATGTGACCAAACTGGAACTTTTTGGGCCTATGGATCAGCGGTGTGTCTGGTGCAAAGAAGGCAAAGCTTATGAGCAGAAGAATGGTCAAACATGGAGGTGGGCCAGTCCTGTTATGGGGTTGTTTTACTGAAGCAGGAAGTGGAAATCATGACTGAATGAAGGACATCATGGGTTCTTTGAAATATTCTTTCAATACCATTTTAGCATTAATTTGAATGCCTTTGGTGCAAAGTCTGAAGCTAATGATCAGTGGACTTTCTTGCAGGACAATCATCCCAAAGTAAACATCCAAATCTACTTAAGCTTGGTTCAGGGATCAATCATATAATGTTCTTGAGTAGTCTGTTCAGTCTCCAGATTTAGTTCTCATTAAAAATATTTGGTTGGATTTGAAGAAAGCAGTGGCAAAATGAAAACCAAAGATTATCTGGGAACTGAAAGCTTTTTGCTAGGCAAGGAATGGGCTGAATTTGCAGTAGAGAGGTGACAGAAGCATCTAAGCACTTCCAGGCAGCGTTTATTGGTGGTTTTAAAAAAGAAAAGATTCTGCACCAAATTTTACTTTTGGGGGTTGAATCATTTTAAACATGAATGTTTGGAGTAAATTAGATTTGTTTCATTGTGCATCAACTTACATTCTTAGAATTTCTCAAAAGTGTAATGATAAACTTTCTGTAATAGTGTATTGATGCATTTGTTGAAGTGTTTTCACAATTTTGTTCTCTACAGCAAAATGTCTTGCAGTTCATAGGGGTTGAATAATTTCGATTGCAACTTTAAATATCCAATCTCAGCTGATACAACTAGAAAAACAAAATATGGTAGCAAGATATTGTGAATTCCTCCTCTTTTTTTCTTTTTATCACCCTTTTTTTTTTTTTTACTGTTGTGTGGAGTCACTCACAGCTCCACACATACTCACAAACCTGCACTCATCAGACAAGGTGTCCATTTTTCACAGCAGGTTTCCAGCTCTCAGGTGAGTGAGGAAGAGGAGTTCAGCAGGGGTCCGTGGGCAGTGATGAAGACTGAGATTGGATTGGATGAGAAGAACCCTTCTTGCTTTCTGCACTCTTACAGTGTTGTCATGGTACTCCGCAAGGTGAGCTACTGAAATCTCACAGCAAACTTTGTATTTAAATGAGCTTGTTTGAGTGCTTGTGCTAACAATATTGTTAAGGATATAATTCTGTTAGTTTGCAGATTTTTCCCTTTTATCCAAATTTTTACAATATATATTTGGGTTGCTTAAAGTGGAAGTCCGTGACTATAATCAGGACAAATGAGGAATCTCTGCTCTGTAAATGATTAACACAAACATAATCACCGTTGTCATCAGTCACCTTAAAGTGATTATTAATGTAATTTTAATGTGTTTTGCCCAGTGTGTCATAACGATCCTCTGCTAACGGTACACGTGTGTTAAATATTCATTAGGCTGACAAATGCTGATTAGCTTTTCCCTTGATTCATTACCAATGGCCTTGAGGCTGTGCTGCAACTTACGCGTTTTCTTTTCTCTTATTCGCTTGTTTTTCTGCTTATTTGTGACTTATCACTTTCTTACTCCAGGCTGCTCTTAGGCAGCTGGCTAAGAATAAGGTCCCTAATATGGCTGTCATCTTGAAGAGTATCACACACACACATGCAGATGCAAAGGCCGTCTTCAGAGATCCCACAGGTACTAATAATTAGAGTGTAATGTACACTACCAGGCAAACATTGTTAGTTGAAAGTATCTAGTTACTAAAGAAAATGAAAACCATATTTTAGATACTTCAAAGTCACCACCCTTTTGCTGACTCTTTTTCTCATCAAACTTCATAATGTTGGGGTGCATTTTCGTATTTAGAATGGCTGTTTTATGTAAACTAATTCAATAAGTTGAAGTGTGTTCAAATGTTTTTGTAAGGGTATATAAATGGTAAAACATGACTTGCTTTTTCCATGATGATTTAGGTGACCATATCCATCTCTCTCTCTCTCTCTCTCTCTCTCTCCCTCTCTCTCTCGCTCACACACACACACACAAAATCACTGACTATGAAATCAGGAGGTCACTGACTGAGCTGGTGTTCTTGGTCTGATTGCACTCTTATCTCCAGAAAAGAATATATATTTTTTTACTTTTCCTGTATTTTCTTTTGCACTCTGAAGGTGAGATGCAGGGCACGGTTCATCGGCGCCTGGTAGAAGAAAGATTGGGAGAGCTCAAGACAGGAGCTGTGTTACTACTCAAACAAGTAACTATATTTCAGACCTCATTATAGACTGTCAAAAGAAAAAAATATGCATTGTAGATAACACCAGAATTTTTCTTTTATTTACTCAGTATTTTTGAAAAAAAAAAAAAAAAAAGACCCATGGCTTAAGGGAGGGTTTACCCAAAAGTTCAAATTCTGTTGTTAATTACTCACCCTTGTGTCGTTCCAAACCTGTAAGACCTGCGTTCATCTTCTGAACACAAATTAAGACATTTTTGATGAAATCCGAGAGCTTTCGGACTCTGCAATTACAAGGCTCAGAAAGCTAGTAAGGACATTGATTATATAGTCAGTAGCTGCGTTTCCATTACAGATTTGTGCAAAACTTTGGCGCTATTTTATAAATGTTGATTAAAAAGTTTTGCGAAATTACTGTTTCCGTTAACTGATGTTATGCGACTGAAACGGAATCTTTTCCTTTCGTGATAAGTCATGGCAACAGATTTTTTTGTGGGATTTTGGCTATATTTAATGTGACAAAAAACAGATTTATTTGTGGGATTTTAGCTATATTTAATTGAATGTGACCTGTAAATGTGAGAGAAAAAAAAAAAGGTTTCCATTGCTGTTCTGCGAAATATTCCTTTTCGAATTGCCTGAAAAACCACCTCATGTGAGCGTAAAAGCTTTTTTGCGATATATGGTTTTTGAACAATTGACGCATTTCCATTTCAATAGGGTATATGTCGAACGTCACCTGACCAACCCCGGAAAACAGGTCTCATTGCTTCCGCTTGTCGGAGAACGTGTTAATAGCCGTAATAAATGGCGATATCGACGGACTTTTAAGGTAATCAGTTAAACAAGCCAGCTGTTTTTATTGTGGACGTTTCATTCGATATTTATATATAAATGTTAGTGAAAAGAATAAAAATTAAAAACTTTTATATATCAATCCACATATGTGATGGACATTGGTTATGATCATTTTTAGTGTCAACTTTGAAGGAATCTTGAGTAAATCATGTTCATATTTAAAGAGGCATATGCAAAACGCGTGAACCGGAAGCAACGAGACCTGTTCAGCAGAAAACGGAAGCCTGTTGGGCATAACCCCTATTTGGGGGTAATGGAAACGCAGCTAGTGTGACATCAGTGGGTCAGCTTTAATGATATGAAGCTTTGAGTACTTTTTGTGCACAAAGAAAACAAAAACAACTTTTTTCAACAATTTCTTTTCTGTGTCAGTTCTAGATGCACGTTCATGAGTACCACGAAGCAAAAGTATTTTTGTAGCTTCATAAAATTAGTTGAACCACTGAGGTCACATGGTCTATTTTATTGATGTCATTCAGTTGTTTTATTGATGTCTAAAATGTTTTAGTTGTGTTGCTGTCTATGCAGGATCAGAAGGCTCTCGGATTTAATCAAAAATATCTTAATTTGTGCCCTAAAGATGAATGAAGGTCCTACGGGTTTGGAACGACATGAGAATGAGTAATTAATGAGAATAAAAAAACATTTTTGGGTGAATCATCCATTTGTCAGATAGCTCAGGTTGAGCTGTGATGCTTATGTGGGCATTACGAAATCGGAATCACTATTTGCAGACCCAGTTCTTTATGTTTCTCTATTATTTGTAGTACTCTACTTTGTTTCTATTGAATAAAGAGGCTAGAGAAACAAAATTCTCATTATTTTTAAAGGTGGGTGTGTTTTCTCCATCACACCGAAATCACTACCTGAACGTCACACCCAATAACATTCTCAGGATATACCCACCTGATGGGGTCCTCCATAACTCCCAGCCATCCCACTCTTCACTGGTGAGTCCCCTAGTTCTCTTCTCCAGTGTATTTTTACTTTTCTGTATTTTTTATTTTATTTTCAAAAGCCTTTTTCCAGGTGCTTAATGAGTCTGATATGGTGGTATCCAGCGTTTTGCTTTTCTGTTGGTGAATTACTTATCCTCAGGAGATGCTCCCTTTTCAAAATGTTCCTTAATTAAACAATTTGTTGTTTTGTCTATACTGTTTTGTGCTAATTTCACCCTGATTGTGGCATGTACACGCAGGAGCTTGCATTGCATAGTGAACCCACAAGGCCTGCAGGGGGCCCGGTGTCTCAGATGGAGCTGCACTTTGATGATGAAGACGACGGAGAAAATGCATTTGAGGAAAGTCGGGCTCCTGATGGTTTAGGCAGTGCAGCTGTCTCTAATGAGCTCTGTCAAGCACCTGCCGTGTCTGGACCAACAGGAGACACAGCATGGGACACAGGTGTGTATTTTGGAGTACCATCAATTAAGTAATATCACACGAACAAGAGTGCTGTTTTAGTCTTAAAACAACGTAATTACTGAAAACGGGTGTGGAATAGACTATGTGAGTGGAGTGACAGATTTATTTTTTCTGTTTTAAGGGTGTATTTACACTTGTAGTTTGGTTCTTTTGGTCCAGTCCAAAAAAGAAAATTATACATTTAGTTCTGGTTCATCAAAATCCAAAACAAAAGGCATACGTTCACAACCAAAAAACATGAAAATTCTGTCGTTAATTACCCTCATGTCATTTCAAACTTGTAAGACCTTCGTTCATCTTTGGAACACAATTTAAGATATTTATGAAATCAGAGAGTTTCCTGACCCTGCATGGAAAGCAAAAACAACTGACACATTCAAGGCTCAGAAAGGTAGTAAGAACATTGTTAAAATAGTCCATGTGACATCAGTGGTTTAACCGTAACGTTATAAAGCTACAAGAATACTTCTTGTGCACACAACTTCATGCATCAGTTTCTTCTCTTCTGTGTCAGTCTTCAGCGTGCGTTCATGAGAGTACCATGACACGTCTGACATGCGTCCATCTCTTATTTCATTGTCTGTATATTCTGCTTCAAATAAGTAAGGCAGGGCAAAAAATTGCAAGTTATCCTCTCTGTCGAAATCTTCAGACATGTTTACGAAGACTTTTAAACAAGGCACATTGCATCCGGGTTCTACGTCAGAACACTGGCTCCTGGGTCAAAGACTGACACAAAAGAGAAATAATTGTTGAAGAAAATTTTTTTTTTTTTTTTTCTTTGCCCATTAAAAGTGTTCACATAGTTTCATAAGATGTCACTTGGACTTAACTATGTTCTTAGCTAGCTTTCTGGGTCTTTAACGTTATGTTGCTGTCTATGCAGGGTCAGAAAGATTTAAGCTATTTTTGATTTAATCAAATATAGCTTAATTTGTTTATCTGAAGATAAACAAAGGTCTTACGAGTTTGAACCGAAATGAGGGAGATTAATAACTGATTTTTTTATTTTTGGGTGAACTATCCCTTTAAAGGAGTAGTTCACTTTCAGAACAAAAATTTACAGATAATGTACTCACCCCCTTGTCATCCAAGATGTTCATGTCTTTTTTCCTTCAGTCGTAAAGAAATTATGTTTTTTGAGGAAAACATTTCAGGATTTCTCTCCATATAATGGACTTCTACGGTGCCCCTGACTGAATTTCCAAAATGCAGCTTCAATGATCCCAGCCGAGGAAGAAGGGTCTTATCTAGCAAAATAATTGGTTATTTTCTAAAGACATTTACAATTTATATACTTTTTCATCTCTACACAGAGTACACACAGAGCTAGACAAGATGAGCATTTAAGGTTAAAAAGTATATAAATTGTAATTTTTTTTTTTTTTTTTTTTAAGAAAATAACCGATTATTTTGCTAGATAAGACCCTTCTTTCCTCAGCTGTGATTGTTTAGAGCATTTGAAGCTGCATTTAAACTGCATTTTGGAAGTTCAAACTCAGGGGCAACATAGAAGTCCATTATATGGAGAGAAATCCTGAAATGTTTTCCTCAAAAAACATAATTTCCTTACGACTGAAGAAAGAAAGACATGAACATCTTGGATGACAAGGGGGTGAGTACATTATCTGTACATTTTTTTTTTTTTTTTTTTTCTGAAAGTGAACCGTTTTTTTAAGCTGATTTAAACCATATTTAACTGCCTTGAGGAGTCATACATAGTGGTAATAAGAAAGCTTTTGAATCTACATAAGCATCCTTACAAACCTGACCATGGGTTTACTGTAGTATCTATAACCTTAGTAACTGTGAAGCTCTGTCAGGCCTAGAATGAGCTGATTTATATATCCGCCATAATTTTGAGCATATTGCGATTTGTGATAAATTTTTGCTTATCGCACGGCCCTAAGCTAGATTCTTTTCATTCATGTCTTTTTCACATTCATATGCGCTTTATTTGTACATACGACATGAGATTTTCAGATAAGAATAATGCAATTATCTTAATGGCTTTTATCACACAATTCACTCAACTCTATTAAATTTCAACAAATAATGATTTGCCTTCCAAACAGTGGGTGGTATGTTTTGCTCAGTTGTATTTCATGTTTGAATTTAGATGGGAGAGAATTTAACTTGTAATATTCTGATGCTTTGGTGTTTTTGAATTGTAAAGTGAGTGTGCATTTGAGTATTAATCTGTGTTTGTGAATGTTTCTTTTAAGATGACCTTGATGAGCTGCTTGGGGAGTTACCAGTGGAGGCATTTGATGGGTTACAATGATCACATGGTCACTTTAAATACAAAGTATAGCTATAGCATATATTATGACTAAACACTACTAAACAAGCAACACCTGCTACCCAAACACTTCTTTTGTTCAGGTTTTGTGTAAACCTTTGTAAATATGAACATAAATCACTTGTCTCATGTGTAAATTGAAAGAATAAACACTTGATGAGACCCTTAAATGATGTGTTCACTACTTGAGTTTTGCTGACAAGTGCCACATGCTTTTGTATTTAGTATTAGATGGATTGAAGGAACATGTCTGTACAGATCAATGTTAATTTCATGCTGAAATTAACCAGCAATCTGATGTGTTTTTTGGCAAGCTCTCCTTGTGAATTTAAATCAGCCATTAAGGCTACTGTTTGCCAGCTGGATTCCCCCTTAAAGGACTCAAATGGCATAATTAGTCATTTTTGATGCACTAGCAGAGTGGCTGGCATAATGGGGTTTGTTCACGCTGTTTAAAAGCTTTTCCATGTTTTACCGCAAGACGTCTTGAGTGGTTGACATTATTTGATCATTTCATTGATTATAATTGGAAGTGCCTGCCTGTTTCTTTGTCTTTCACCGCCATCTTTTCGTTTACATTTTACCTATCTTGATTAATCTTCATATTTTATGAATTGCTCTGTGCTTTCTCGGTCTCACCGTCTCAGCAGCATGTCTCCCTGTGGATTATTGATTTCTAGATTAGGTTTATTCACTGTGAGTGATTATAAAGTCATGAAGGTGCAATTACTTATTCAGTCTTCCCTGGCGTTCCTTGTGTCGAATAATTAATTGATTAAATATTAAATCTCCTGTCCTATCTGCATAACTTATCATTTGAGTGGAGGAGAGGAAAATCCATTAGTTGTGTGTGTGTGTGTGTGTGTGTGTGTGTGTGTGTGTGTGTGTGAGAAAAACAAATTGCAGTTTTTATTTGGAAGTAAAAAAACTTATCCAAAATTAGCACAGAAGGCCCCAAGTGGCATGTTGATTTTCTTTTTAAATTTAATACTTATTGTAATTCATTGGGTTATTAGTCAGTTTAATGTGTTAGATGTACATTTCATACATCTTCACCTTTTTCTTAATGAAGACCTTACACTAGTTGAGTGAAATCATTTGATTTGCATTCATTATCCTGCTATTATGACATTTTTTTTTTAAATTAAATATGGGCAATTAAATATGTACATATTTATATGCCTGCATATAAGTCATGAATAATTTTACCTTTTGGATGAATCTCTTTTACTGGGATTATTCAAATAAACTGTCAAAAACTTCTGCATTGAAGAAAAAGGTGAATACAGGTATGTGCCAAAAAATTGGAATATCGAGGGAAAGTCCATTTATTTCAATAATTTGTTTCAAATAGTGAAACTTGTATGTTATATTAGTTCACTACACACAATGAAATATTTCAAGCCTTTATTTGTTTCAGTTTTGATGATTATGGATTAAAGACAAAAAAAAACAAATTTAGTATTTCACAAAATTAGAATATTTCATGTGACCAATAAAAAAAGTATCTTAAACACATTGACCTTCTGAAAAGTGTGTTAATGTGCTGTATTATGTCCTCAGTACTTTGTTGGGCCTCCTTTTGCACTAATTACAGCATCAAGGCAGCGTGGCATGGAGGCGATCAGCCTTTGACACAGTTGAGGTGTTCTGGTAGCCCAAGTTGTTTTGATATTGGCCTTCAGCTCGTCTGCATTTCGGGGTCTCTGTTCCCTCATCTTCCTTTTGATAATACCCTTTCTTTTGCCGGCCAATCAAGTACAGTTATTCCATGGCTATTAAACCAGGTACTGGTAGTTTTAGCTTTGTGGGCAGGTGCCGAATCCTGCTGGAAAATAAAATCTCATCTCCAAAAAGCTTGTTGGCAGCAGGAAGCATGAAGTGCTCTAAAATTTCCTGGTAGACAGCTGCGTTGCCTTTTATCAAGTCCACAGTCAATGGACCCACACCAGCAGATGACATGGCTCCCCAAACCATCACTGACTGTGGAAACTTCACACTGGACTTTAAGCAGCTTGACTATTGTGCCTCTTCGGTCTTCCTCCAGACTCTGGGACCTTGATTTCCAAATGAAATGCTAAATTTTCTGTCATTTGAAAACAGGACTTGGAACCACTGGGCAACAGACCAGTACTTTTTCTCCTTAGCCCAGCACAGACGCTTCTGATGTTGTTTTTGGTTCAGGAGTGGTCACTGTGTCAAAGGCTGATCGCCTCCATGCCACGCCGCCTTGATGCTGTAATTAGTGCAAAAGGAGGCCCAGCAAAGTACTGAGGACATAATACAGTACATTAACACACTTTTCAGAAGTGTGTTTCTTTTTTTTATTGGTCACATGAAATATTCTAATTTTGTGAAATACTGGATTTTTTTTTTTTTTCTCTTGAAATATTTCACTTCGTGTGTAGTGAACTAATATAACATACAAGTTTCACTATTTGAAACAAATTATTGAAATTAATGGATTTTCCCCTCGATATTCAAATTTTTTGGCACATACCTGTATATGTGACATTGGACAGCAAAACAAGCTATAAGTAGCACAAGAATATTTGTAGCAATAGCCAACAATACATTGAGTCAAAATCATTGATTTTTCTTTTATGCCAAAAATCATTAGGATATTAAGTAAAGATCATGTTCTATAAAGATATTTTGTATACACTTCCTCCCAAAAATATATCAGAACTTAATTTTTGATTAGTTTATTTATTTATACTTTATTTGGACAACTTTAAAGGCGACTGAATCATTATTTTGATTTTTTTTTTTTTTTTTTGCACCCTCAGGTTCCAGAATTTCAAATAGTTGTATCTTGAGCAAACATTGTCCTATCCTAACTAAAAGCTTATTTATTCAGCTGTCAGATTGTGTGTAAATCTTAATAAATAAATAAAAAAAAAAACCCTTATGACTGGTTTTGTGGTCCATGGTCACATTTTTTTTCTTATCTATGGTATTCTACAAAGTGGAAGTAAACCTATGGGTGAGACTTCTGGTTCATTAGCCATGGAAATAACAAGAAGAGTAACAACTGCGGTAAATGGTAAAACTGCACTACAAACCACTGTGTTTATAATTAAGATAATACATTAAAGTAACATGGTAAGACACCAATTTGCAATTTCAAGCAGCAAAACTAACAGTTTTGTACAGCTAAAAATGGCTGGGCGTGGATGAGACCGGAAGCCACACCCATAACATTTACAAATGCACGTGCCTACTCTTACCGGAGAAAAATAAGGTAAGTTGGATCAAACTTTATACAGTTGCTTAGAATTAATGTCTCGCATCTTCAGTAATATATGATTTAGCAGGTGCAGGTTTTTTTTCTACCTGACCATATTTAATAATACTTAAAGCTCTGTCGTTTCATCAAAGCAATGTCATCTTTAAATGGCTAAACGCAGTTTTAATCACTTTTGATCCGAACTTTGAAAATCTCACAGGCATTTTCACCCATTAATAAACCTGAGTTTGACACTGCTTTAGTAGGCTATTGAGCTCAGAACAAAGACGGGATCTGATCTAATCTGTCAGCATGTCACAGATGTCTCTTGTTACTAGGAGAATGAATGGGGAGTTTTATCCATGGCCCAGAGGAGGAGTAATCCGTGTTTAAACTTTGCTCATTACTGCAGCTGAGGGGGCACAGGGACCTTGCCTTATTCGCTTCATTAAGTCATTAACAGTCTGGAAGCCCTACAGCTGTCAGCAATATCGGTGCCTCCACAGAGATATTGACGCGAGACGAGCTGTGAATGGCATATGTAAGCGATGGAGGATAGGGATTATCAGTGGATGGAAAATTATAGCCTTCGTTTTTAATATGTCCTCTTTCATTTGAACGGTTAATTTCTATGCTAAATGGATAAATAGGCATTACTTCGATTTATTTCACTTCTTTTATAAAATGATAGATTTGTTCACTTATCCTCGGAGTCGGCACTCTTGGCTCGTCTCGGTTTTGTCAGATGAATCACCCCAATAATCTCTTCTAGTGAGGCATTTTAAGCATCAGTGCTGTAGGGTGCGTATCAGGCACTAGGGGGCGACATGCGCACTAATGTTTAGCTTCAGACTGAAGCGTGTTTACCGAGTCATTACTGAGGCTAATGTACCTCCACAAGGTCTTTAGCTCCAGTCCATAAAGACGCCTCTACTGTTCCGTCTCTTTTCTTTAGGTTTTAGTAATTTGCCTCGTGAAATTAACTGACACTTGAACAGAAGCCAGATTTAATCAGTATCGGGTCTTCTGTCAGTTTGAAAAGCCGTTGATTGTTGGAGACACTTGAAGGATCAATCACCCAACTCTTCAGCATTGATTACCTTCTCCAGACCTTCACCATCTGATTCTGAATCTCAATCTTGGCTTTTTGAATGTGCCAGGTTTATATAAAAAATGTTATTTGTGTATTTCCCTCTGGTGAATTGTAGATGTATGTCTTTGATGTGCAGTTTAACAAAGTGCTGTTAATCTGCGGGTTTATATCATTATTTTAACAAGACAGGTCTGTTCTCGCTACTTTTCCTTCAGGTCTTGTGCAGTTCACTGGTTAAGACTGATGTGAGTGACCATGCCTGCTGTCAACTCGCTGTTACTTCTTGAAAATAACAGGTACTGTGAATTGTCACGATTATCAGTAGCTAGACTAGAGCAATACCTGAGCAATACCCTTCTATTTTTCTGACAAGATTTGTTAAGTTGCTCTTAGGTCAAGGTTTGGCCATATTGACGATACTCGGATGCTAATTTATAGTAGTCAGCATTTAAAGTGGATCAAAACCTTTCATCAGAGTTGTCCTAAAAACCAAAACAATACCCATTCTTGACTTAGGACAACTTTGATTAACTTTTTTTTGATCCAGTTCAAATGTTGACTACTGTATGTCGTCTAAACCAGTAGTTCTCAATCCTGGTCCTGGGGGACCCCTGCTCTGCACATTTTGAATGTCTCCCTTATTTGACACACCTGACTGAGATCATTAGTTGATTAGTTCAGTTCATGGATCTCTCTCCTCATGAGCTGATGATCTCAATCAGGTGTTAAATAAGGGAAACATGCAAAATGTGCAGAGCAGGGGTCCCCCAGGACCAGGATTGAGAACCACTGGTCTAAACCATCGAAAAAAAAACTTGTAGAAGCTGCTAAATCATATAGAGAAGGACTTGGTAAGCAAGAAAGGGTGCAATAATTTGACAAACTGACATAGGTGGTAAAGATACGTACGAGCAGTAATAATTAAGATATTAGACTAATACGGAAGCTGCTCTGTTGTGGAGCGTAAGGCACTGCAGCGGGTGGTGAAAACTGCCCAACGCATCATAGGTACTCCACTCCCATCCATTGAGGACATTCAGAAGAAACACTGTTTGCGTCGAGCACGCAGTATTCTTAAGGATTCCTCTCACCCCGCCCACAAACTGTTTTCTCTCCTGCCTTCCGGCAGGCGCTTCAGATGCCCAAAGACTAGAACCAGCAGACTGAGGAACAGCTTCTTTCCCAGAGCTGTCTCCTTATTGAACTCTGCCCCCCCACCCCACACACCCCTATAGTCTCCCCATTACCATTGCACTACTTAATCTGTTGCACTACACTGTACATATCCATTTGTAAATGCACATTTCCATTGCACATATACATTTTGTGAATTTTTGATATGTATCTGTACATTTGTAAATTATTATTTGTTAATTCCTGCTTTAGTAATCAGCTACCTGTATATTATGTTCGTATCAATCTGCAATTCCTGATTATAGTTAACAACAACCTGCATACTATGCTCCTCTATTTGTACATTCTACTTGTTAATAGCGCCTGTAAATTATGTCCACAATACTTTCATCTGTAAATAATTTCCATAGTTTTTCCCTGTACATATCTCCCATTAGTGCACTTATGAATTATACCTATATCCTGCACTTGCTGCTATTGCACTCCTGGTTAGACCTAAACTGCATTTCGTTGCCTTGTACTTGTACACGTTTAATGACAATAAAGTTGAATCTAATCTAATCTAATCTAATAATTTCACCTACCTGACTAGAAGTGATAAGAACAAACATGAATTTTGTCAAGACTCTTGCCCTGGAAATCCTGGTTCAGTTTGGCCAAACACCTTCTGTTCCTCAGACAGTTTTTTGATTTGTTATACTTTTTTGCAGTCTGAAGTACTCCAAATGTATTTCACGGTCTGACCGCAGTGTTTCCCACAGGTTTGAAGGCAATGTGTGGTGGTCAGCCCAGGGGGGGTTAGATGTTTGTCCGTGGGGTGGGTGGGAGGGGGGGGGGGGAGAGAACGATTGGATCCCTTGAAGTGATTTCCTAATTCCTAAAGGTTAATAATTAAAAAAACTGTTAATAATTGGTTACACAGAACTTCATTACTTTAATTTAACACCATATACAACAGCCTACTTGCTGCACAGTCTGCAACTTTTGTTAGGGCACCTTATTTTGCGGGGCTTCCTAAGAAAAGATTCTAAAGCCCTATCATATGGAAAGTCCTCAGGACAGGGTCCATTGATAGAGATCCTCAGGCAAGCTGCCAGGACCTAACATAACTAATTACACTGGTCGGACTAAGCTCTGTTTCAGACTGATACCTCCGGTTCAGGATGGTCCTCGTGCCTTTTTCAGTCGCGGAAAATACTTTTCAATACTCATCTGGATTGAAGCAGCAAACATTCGTTGTAAGAGTAAAGAAACGACATAATTTATAATACGTTTATTTGATTCACAGCTGCTACATAGTGTTTTGACCTCGACAACCCAACTAGGCTAGCCTACATTTTACTGCAAACTTGCGACTAGTTAACTTTCTAAAGAAGGCGCAATCGCGTTTGCTAAGGGTCGGGACTTACAGTAACATCAACACACTGAAACTATTGTATTCAGAATATAAAATATTTTATAGCACTTTTTAATCTGTGATTGTGTGTTAAAAGTGTTCACGAGATACCAACCTTTCGCCAGCCGTCTTCTCTCCACAGATGATCCAGACAGATGTGATGTGCACGGAGGGGAGGGGCTGTGTGCGTGTGTGTGTGAGGGAGAGACGTGTGAGTGACAGAGAGATGAAGAGAGAGCAGGGAAAGGAAATGCAGTTGAACGAATTCGCTGCGTGTTTTAAATAGCGTGCAAAAGAATAACGAAACGCAATATGTGACAGTCGGTATTGATTTTTTTTTTTTTTTTTGGTCGGTGTTGAATCTGTGGCGGTCGGAATTTAATCTGTGGCGCACTGCCACAGATTCGTCTATGTGTGGGAAACACTGGACAGATACGTACAGCCCAAAACCTGACGATAACTGACCATTTTCAACAGCCATAATCAGCAAATTCTGTGAGTTTCGTTCTGTTCAGTGGGATTTTTTACATTCAGTGCCACCAATATGGCCGATTGATGACGCGTTGTGAAAACACTCACATTATTTCCTTGGATATTTGTAATGGACCAAAAAGTGTTGTTATAGCTAACCTAAAATAAATAAATTAATAAATAAATCAAAATTGTCCTACTTCAGCTGGCTGCCAAGGAAAATTCTCATTTCCATTTATAACTGAAATGAAATGAAACTATACAGACATAATAGAACGAATAAAGATGAAAGTAAAACTTTTGACTAAAACCATCTAAAGCAAACAAAATGTGCTTTTCCCAGAGGGAAGTACTTGTGCTTGTTTGGTGGGAAAAAAGACTATAGTTGAAGTTTGGCTTTTTTCTTGACACTCAGTAACTGTCTTGTTTTCTGTTGCTGATCAACACATAACAGGGCATAACTGTGCCTTCTTTGCCGTTCAAGTGGCTATTCACGGCTAGATGGAGCAGAACAGAATTAAACGGCACAGGGGCCTCAAGGCACACCTTACATACGCATTGACGATAATCGTGATATTTAAAAAATAATAAAATCCTTATGTTGTTAAATAGTGATGTTGCAATAGTGGTATTGCTGATAACTATTACATTTGAAAATGAATAGTACACGTATAATAACGCTGAAATAATACATAATCCAGCAGCAGTATCTATCTGGTTGACAATGTAGGTGGCAATATTGCACCTTTTAATGCTGGTTGCCACCTGTCATAAAACAGAAGCAGACGCAGAGCGCAGGTTCTAATGCCGTGTGACAGCACGTCGTCAGATATAAAAAACGAGACAGTCTATCAGTACTTCAAAAAAGTTAGCTTGCCAGTGTGGGAGTTTTTTAGGTTCAGAGAAAATGACCCGTTAATCATCCCAGTCTGCAGGATTTATTGATCAGCAGTGAGCACAAAAGGGGGCAATACCACCAACCTGTTCACCCTCCCCCGACTCTATCATCCTGCAGATTTCGCCAGCATACAGAGAGCAAGTTGCAGTGTTTTGCTAGCCCCTGAAATAGTAAATGTTACATTAACCTGTTAGCTGCTGACTACTCTTATTGTATTTATACCCCTCTGAGCTTTTAGCCTAAAGTGTGCTCATTTGGATAAACTTATAGATTATAATATTTTACTTTAAATGTCTTTAGAGAGGAGTTTTTTTTTTTTTTTTGGTTTTTACCCAAAATGGTTATGTGAACTATCCACCTTTTTCTTTCCTTAAATGTGGGCACAACCATTTGTAAATTTTATGGGCGTAGCTTCCTGTGTCATCCGCATCCAGCTATTTTTAGCTGTACAAAACCGCTTGTTTTGCAGCTTAATATTGCAAATTGATACCAATATTACCGTATTACAGATAATTCACTCACCCCCTTGTCATCCAAGATGTTTGTGTCTTTCTATCTTCAGTCAATAAGAAATTATGTTTTTGTGGAAAACATTTCAGGATGTCCCTCCATATAGTGGACTTTTATGGTGCCCCTGAGTTTAAACTTGCCAAAATGCATGAAAGAGCCAATCGTTGATTAGTAAAGTCAACACGTCACTGCAGCTGCCATTAGAAGTCCCGGTTGCTATAGAAACAATCAGCGTTCTAAGACGTGCACTCAGTACTGCGCATGCGCACTTTGTGAACAGTTTTGGAGAATTTGATGTTTCTCCATTCAAAGAGATGGGAGTTGCACTTGCATGCCCGAGAGGTGTTTCAAAGATGGCTGCCAAGTGACATGACTTGCCTTAAAGGGACTTTGGTTGATGCAGAGTTGGACAAGATGAGCATTTGAGGTTAAAAAGTATATAATTTTTTTTTTTTTGTATAAAATAACCGATTGTTTCACTAGGTAACACCGTGTCCTAACTACATGCGATAAAAGGTATCTTTTCCATGTTAATCTGAGGTTTTGTCCTAACTTGCCGAGACCGCGACATGCAAAATTTGTATTTTAGTCTGTTTCCCAAATGTTGCGGCTGGGTCTACTACATTTAAACCAAAGTCAGTGATAATCTCAGGTACTGATTATGTGCTTTATTCAACATGTCTAATGTGAGTTTGAATATCATAGTGTATGGTAGATATAGCCATACTAAAAGCAACTACAGATAGTTTTAGGGTTGCCACCCGTCCCTTAAAATACGGAATCGTCCCGTATTTGAGAATGAAATTGCGCGTCCCGTTTTGAATCAATACGGGACGGGTTTTGTCCCGTATTTTTTATAATTTTTTTAAAGCAGCGTCTCATGCAAATAATCACTGCGGTAAAGCCAGCCGCGGTTCAGAAAAACACGGTCAAGCCAGCCGCGATTGATTTTAAGTGTGCGCGCATATTACAGTGATTACGGTAGTTTCAGAAACAACACAGAGAGAACGCGCTTCCAGAGCGCTTTTCATTTAGACGCCCAGGACTGAGAGATAATACTACAAAATGCTCGTGAATTTTTACTTACTTATTTATTTCTGCTTTAATATCCGTTTTATTTATTGGTGTACTTGACGGTTCTTTTCTGAGAAATGGGACATTATTAGACTTTAGAGTCTAATAAGTAGAAAAAAAAACAATGATCAGTTCTTATTCAGGACGGCCCATATTATATGCAAAACTCATACGAAACCTTTTTACTGCAGCATTTTTGAGATATGGGACATTATTACATTTTAACGGGGTATATAGACCCCATTTCTAAAAAGTAGAAAAAAACAATGATCAGTTCTTATTCAGGACGTCCCATATTATATGCACAACTCATATGAAACCTTTTTACTGCAGCATTTTTGAGATGACCCCCGAAAGCGTCCCTTATTTTAGGGTACTAAAAGTGGTAACCCTAGATAGTTTACCTCATCTTGTTGCGTCGCGTGTAGTTAGGACACGGTGTAAGACCCCTTAGATGGGAACGTTTAGAGCCCTTTGAAGCTGCATTTATGCTGCATTTTGGATGTTCAAATTAGGGGGCACCATAGAAGTCCACTATATGGAGAACATTCCTAAAATGTTTTCCTCAAAAACAGAATTTCTTAACAACTGAAGAAAGAAAGACATGAAAATCTTGGATGACGATGGGGTGGGTAAATTATCTGCACATTTTTGTTCTGAAAGTGAACTACTTTGTGTAATTGTTCCTCTTGCATGCAGTGGTGTAAATCATTGCCCCCCCCCCCCCCCAAAAAAGAAAAAAAAGAAAAAATGGCTAAAAACACAAAATAGTAAAGATAAGTAAATATGTATTTGACTGATAGCATTTCTTCAAGTTTTATATAGATATTGCAGTATATCATTATCATGAATTCTTTTTGACAAGATAATGCTGTAGTTGAAGTAAAAAAGTCAATTTTTTTTTTTTGGCACAAGATCCTGAAAAAAAATCAGTGAGATGCAACAGATTAGCCAACAATCTGTTTATTACAATTTGAGTATGTGCCATTTATCAGCCATAACATGAAAATAATTGGTTTCTTAGTATCAGCCAGAATCAGTATACCAGTACACCGAAAAAAGCATGTTCTGTGGATCAGGCAGAGTAACACAAGGTTACAATGTGAAGTGTAGTGTCAATGTGCTATCATTCGTTGTGAACCATATGGCAGTGGGTATGGGAGTGTTTTTTTTTTGAAGGGGCTCCAGTGCCAGTTCTGGCCAAGCGGCAACCTCCCGCTCTCTCTATTGAAACCAACACGGAAGTGACTTAAACTGCAATTCATCGACTGGCCGCTAGAGACTGGCTGCAGAAGAGAATCAATCCCATTGACTCCCCATGTTAAAATGCCAAACTTTACAGCAGAAAAAAAAGTATGTTTACAGCCTGGTACAAAAAGTGGTTTTGGTCCATGTAGCTAGTTTCACCCTTCATGTTAACTGTGAGGGGGGTGAATTTTTTTATAACTCATCTGTTCAAGTTATATTAAGCCTTAAAGTTCTGCATAATTAAGGGCATGGCCACTTGCGTGACGGGGGATTGCCGCTGCTGGTGGGCAGGGTTTCAGCAACCAGCTTCACCCACGTCCTGCCTTTTTGCCCATTTTCGATTATCCGGGAGTGACGCGCGGTGACATGATTCCAAGATGGCGATGGCCGACTCCCGCCCACTATAGGCTTCAAAAACGCTCTTCAGAAACCTACGGGTGACGTCACAGACACTGCGTCCATATTTTTTTATAAGTCTATGGTTCTGGCTCACTTGGTGAGTAAAGACAAAGAAGAAAATATTTCGATTTAAATATGAGATGGAAAAGCTACTGATACATTTTAGTTTAATATTAAAAAGGACACTGACCTGATAATGTTTTTTAATAAACCAACTAAAATTGCAGTTTAGCTTGACAGCCATTAATTGGAATGGAATGGAAAGTGCTGCTTTCATTTTATTCCACTGGACAAAAAAGACATACAAGTTTTGAGTGACATGAGGGCTTTTTTGTTAAAAGGAATTAACTTTTATTCAGCAGAGACACATTAAATTGAACAAAAGTGACAGTAAAGACATTTATAATGTTACAAAAGTTCTGTTTCAAATAAATGCTGTTCTTTTGAATGTTTTATTCTTTTAGGAATGTTGAATATAAAAATGTATCAGAATCTCAAGCAACACAGAATGAAGGATCATGTGATGCTGAGGACTTTGAAATCACAGGTATAAGTTACATTTTAAATTTTATTAAGATAGAAAAGTTGTATTTAATGTTCACAATATTATTTTTTTACTGTATTTACTGTTTTGCCCCCCAAAAAATATATAAGTGACAAAAGTTTGGGGTTAGTAAGACTTGTTTTTTCTGGAAGATACCAATCATTTGTTCTTGAAAGCTACATTTCATATACATTCGGATGAATTGACATGATGTATTTTTCTGTCAGGTCATGACTGTGTGTCTCACATCCCCTTTACTCCTCCAAACAGCTTTAGCTGAGTTTGTGTCATTACAGGCTGTCAGAGCTCCAGTATAAAGTCCCAGCCTCGCCTATTGATCTGTGTGCCAAACGCTCTCCTCTCTTAGAATCAGAGCTGTGTGTTTGTGTGTGTGTGTGTGTGCGTGTGTCCCGTACACCCATTTTGCGTAAATGTATTTGCAGAGGTTCATAAATTACCTCTTTGCTCGTTCCCCTTCTCTGTTCCTCACATCTGCGTACCCAGGGCCGAAACGGATGAGAAAATCAGGCAACTGGAATGAGGGAATGAAAGTGTGCGGCAGAGAGACTCATGAGGGAGAGGGAGAATGAAATGGGTGTCAAGGGCAATGAAATAGAGAGGAACATTTTCTCCACCTCACCTAACCAAGGAAAAAGAAAAAAACAGAAACAAAACAAAACAGAGAGAGACATTTACGGTCTGTTGTGAAAAATAAAACAAGCTTCTTTCTGTCTCGTCTGCTTGAAGGTTGATGAGAGGTGAAGAGAGCTCAAGTAGCCGTCCAGTTCCTCAGGCACTGCTGTCTTAATGCGGTCTGGCGTTTCCAGTCAGATGAGCCGTGAAAAACCCGGCGTAGACCAAAGTCGCGCTACATGTCTGTCAGAGATGGAAGGAGAAATAAATGCGAAAAGTATTATAGAATGATCTTCTACAGTGGTGCTCGAAGATTGAAGAATGACATGGTTTTTTTATATATAAATATATCTCAAATTTTTCACCAGCTGCTTTCATCCATTTAAATTTTATTTTTATCCCCTTTTGGCAAATCCGTACTTTCCTCCAAATTCAGCTCTCGCTGTCATCTTATTTTTCATCTCATAGTCCCTGTGCTCTTTCTCTCTCTCTCTTTTGTCCTGTCTGCTTGCATTACGGCACACACTTGTAGCATCTCGTTCTCTCTCTCCATCCCTGTATTTATATCTCTTTTTTCTTGTCTATCTCTTTCAGTCATATTGCTTTTCCCATCCCCTCCCTCAAGTGTTTGTGCCTTGAATGTTGTGCGCACGCAAGCATTAAACTTAAAGATGCCTCACACAGTTTCCATTACACAATTTCAATGTGATGATAGTCGCCCGCCGGGCACCAAATACAGTATCTGTCATCATCTCCCCCTCTTTTCTCACTCTGTGTGTTCCCTTCCTCTCCCCCTTTTGGTATTTGATTCTTTCCAGTCTCTCCGTTCCTCCTTTTACCCACAATCTGCTTCTTGTATCCATCCATCACGCTCTAAGCGGAGAGGAGAGGAGTGGAGTATGAACACACGCGGGAGGAGAGGAGAGAAAAGCGAGCGTGAGAGAGGAAAGACGGCACAGCGGCTCGTGAAGAGCAAGAGCGAACGAGCATCTCTCTCTCCTTTTACCTCAGTTTGCGTTTTTACATGTGAATGTGTGCGGGTATCTCACATCTGTACCGGCTCAGTTGTCGTTCGCGTGGATACGGCTGGATAAGGAGCGGGAAGCGCCGGGCGCGTGATGGTTTGCTTGGACTAGCGCGGGAAGCGCGCGACTGGGAGAAGCTCGCGCTCACACACTCCGTCGACTCAGGATCAACGACAACATCTTCTCCGGCCCTCTCTGACCCGCCTCCCTCTGCCTGTCTCTCTCTCTTTCTTTCTCTGCCTGTCTCTCTCTCTCTTACACACACACGCGCACACTCATGTACGGCTGGATGTTGTGTCGTTAGGCTGCACGTGAGGTGCTTAGAATTGCCATTGGATGTCCAGTGACCGTGTTTGTATGTGTGTGCACGTGCATGAATTTGTTTATGGGGGATGGGATAGTTTTAAAGCTCTGTAATGTTTTTTTATTTCAGTTTATCTAAGCAATACAAACTTGTTTCAGAAATATATGCTGTGTTTGCTCTGGGCATTTTTTTTAAACAAGTGGGGGAAAGTTAGAGAGAGGTTTCCAGATGTAAAAGGAGGATACAGAGGAGAGGGATGCTGTAGAGAAGGAAGATCCTGGCATTTGGAGAGGGGTTAAAGTGATGGAGTGGGTGGAGAGACAGACGGAGGGAAACCCTTGGGCAGCATCTTCCACTCCATTGCCACCCTCTCACACTGCTTAACTGGAGCAAGATCTGTTCTTCCTTCACTCAGTGATGTGTGTGTGTGTGTGTTTGTGTGTGTGTGTGTGAGAGAGATCTGTGGTCCAGCTTGATATTTATTTATAGGAGCAGCTCTGACTACTAGTGTCCAATGGACCCTGTCTTTCTCTCTCTGGACCCTGTATGTGTGTCGCTCGCTCTGATTGGACAGGAGACAGTTTGGCTATGATGTCAGGGGGTCTGTGTAGCTTGATTTGTCTCTGTCTGAGCATATGTGTTAGTGTATATGTGCTGAAATCATTTTTTATTAGGTTTCCTGTATTTTCGTCCTTTTTCTTTTTTCATATTTTTCCTTTGCATTCTTTCTACTTTATTACCATATTTATTTCTCCTACTTTCCTTTTACTTAACATGTTTATTTTTCTTTCTGTCTTTCTCCCTTCATCCCATCTTTCTCCTTCCTTCTTTTTTCCTTTCATTCTATCTTTCTCCTTCCTTGCTTCCTTCCTTCCACCCCATCATTTTCACCTTCCTCCATTCTCTCTCGTTCCTTTTTGCCTCATCTTTGTCATTTTTTCTCTCCTTGCTTCTTCCTTTCCTTTTTCGTTCATCGATCCTTCCTTCTTTCTACTCTTTCTTTCTTTTATCCATCCCTTTGTTTTTTTTCTTCCCTTCCTTGCTTCCACTCTTTCTTTCATCCAATCTTTCAATTTCTTTCTTTCTTTCTTTCTTTCTTTCTTTCTTTCTTTCTTTCTTTCTTTCTTTCTTTCTTTCTTTCCTCCTTCCCTCCTTCTTTCCTTTCCTCTCCTCCTTCCTTCTTTTTTCTTCTTTCTACTGTTTCTTTTATCCCATCCCTCCTTTCTTTCTTTCCACTCTTTTTATCCCTTCTTTCTAATTTTTCCTTCCTTGCCTCCTTCCTTCTTCTTTCTACTGTCTTTCATCCATCCCATCCTTCCTCTCCTTTCTTCCTTTCCTTTCTTCCCTCCTTCCTTCTTTTTTCTACTCTTCCATCCATCCATCCATCCATCCATCCATCTCCTTTCCTTTCCTTTCTTTTTCTTTCTACTGTTTCTCTCACCCCATCTTTCCTCTTCTTCCCTTCCTTCCTTTCTTTCATTCTTTCTTTTTAATTTTTCCTACCTTGATTCCTTCCTTCAATGTTTTCTTGCTTGCTTCTTTCCTTCCCTCCCGTCTTCATTCCTTCCTTCTCTCCCTGCCTCCTGCCCACTTTCCTTCCTGCTTTCTTACAGTTCTTTCTCTCTCATTTTCCTTCCTCTTATCTTTCCTCCATCCCATCTTCCTTTCTGACTTTTCTGTTTTACTTTCTTCCTTCAGTGTCTAAAACTGTTACAGCTTCTTCGGTCAGTAGGGTTCATGTTATATAAATCCTCTCTCTCACTGGTGTCTACATTCAGTTTTATGTTTTTTCATAAAGCCTTACAGTGTCACAGTGTCTCTTCATGTTTGTGTCAAACCCCGCCGCTTCAAGAAAGACTCTGTATTTCGCGATATATTATTGATGTGTCTGTGAAACTCTAATGAAGTGAAATATAGCCAGAATCAGATGCCAGAAGGTGCCTGGGCTTAAGCTGACAATCGCTGTGTATCTGCCCGCAGGTGTGTGCGTGTCAGTGATGGACCTGAAGGAGGGCTGTGGAAGCGAGGCCAGCCGTGAAACCGAAAGCGGAGGCATGGGGAGCCTGGGAGGCCCCACGTCTTGGCAGTCCTTCGCACATCGAAGTACCCTGCATGGTTTACGCTTCATCTTCCCTTACTCGTCCTCCTCTTCTTCCTCCTCTTACCGCTCCACTTCACGCCGTCTGCTCTGGAGCGCGGCCTTGCTGGCCAGCCTGGTCCTACTTTTCCTGGAGAGCACCGAACGGCTGGCTTACTTCCTCTCTTACCCCCACGTCACCAGTGTGGATGCTGTGGTTTCTGGCAGCCTAGTCTTTCCCGCCGTCACCGTCTGTAATCTGAACGCCTATCGTTTTACGCGTCTTACGCAGAATGACCTCTACCACGCCGGGGAACTGTTGGCCCTGCTGGACGTGCACCTGCAGATCCCTGAGCCGCACCTGGCCGAGCCCCACGTGCTGGCCTTTCTCACGGAGAAATCCAACTTCACCAACTACAGGCCCAAGCCCTTCAGCATGCGGGAGTTCACTGAACGAGTGGGCCACGACCTGAAGGAGATGATGCTCTACTGCCGTTTCCAGGGCCAGGAGTGCAGCCACCAGGACTTCAAAACGGTAAGTGTCAGCAAGGTGTTTATTTTATTAGGTGTTTTTCTAAGGCTCGCTAGACCTGGAAAAAGTGTGTTTTGCTGCTGTGGACTAAAGCATTATAGGCTCAGTTTTGTTAGCTCTAAAGATTATCCTTGTCGTTCAGCTGTTTTGAAGGTTTGTAAAGAAATGATGATATTGATTTTTGCTGATGGTGTAGTTCTGGATGCTTAGCTGTGGTGTGAAGAGTTTTACTACTCTATTAAGCTACTCTCTTACTCTGTGTGTGGCTGGAAAAGCTTGCTTTCGTTCTATATGTGCAGCTGTTTTCATCTTAACTGTGATTCTGTTCTTTTGTAATGTGATGGGCTGATAGATGATGTATTGAAAGTCTAGGATCCATTGCATCTCTTTCCAAAATGCTACAAGGATTCAGAGCACTGCTTTACTTTAGGAACTCTTAGATATTTTATGGCTTTCTCCAAAGACTAAAGGGATAGTTCACCCAAAAATGAAAATGTTATGTTTATCTGCTTACCCCCAGGGCATCCAAAAATGTAGGTGACTTTGTTTCTTCAGTAGAACACAAACAAAGATTTTTAACTGAAACTGTTGCAGACTGTCAGTCATATAATGGCAATCAAAGGGACCCAAGGCTTTGAGTCAAAAAAACATACACAGACAAAACCAAGTTAAACCCTGCGGCTCGTGATGATACACTGAGGTATTAACACACAAAACAATCGGTCAAGAAACGGAACAGGGTCTTTCCTTGTCAAATCAACCAAAGGCTTTCAAAAAATCTAGGCTAATATTTAGGAAAGATAGACATGTATAGTTACAGGGGGCTAAAATGACTTCAGAAAGGTGACAGCATCATTATCTCATTTTTACACAGAGATTGGTAGTTATATTAGTAAAATCTGTTAATTTTAGCCATCTTTGTTGCATTGTGTGCCAATGGTGACCATTCAAAAATGGGGAATAAGCATTTTTCGAGTTTTTCTCCAAAGTTTGCATGCTTGTAACACAATAAGCAATAAAGATATTTGAATGCCCTTTTAGATATTGAGTCTTAATAAACCTCCCTTTTTGGATCTTTATTTGTAATGCCCTCTGAGATTTGGTTCCAGAGATATTGGAATTTCGATATGGCTCCAGGAGTAAATCTTTAAAATATACACATTTTCAGTGGTCAAAACCCAAATCTAAGGTGAAAATTGACATTTTGACCTCCCTCTCCAAAATAGTGGATTACTCAGTAAGTATTCATCCATGACATTTAATATTTTGGTTTTCATCACTATATCTTTCTTCAGAATTAATATTAGCAAAATCAAAAATCTAAGCAGGGGACCTCTGGTTGAGTTGACCCAGTCAACAGTATTTCTATAATTTTTTACCTCTGATCCACCGCAATGTCCAACTGTCCTGAGCGTGTTCACAACAGTCGGCGTGTGGCGAAGAGCAAGAAACCATAACTTCAGTTGATCCGGCTCAAAAGTTGAAAAGTCAGCACTCCTGGATGAGTTTGCACAAGCAAAGGAAATCTTTTTCGTTTATAATCAGTTGCAACAATCAGGATAAGCACAAGTTATTATCATTTTGAGTGGCCGCCGTACACACAATCTCTCTGTGTAAACATTGAGTGACGTATACGTGACAGATCGCTTCCACATAAGCGTCTACAGAGCCAGAGCACAACCGGCTGTTGTGGATACGCACAGCACAGTTAGAAATTGTGGTGGATGAGAGGTAAAAATGATATAAATACTGTTCAGTTTCTTGCACAGACCAATTGTTTCATGTGTTAAGACTCTCAAAGCCATGGGTCCCATTGACTGCCACTATATGACTGACAGACTGCAACGGTTTGAGTTAAGCATCTTTGTTTGTGTTCTTCTGAAGAAACAAAGTCACCTACATCTTGGATGCCCTGGGGGTAAGCAGATAAACATTACATTTTCATTTTTGGTTGAACTATCCCTTCAATGGCTCTGTCTCAAAACCAACTGCTTCCGCCTACATAAAGTGCATCATAGCTAAAACAGAATCTCAAAAGCCACTGATTTGAGACCTTCATCACACGCAGCAACTTTCTTAACAGCCACTCAAGCATGTCTTGGTCCTCATGTGAACCTCACGAGACTCATTGATGCTCGCATCTCATTCTGTTGTTTACATGTAGCCTGCTAATGACAATGCAATAAAACAACTCTTTTATGTAGCTATAAACAGCATCTCCCTCGATTCTTCGATTTTTCGCTGAGCTCGGCACAATGCACTTTGGACACAAAAGACGCAAACAAAACTGTTTCAAAGTATCTTTGGAAGCATTATTTGCTGACTACGAACTGAAGCAGCCTCAGTGTCAGCAGCAACAAGAAAAGGTTTATGAGACAAAGCCATTTGCTTTTACACATCAGAAATGAAAATGACTAGTTGTTGCTTCAAACATTTCACTCAAGCATATTCTCCAACTGGTCTAAGTGGTTTTAGTGGTTTATTGGAGTGAAGATGTAAATGCTGGCCACAGCTGTGTGCGAAGAATGTGTTTTTCTCGGCACTAAGGGCTGAGATGATGAGGGTTGATAGCTGGTGTGATACTCAGTTGGAGTGCTGCTGTTCTCCTCAGGGGTTGAGGTCTGTTTATCCCCCCTCAGTCGCTACACGTGGGCTCTCAGTGCTTCGAACCGCACACAAGCACATTAGAAACAAACTTACCAAACACATGCCATGCACCAGCTTGCTTTGTGCTGCCTCTTCTTGCTTTCGTTGATGATGTACAGTATGAGTCAGTGTTTGCAGCAAACAGGCATAATAGTGTTCTTGCTTCTTGTTAAATAGTGGTGTTCTAGTTAACTGGGGTAAAGGTTTCTAACAAAAAAAAAAAAAAAACTCTCTACATTGAAGCTATTTAGAGATGATTTTGCAGTATCTGATACAAAACAGTGAGGAAGTCAATTAAGGATTAAGCATTAATTTGGATCAAATAATTAATTAAGCATTAATGTGTATTAAATCATTTACTATAAATACAGCTAATGCGACACTAAGCTGAAAACAGCTCTTATGCAACTCGTAATGAACCAGTTTTAACTTGATATTTGTAGTTTAAAAAAATGTCATGTAAAATGCAATGCAGGGACTTTCTGGCCTTGAATCTTCTTTTTTTTTTTGAACCGGTTAATTGAAATGAACTGTCTGAACAAACCAATTTGTTAAAATGAAATGTAAGTAAGTGTTTAATGATTGCTTCAGCTGCCTTTTTTGAGTAAGATAGCTTGTTTTTTTGTGTTTTTGTGTAGAGGGTTTGCACTTACGTCTAATTTGGTCGATTACCTGGATGCGCGGCTGTATTGGAGATACTCGGATGTAAACAACAGCATTGATTGCATGGTTAATGTACTACTGAATGTGTTGTTCTGATCATTTCTGCTGTCTAAACCATGGGAAAATGTGTGGACGCTGCTAAATCATATAGAGAAGGACTTCAGGAAAGGGCAATATTTTGACAAACTAAAGTTAATAGGTGGTAATATACGTACGAGCAGTATTAATTAAGATCGTAGCCTAATATTTCACCTAGCTGACCATAAATGATAACAACAACAAATGTTGTCAAGACTCTTGCCCTGGAAATCCTGGTTTAGTTTGGCCAACCACAAACGCCTTTTCTTCCTAAGACACTTTTGTGCACTCTTCTCCTTGATTTGTTATAACTTTTGGCAGTCTGTAGTACTCCAAATGTTTTTCCCACTCTGACCGATTACTATAGCCCAGAACATGACAATAACTGACCATTTTCAACAGCAATTATGAGCAAAATATGTGAGTTTTGTTCAGTTCAGTGACATTATTTACGTTCAGTTCCGCAAACCTTCTATATTTAGTATTTTGAAAATAGCCGAGATTTATTACTACTAAAATGTATCAAGGTTAAATTGAGTTCAAGTGCTAGTCGAGGGATTGTGGGCCTGTTCTTGTGGTGCCATTAGCCCATGATGAGTACTTGACATTTACAGCTCAGACAGCTCTTAATTGTTTACATGATCAGGTGCTTTCAGTAATGAGCATTAAAATGCATGTAAAATGTATTAGTAATTTTTATAGAAAAAAAGTAAGAATGCCACAGTTAAAAAAATTGTTTAACTACTGTATATGGTGAAAACTATAAATGATTTACAATTGCATTATATAATTATGTATCTGTCTATATAATTTATAATTACATTTTCAGAAGTCCTTGAGTGATGCATCACATATGATTACATTTTTTATTTTCTTCAAATTTATTTAAAATCAGTAATGTACATTGCAGTCATCTGAATCACATTTTGATTCATGCGGCTTTCTATTTTACCACCTAATGGTGGTGATCTGTACATTTTTAGGTAAAAATCTGATTTTGGTACTGGCAAATTAACATTGTATCACTTAATAGTATTAAGTTGTAAAATATCTTGTAATGCCAGATGCGTTGTAACCATATTATTTTACTGTGAGTTTCTGGCAACAACAGTTGCTGTTTTTTTTGTTTGTTTTGTTTTTAAACAGTAAATTTAACAGGATATGTTTTACAGTTACAGTTTTACAGAATTCTAACGGACAGCTTTCTCTGGATATTAGGTTACGTTCACACTGCAGGCAAATCAGGCAAAAATTAACAGCACAAACCACATGGAATCTTATCTTTTCAATTCTGATATGTTCCACTTCCATTTGTACTTAAAGTTATAAAGACATTCACAAAAGATAGTCAGTGGAAGTACAGTGGTGTGTCAGAACTCATAAGTATTACAGTGACAACTCGCAAAATGAGGGCTCTTATCATAAAAGTTTCAAAACTGTACTCTTCTGTCATATCCTTGTCTTTATTTGTTCATATTGCTTGTGCATAATTCAGCTGGCTTCTGCGGCAGATCACACAATTAATAAACGCATGATTGCTTACTTTATTTCCACTGTGTTTACTTTTGTATGACATCGCACTGTGCAAAGGTTGCCAAGTCAACAGTTTTCCCGCAAAACTAGGCTACTTTTTCACTGTTGCCATGGATAGTTTTTAAACTCCGTGGGTTGAAGCGACCCCACTACCTTGACATATTCCCCCCAGAACGCGAATGGGCTCGATTTTGAGAAGCAATTAGACAGATTTTGTTGTGAAAACCTGGAAACCCTGTTTGTATTGTTCTTCTGCGCATGTGTGTCAGTTCAGAACCATAATCTGTTAACACTGGAATATTTGATATCTGATATTTGAAACTGACATTTGAAATGAAAATGTGAACAGCTGTACCAAAAAATCAGATCTGAGCGGAAAGTCGTTTTGCAGTCAAGCCAGAATGATTTAAGCTCCTCTTTATGTATCTTCAGAGAGCATGAGAGAGAGAATTAACATTTTATCACACGAGTCAAATGTAGATCCTGTCTATATTACTGTATTGCTCTTGCTGTATTGTCATGACCCTCTGTCTACCACCAGGCCATGTGTTATCACACACTGAGAGGCCAGGACATCAAATGGCCGAGCAAGCTGCTTTACTTTGAAGATTTCCTCCATTTTACAGATAAGTGCTTCACGTGTAGGCAGCAGATATCAAAGGCAGCATTGAGTCAGGTATGGCATGACCTGATGAAATTCTTCACATGCAGAGCAGGCCGTGAATAGGATATTATGTGTATTGTGTCTGCATGTTCCTTCTTGCCGGCATGTGGGCTGATACAGTAGGTGCTAATTTATGCTAATTGTCTGGCACTAAAGAATATAAAAACACTCAAACTGACGCCACAAGCGTGGATGAAGACATTCTTTGTAATAGTGCTTTTTTTTGCTCAAACATGGACGTAAGTGTGCTATCCCTTAGAGAGGACAGGATCGAAATGAAAAAGAAATGAAGAAAATGTCAACCAGTGGTAGTTTTATGTTTCAGGTTTGTGTTATGAGTAGGTCTTACAGGTTAATACTAGTGTTGTCACTCAAATTTGTAACTTTGATACAATGTATTAAACAATATCAATATTCAATACTATTTTCAATACCATGGGTGAAAGCTGACACAAAATGGGACACAAAAATTTAAATACTGTCATTAATTTCTCACCCTCATGTCGTTCCAAACCCGTAAGACCTTCATTCAGCTTCAGAACACAACTTTATGAGATGTTTTTGATGAAATCCGAGAGCTTTCTGACCCTGCATAGACAACAACACAACTGACACATTCAAGGCCCAGAAAGGAAGTAAGGACAAATTTAAAATAGTCCAGATGACTTCAACACTAGTTCATAATTAGTATTTAGTTACTTGTGTACATATGTGTACAAGGTTACATGTTCAATGTTCACTTTATTTATAGAGCACATACTAATACAACAAAAGTTGACCACAGTGCTGTACAAGAAACCATCCAAAACAATAAAATCACTTCATTCGATCCTGTTCGATCCTGTACATATTTGATCTTGTTCGTTTGTTACTTGGGAGATGTAGGACACGTGGACTGATGATACGTACACATGCTCTGGCATGTTGTGTAGTGATGATTATGTGCAGGTGACCTGAGTTTGACTCTATCCTTTTCCGATTCCCAATTGGTTCATCCGTCGTTTCCTGTCGCTTCTACACTCTCTTATGAAATTACAGGCAATATGAGAATAATTTCACTGTTGGGTGAAAGCCAAGGCAGACTGTGTGACATCAGCTATCTTTTATGTCACGCTGTTTGATGTACAGTTCAGACTGGTCACGAATTACAGTGTTGACTGAATTTTTACTAGTCAGAGGCCATTCTGACATTCTCATTTACAACTGTTGCGTAAATGCTGGCAATATGTTGCCTAGAAAAGAAAAAAAGAAGTTGTAACTACACTCCTTAAAATAGTTCCAAAAGGGGCTATACACAGTGATGCCAGAGAACCTTTAATGAACAATTCTTTAAAAATAAAAAAATCTAATTAATATTCATGAGCCTCTCTTCTGATTGGCCTGTTGATTTCTGAGTGACGCACAGCCAGGCCAACCACAGGTAACTACGGTCATGTATGCTTTAGCCGAGCCCAGAGCCATAGAGAGAGCCTAGCCTGCTGATACTCAACAAGATATTTCAGAATGATCATTAATGTTTTTTTCTTTTTCAAACACCGAATGCAGTAAGCTACATAACTGTTGCTTTAGTAAAGCCCCTTTCACAATGCGCACTGATTCTGGAAAATTACGGGAACGAGCGCTGTGTGAACAAATGCCAGAACCATAAAGGCAGTGTTGTAGTGATGATGCACATTATCATGCCACTCTTCACAACAAAAAATACGTGCAAAGTGGAATGAAGCAGCGATCAGACAGAGCCAGCTCCTCACTATCAGCGCTGAAGCAGTTTGTTCAGGTTAGTTTCAGTTTAGTGAAACGTACGTGTCGCATTACATCTCACATCCAAACGTCACATGTCTTTATGGGTTGTGTGTAAAGCACGCACAGATTCCGGAAAACAACTGTGAATGAACCAAATTAAACAACTCCGGAACAAATCATGGGACACATTATCCGTGTATTTACCGGAATCGCTGTGTGAAAGAGGCTGAAGTTGACGTGCCTCTGGTCTCTTATATTCACGTTGTTCTGAAGCCTGTGCAATGATGTAGTTTCGACATCTATCGACTGAACAGGGTTTTCTCGACTTGTTTTCGTGTTGTTGTTGCTTAGCAATGTTATGGACGCCATATTGTCTGGGTTTGACAAAAGGAGGGTGGGACGTGGTTGGCGCTCGGGGCGGTGACTGAAGGCGGTGACTGAGTAGATCGGACGTCACATCTTTGCGGAAGTCACAGCGTCTCGTGAAAATGAACAGCTACTTTAAGCAGGCTGTGTGCAGTTTACTGTGGTTTGACTGTTTTGAAACTCATATGGTAGTTACATCGCCCCTAGACCTCAGTTATCTTGAAAAAAGCCAGGAAATATCGCTTTTGACAGTATGGGACCTTTAAAGGTTCTTAATGGAACCGTCAATACCAATATATAACCTTTATTTTTTTAAGTGTAGACCAAAAAACTAAATTAAATAAATAAATGTATGACTGATAGAGATAAGCTGATGATTATTTTCCTGTTATGGCCAATAACTGATAAGAGGGTTTTGTTTATTTTGTTTGAATATATATTAAATCACTTAAAACTAAACTAGCTTTTTTTTCTTTTTAGTAAAGTAAAAGTTTAGGCAGTATGATCTTTTCAAGATTGGCTAAAGATTTAATTTAACATTGTTATTAAATATATGTTAAAGACTTTTAAAGGCTGCAGTGGTGAACTAGACGTAAAAATAAATGTACAATTGAATTTCCTTAAATGCTGGGTTAAAACAACCAAACTTGGGTTATTTGGCAACCCAGCGCTGGGTAAATATTGGACAGAACACTTGCTAGGTTATTTTGACCCAGATGGTTGGGTTAAATGTTTTTAGCCAAAACACTGGGTTTTTTATTAAGTCAAATATTGTTTAAAAAGTATTATAGTGTCTTAAAATGGGCTGGAAATTAAAAATCACACACAGAATTATAAGAGGCAACATCAATAATCAAAAGATAAACATTTATTATTAAGCAAGAACAACCATAGACAATAATATAAGACAAATTACATTTATTTGGGTGAATACAGCATGGTTTACAATATTTCGTACCATTAAACTTGTTTAACAAACATTTTAGAAATAAAAAATGTAACATTTAAAAGTAGGTTTTTAATTTAAGTGTATTCAGCCATTCTCTGCAATCACTTTTCACCGAAATAGTGCTAATTCTCATGCCGGTGTGTCGCGAAATCTAAGACGGTGTATACTTTATGAATGAAATAAAATGTATACAAACCTTTATTTTGCTAAAGATGCATACCAAATCGGCAGCGCTGAGAGCTCTTTCCTCTTCTGACTGTAACTCAGCAGCTGGGTTTTTTGTTGGAGACAGGCTCAACCCAGTGGTTGGGTGGAAAAAATTAGGACTGCCCCCTTATAGTCAACTTACCATCAAACAAAATTTTATTAGTCGCTTAGTCGCAGGGCAGCTCTAAAAAAAAAAAATACCCCAGTATTTAATAACCCATTAAAAACTACCCAGCAGCTTAGTTACAAAAAACTACCCAGCACCTGGGTAAAACATATTAAAAATAACCCAATAAAATGACCTAACAAGCTGAACCCAGCATGTGGGTAAAAAAAAATAACCCAGCATTTTTCTGAGTGCAGAAAAACTACCCAGCACCTGGGTACGAATATTAAAAATAACCCAATAAAATGACCCAGCAGGCTAAAGCCAGCATTTGGGTTAAAATAAATAACTCAGCATTTTTTAGAGTGTAATAAGATGGTAAAATGGGCCGCTAAGGTTTGGTTTATTCCCATTGTATTATTTCCTATCACCATCATTTACAGGCAGAACAAAGTCATGCAAATTAAATTCAGCTGCAAGTCTTAGAAAAGCTCCCATCACATCCCACAATGCAACACCTCAGTAAAGAGCATGACAGAGGACAGCCACCGCTCTGTAATGTTGGTAAACATTTCCATCTTTTTGATTCCTCCTATGATTGTGTATTGACCACAACAACACTCGGTAATTATATGGTTTCGATCGTGTATTTTAGATGTGGTGAGTCACAGTGCTTCCCTGTGGCGCTGTCTGTGATTTTGACTCGAACGCGGCTCTGTGTCCTCCTGCGCTTCTCTCTGCTGTGATTCATTTGTAGTATGCTGATGCCATGAGTATTGAGTTTTCACTTACATCCTGCAATGACCCTGCTCCGGGGCTCTCACTGCTGTCGACGGTTGGGGAAAATGTGTTGTTTTCTTATATTGCTTTTTTCGTGTAGTGCCAAAAGTTGTATTTAACATAGTCCTTGGGTTGCAAGAGCTGGCGGCCTCCTCCATGACTTTATGGTTTTGTAAAGCGATCCAGGGCTGACTGCTCTAGTCTAGTCTCCACCTGAGTTTTATTCTGATCTTCTCGGATAATTGCTGAAGGCTTATAAGCTTTACAAAGCAAAACGGACCGGTGAAAATAGCCCAGGGAGGAAGCTCTGGGGTGCCTTTTCTGTCTATGCTAAGACTGTTGTCTGGATTTATATTGCTCGGTTTTGGCCTAAAGTTTTTAGTGCTCTCAGGAGCCACCTGCAAAGTCGACAGCTTCCCGTTCTGTTCTTTGAAAAACACTTTTAAAAGTGTGTATGTGTATTTTTTGTTCACTTCTCTCTGCTCTTGTTTTGTGTTTCTCTAAGCCCTGTTTTAGTTAAAGGGATAGAAATGAAAATTCTGTCATTAATTTTTCTCCCTCATGTCGTTCCCTACCTGTAAGACCTTTGTTCGTCTTAAGAACACAAATTAAGATATTTTTTAATGAAATCTGAGTGCTTGCTGAGCCTGCACAGACAGCAACGCAACTGACACGTTCAAGGTCCATGTGACATCAGTGGTTCAACCTTACTGTTATGAAGCTATGAGAATATTTTTATGTGCAAAGAAAACAAAAACAATTACTTTATTCAACAATTTCTTCTCTCTTTCTAAGAGAGATGGACGTTTTATGCCAGAACACCTTGTTGTGAACATGCATCGAAGACTGACATGTAAGAGAAGCAAGCGTTGAATAAAGTCGTTATATTTGTTTTCTTTTCACACAAATAGTATTCTGGTAGCTTCATAAAAAATTACAGTTTGACAGATTCATTTCACATGGACTATTTTAATGATGTCCTTACTATATTTCTGGGTCTTCAATGTGTCAGTTGCGTTGCTGTCTATGCAGGGTCAGAAAGCTCTCGGATTTCAACAGAAATATCTTAATTTGTGTTCTGAAGATGAACGAAAGTCTTACAGATTTGGAACGACATGAGGGGGAGTAATTAACAACAGAATTTTCATTTTTGGGTGAACTATCCCTTTAAATCATAGCAGTGTTTTAGTTAAATCATGACCATGCTGTACTAATATCCTCTCTTTTAAAACCATGGTTACAATTTGTGAAATGAAATGGTACAATGTGGCCGCAATTTATCTAAAGCAAGGGAACAAATTAAAAAGTAGTGAGAATGAATTTTTAAATTGTGGCCATGTTATCTTGTTGTTTTCCCCCCTTGTATCATGCACAGGGCTCCTTAAATAAATGTCAGGATAGGATTGTGAAACATTTTTTTGCACCATGTAAATACCGTAGTACATGTTTAGTCATTTAGGTTTGGTGACAGTATTACAGGCTGGTACCATCACTGTACCTTTTTTCTAAGTGGAAATTAGTAAACATTTTACGCACATTACAGTTACTAATTACTACAGCATTAACGACAACAATGCACCAGCAGCTTTACTACTACAGTTAAGGTCAAAAGTTTACACCCCCCTTTCAGAATCTGCAGAATGTTAATTATTTGAGTAAAATAAGAGGAATCTTACAAAATACATATAGTCCACAAGAGAAAACAATAACTGAATTTATACAAATGACCCTGTTCAAAAGTTTACATACACTTGATTCTTAATACTGTGTTTTTACCTGAATAATCCACAGCTATCTTTTTTTGTTTACTGATAGCTGTTCATGAGTGTCTTGTTTGTCCTGAACAGTTAAACTGCCTGCTGTTCTTCAGAAAAATACTTTAGGTCCCACAAATTCTTTGGTTTTCCAGCATTTCTGTGTATTTCAACGATGGCTAAATTTAACTTATTTTGTCTTCTGGGAAACATGTAACTATCTTCTGTAGTCTCTGAAGAGCAGTACTAAATGGAAAAAAAAAATATATATTTAGGCAAAATAAGAAAAATGTACACCCCCGACTCTTAATGCATCGTATTTCCTTCTAAAGCATCAGTGAGCGTTTGAACCTTCTGTCAAAGCTGTATATGAGTCCCTCAGTTGGCCTCAGTGTGAAAAGTTGAATCTCAAAATCATACAGTCATTGTTGGAAAGGGTTCAAATACACAAAAATGCTCCACACACAGTATTAAGAATCAAGGGGATGTAAACTTTTGAACTGGGCCATTTTTATAAATTCAACTATTTTCTCTTGTGAACTACACTCTTGTGGACCACAAAACCAGTCATAAGGTTAAATTTTACAAAACTGAGATGTATACAACATATGAAAGCTCACTAAATAAGCTTTCTATTGATATATTTTTGTTTGTTTGGATAGGACAATATTTGGCCGAGATACATCTATTTGAAAATCTGGAATCTGAGGGTGCAAAAAAATCTAAATACTGAGAAAATCACCTTTAAAGTTGTCCAAATTAAGCTCTTAACAATGCATATTACTAATCAAAAATTACATTTTGATATATTTATAGAAGGAATTTTACAAAAAATCTTCATGGAACATGATCTTTACTTAATATCCTAATGATTTTTGTCATAAAAGAAAAATCAATAATTTTGACCCATACAATGTATTTTTGGCTATTACTACAAATATACCCCAGCGACTTAAGACTGGTTTTGTGGTCCAGGGTCACATATGTAAACATCTTTGTATGAATGTACAATATCTTATTCCTGTCAGTACTATATAAACAATAACATGCATTTTGCACGATCTCTCTTATTTTGCTAAAATAATTAACATTTTGCAGATTCTGAAAGGGGGATGTAAACTTTTGACCTCAACTGTACGTAATAGGACTAGTATTAATCACAGTGCAAATGTATGCATTTAAAAAATAATATAAATAATTGTCTTAATAATAAAATCCATGTGAATGTGAAGAAGAGAGATGTCTTAGAGGGAAAGCAGTAGTTCTACTCCACTGCTGCCAATAGAACTAGATATTAAAGCAGTAGGAGGTATAAAGCAGTAAGCAGCAGGGGTTTTCAATGTCAAAAACTAAGATACTGTTAAGAAACAGACATTTCTTGCATATCGGGTGGGTAAATGTTTTTGCTTTTTGTCTGAGTATCTGCGTGAGAAAGTGTGAGATTCAAAAATAAATTCAGAAAGAGTTGCGAAGGGCAGATGAAATTCCTCAGAATTTCTTACAGTCTCTAAATAATGTTGTCTTGGCAAATTCATAGTGTTTGTTTGTGTGTGAAAGTGTGATTAGGGCTGTAATTGGCCTTTGATGATCACATCTTTGCTGATTTGAAGATGATGTGCCATTCAGGAATATCTTGACACACATTGTGTTCTTCCAGCTGAGTTGAACATTTCCTTCGCTTGGCCTTTTAGAATAGCAAGCACTTTGTCAAAATCTTCACTTGCTTGAATATCAATCCCCCGAGGGTGAGGAAGATCCAGCTGCGCTTTTTTTGTTTTCTAGATGATTCTTTGCCTTTAATCACCGCACGAAATAGGATTAAATAAGAGGTTTTGAAGATCAGATCTAAATTAAATACAGCCCTCACACCTTCCTTTAAAAGATAAGTGTGCCGTAAAACACACACAGAGCTGTAGTCATGAAAAATGCATGCCTAATCTTGATCACCCTGTCACACAATGTATTGTATAAAATGTTTTTTACATTTGTGCTTTATGCAGCTGTAAAAAACAGCATTATTGGTAATGCCTCTGCGCTCTTTAGCACCTATTGTAATGTTCCTGAATGTTTCACGATGACAAATAAAGATTTTTTTATTGCTCTGTGAAGCAGTCTAGTAGTTAAAGGTCTGAGCTGTTATTAGGGATGGGAATAGAAGGAAATTTAATGATTCTTGTTCAGATGTATAAAGAACATTTTTTTCTTTTAGTGCTTTTCGGAGAGCTTAATTCATCATTTTAGACATAGAATGAATTCTATGTTTATTTCAGGTTGGACATGACGAAAGTAATGAGTTGCGCTTCACTCGAAACGATTTAAACTTTGCTTGTTCATAAGTCAGATTTCCTACGCAATGTTTTGAAACTTTAGGTGTGCCAAGATTCAAGGCTTTATTAATTTCTTTGGACCACGTATGCTCCCTTATTCTTAGAAATGGATCCAGATATGTTATTTATGTTTCAGGGAGCTACTGGGTTTTGCTATGCTTGTGTAATTGCCAGGTGAAATTGAACGTCAATTCTTATATCAGCACACTGCGTTTAATTTGCAGCTGTCAGCCAATAAACACACTCATGTGATGTGCTAAGAATAGCTTGCGACTGGAAAAAGGAGAGAGGCTGTTTTAATATGTCGTTTCTGTCTGGCTTCAGAGAGCCTTTTCACAGAATTGAGAAGAGGGGCTGATTGAAAAGAGCTGTAAGATTTTCCTGCTACTGAAAGACAAGTGGACAGGCAATTCAGACTCCTACATTCATTCTGTGGGAATTGGACAAAGAAAATTAGAGAAAGGCAAAGGAAAAGACATTGGAAGAGTGGGAGAAGAGGTGATGAAACGGTGGAAAAAATGGGCAGGTTTTTTCTATAGAATGTTTTTTTTTTTTACAGAATGGGAGACCCTGGTTTACCTTTATTGCACCTATAATATTAACTACATAATACTACAATTAATTTTAGTTTTTATCCCCATTCATATCATGTCATATCCCAATTTTTTGTAACATTTATAGTTGTAGATATATAATTCATTGTTTATTGTCAGTTATTTAGTTGTTTTAGTTATTTTATGTGCTTTTGTCAGTTTTATTAGTCATCTTGGTCTCATGACGAAAACTTACCTCTGGGAAAGTTGTCGCAAGACGTTAAATATATTATATTTGATGTGAAATGTCCACTGGGTGACGCTAAAAGAGTGTTCGTTTTTTTTCCCCCTGGAACAGATGAACGTACATATGGTATGTTTTATGTGATGTTGGTTTTGTACATGTCACCGCAGTTCTGACTTGAAATGTCTGTTGAGTGGCGCTCTAACTCTAATGCTCTGTGACGTTTTAAAATAATATACCATCTGCACCACAACTAAACCTACCCACTAGTATGAACTGAAGTGAATGTGACGTAAAAATGCAGTCGCAAGCATGCCATGTTTTTCGATCTCCCATTTTTCAGCTCTTTCGTCTTGAGTCATGTTCTTGATGAGGTTTGGACTCAAGGAATTTTGCATTCTGCAAGTCCAATTTCGTGCCAGCTGAGCTACTGAGCAAGCTTGTTACATCCGGAAAGCAAAACATATGTGACCCTGGACCACAAAACCAGTCTTAAGTCGCTGGGGTATATTTGTAGCAATAGCCAAAAATACATTGCATGGGTCAAAATTTTTGATATTTCTTTTATGCCAAAAATCATTAAGAAATTAAGTAAAGTTCATGTTCCATGAAGATTTTTTGTAAAATTCCTACTGTAAACATATCAAAATGTAATTTTTGATTTGTAATATGCATTGTTAAGAACCTAATTTGGACAACTTTAAAGGTGATTTTCTCAGTCTTTTTGATTTTTTTGCATCCTCAGATTTCAAATAGATGTATCTCAGTCAAATATTGTCCTATCCTAACAAACCATACATCAATAGAAAGCTTATTTATTGAGCTTTCATATGATGTATAAATCTCAGTTTTGTCAAATTTAACCTTATGACTGGTTTTGTGGTCCAGGGTCACATATAGAGTTGTAGTTATAACTGTGTACGAAAACGCTTACAAGCGCTCGCTGTTTTACTGTCTCTAGTGTTCATTTCTGTTGGAAACTGCAGCGATATGTACTTATTGGTACGTATTTCGCATCTTGCGAAAAAGTTTTAACAGGTACGTTTTTGTCATGAGACAAGGTAGCTATTGGTTTGGAGTTTTAGAGTTTTAAATTTCTATTTGGCTTTATTTTTTTTTTTGGTTGTCTACATTTGTTTCAATTGTAATTTCAATTTTAGAAATGTTCATATTTAAACGTTTATTTCAGTTAAGTGACATTTGTCATTTTTAAGTTTAAGGTTTTCATATAATATTTAAATTTTTCATGGGATTATTTAATCTTAATTTCAATTTCTGGTTTTAAATAGTTTCGGTTTTAGTTAACATCAGTGACTGACCACAGTACATATTAACATATGAACTAGGGCTGGGTTTTGAGTCAAATTTTACGATTCGATTCGATTATGCTTCACAAGCTTGTGATTCGATTCAATATTGATTATTATGGATATATATCAGGTACAGTATCCGAAATTTTTGTAGGGTAGGGGTGCCCAACCCTGTTCCTACCTGGAGACTTTATGCCACATTCCAGGCAACCCGTTCCCCCAGTTTTTCCAACCTTCTACCCGTGAAAGTGCACTGGAACAGCAGTCAAACCTGTGACTTCCCACCCGTGAACTCGTACTAGATTGATGTACTCCCAGTTCCGCGCTCTGACGTCACATAGCCTGCTAAACAACAATGGCAGCCCCTACGGATGCAGTGTTTATGCAAGTAGTACACAGTGAAAAATAGACTTAAGGACAATATAACGTTGCAATCAAATGAATAAGAATATAATAATAATTAATGCACTCAGGCAGTTTGGCATGACTTGCCTGGAATGCTACAAAGTCGTAAGTCATGGTTTGAAGTTGTGATTTACGGGCTCAAAAACCTGCCTGGGATGCAGCATTAGTTCCAGCCCTGCTCCAACACAGCTGTCTGTAATTATCAAGTGCTACCTAAGGGATTAATTAGCTGGTTCAGGTGAGTTGATTAAAGGTTGGAGCTGAACTTTGTAGGGTGGTTGATCTCCAGGAACAGGGTTGGGAACCCCTGTTGTAGAGGTATAATTCATAGTTTAATGTCCGTTATCTTATGAATTAGTTCTGGGAACTTTTTCATAAGACGCAAAATGTAGATGAACAGATGAACATACATGGTATGTATGGTATGTTTTATGTGACGGTTTTGTAGGTGTCACCACAGTTCGACTTACAACGGAAGTCTCCTTTGAGTGGCGCTATATTGATTATTTTGGATATATATATCAGGTATAGGGCTGGGTATTGTGACCAATTTGGCAATTCGATTCGATTCTTATTTTTATGGTTTCGATTCGATTTGATTTCGATTTCGATTCGATTCGATATCGATTAGCTATCAATATTTCATTTAAAATGTTAGTTTTGCAGACATGTGATCCATATTTTGATATAAATGCTGGTAACTGAAACTCTCCTACTTAAGTTTATTACTGAAATACACATCTACATTAATAATGGGGTGCACACAGTTGTTTATTTTAAACAACTTTTATTTTAAAATGAACACTGTAACAAGAAGTCATAAATATGTGCATCCATTGTACACCATGTAAACAAACTGCAAAATGCACATTACTGTAAAAAAATAAAAAGACTGTAAATGTGCAACAGTAAAATCTATTAACAACTTCAAACATGTTTAGGAAATAAAACTTTTTTCTAAATTCAAAACGTTCAAAACAGGCCCATCATAAAGCCTTTGTCTGCTTATACAAAACATTCTAACTGTCCATAAAACTAACAGTTCTTAACTACAGCCTAATCATTTTTCTGCAAAAGAAGCAGCTGATCAACATGTTCTGATCTGATCTAAGGCAGCTCCTTTGCGCTGTGATTAGATCACCAGCGGTTGAGAAAACTCTCTCAGCAGGAACACTAGTGACACCTTCAGGGCGAGAGGTGAATATTCATATCCTCTTACGTGAAGCACGTGCATTAAGAATCGATTCGGGGATTTCCCGAATCGATATCGTTGCGTTCAACTGAAGATCGATTAAAATCGGAGAATCGATATTTTTTACCCAGCCCTAATCAGGTACATGCCAACTTTTCTCAAGGAAAAAAAATCTCTCAACTAATGCTGTAAAATATACATGAGAGTCAGTTGGTACTACATTTTTTATAATATTGAAGGTTAAAATTAACTGATTTGTGTATATACACTTAAATTACACTCAGTTAAGGTTTTAGAATGTTAAAGTTGATCAGCTTTAACTTATGTTACATAATTATATTTCTACTCCAATTAGTTTTTTTTAAATATAAAAATTTAAATGGTGGCTGTCATAAAAACTTGATGGATTTATTCAAATTTAAATATTGAAGAACAGTAAAAATTATAATGAATATGTTGCATGGTGCATATATTTAGCAAAATGCTCCTCTCTATAATTCATTTAGCTGACCAACAAGTTTATGGTCACCGAATATGTTTTTTCTGAGGTAAATGACAATACGTGACATTGTTTATGAGTTTTTATATTGACGTTTTTGCATGGTTGAAACACTGATTGAGTGATTACAGGATACGGTTACCGTAAGTTAAAGTCTTTCTTTTTACATATCTTCAGATGTTTTTTCATGTTTATTTCGCATTGAAACTGCTTTTAAAGTTCTTTTAAAGCTTTTTAAAGCTTTGCGCTGCCACTTCTCTTGAACTGAGGCACTACAGCGATCTGTCTTGTAATAGAATAGACAGAATTTAAAATTTGAGACTTTGTTTTATATCAAAAGTAACAAATCACAAAGCTTATTGCGATTTATTGGATGGTAGGGGTGCTACAATGTTCACTATCTAAAAATCAAAATCAGAATCGATTAAAATCGAGAAATCTATTTAATGGTTCATTTCATATGGTTTTGTGTTTTAGTAAGTATGTTCAGTAAAGGATTTATTAGAGTGATCCAAACCATTTGGGTCTCATGAACAGTTACCTAAAAGAACCAGCTCATAAGACTCATTTGTGAATCATGTGTATGCAACACAACGCAGTAAATTCAATTTCTTGCCATTATTTTGTGCTACGTGGTCTGTTTATCTCATTACATTCAATTCACTCCCACAACTTGGGCAGAATATTATTTCTTTTTTTATTTCCATGGCTCTGTAGATTCAACAGCTGTGAAGTGCCAGCACTGAAAAGCAGTGCAGAAAAGATTGGTGCTGAGTGTTGCGATAAGATGTAGATACAGTGTGTATACTGAATAAAACAACAGATTTAATGTCGAGTGTGCACCGCCTGATGGGATTTGGGCTCTGAAGTGTTGCAGGATGGCCCATTTAAAGTGGAAACGGAAGATCAATCTTTAGGGGCCTGTGCCTGCCTATTACTTTTTTTCCAGCCTATCAAAGCAAGGAACTTCTGTGATGCAATTTCAATATATGAGGCAACACAGCGCAAGCCAACAGTGTCCGCCCACTTTTTCAGCAGTCTTGGTTCTGGAAGCTTTTTTCTCATTTCTCATTCATTTCTCATTTCCCCAGGGATTGAAAAAATCTTTCATTGAAGAGTTACGAACCAGACTAAGCGACTAAACATTACTGGAAAACGGGATAAAAAGAGAACTTCTGGGAATGAACTACTATCCAAAGCTCAATGCTGATTTGCACTCAAAAATCAAAGACCCTTTACTGTTTTTTTTTTTATTAATCACATTGGAGTCAGTGTCACACCAAAGGAGGCCTGAGAGCAGAACTCACTAATTCTTGAGTGTAAATCACTATTGAGGTTTTAATGCATGGATTCAAACACAAAAAACGAGACAAAACACACTCTTAAAAATAAAGGTGCTTTTAAAGGTTCTTCACAGCGATGCCAGAGAAGAAACATTTTTGGTTCCACAAAGAACCATTTAGTCAAAGGTTCTTTAAAGAACCATCTCTTTCTTACCTTTTAGAATCTGAAGAACCTTTTGCCACAAAGAATCTTTTGTGAAACAGAAAGGTTCTTCAGAGGTTAAAGGTTCTTTATGGAACCATTAAGACAAAAAAGGTTCTTCTATGGCATCGGGAAGCACCTTTATTGTTTTGAATAAACCAGTGTATATTTGAATCAGTTAATTGCAAATGATGGAACTGCGATATAAAACAATTTTAGGAATATAAACAGTGAGCTTTATTTTAGGTGAATTGAAGAAATGGGTTGTTTGACATCGACTTTACATGTCATTTAGTGCTTCATGGGAGTGTAAAGTCGAAAACAGATTTCTCTTATTTGTGTTCTTCAGTGTTTATTGACAGTTTAGTTATTCACTGAGAGTTTGACTTGTAAACACAATTTTGAAATTACATTGACTTGTGGCTTCTGCAGTCTGCATGGTAGGTCTGTTTTGAAAGACTTATACATTACTGATAAAAAAAAATCAATTTCTCTGTGGAGAAAATGAATGAGGTTTTTACTTTCTGGAGCCTCATTGTCACACTCTATAAATGTAAACTGCCACCGGCATTGGAAAACATTAGTCTAGTTAAAGAAAAGCATAATTTACCTGGAATTTAAACAGAAGCACACCTTGTTTTTTTTATATCCAGGACACAGCTGTCTCACAGGACACTGCTGTCTCATAAACTGCCTGACTCTCTTTATTACAGTGTATCAAACGCAGATAAAGGGATGCAATATTACTCCAGCAAGCCAAACATGTGTCTTCACCAAACCTTATGTATCTCAAAACAATTTTATGATGATAAATGCCTGATTTGACACTTCCTCAAGGACATACAGTCAAGCCCGAAATTATTCATACCCCTGGCAAGTTCTGACTTAAAGTTACTTTTATTCAACCAGCAAGTTTTTTTTTTTGAACAGAAATGACACAGACGTCTCCCAAAAGATAATAAGACGATGTACAAGAGGCATCATTGTGGAAAAAATATTACTCATCTTTTATTTACATTTGAACAAAAAGTGGCATGGCCAAAATGATTCATTCCCTTCTCAATAATCAATAGAAAAGCTTGTATTGGCTATTACAGCAATAAAACACTTCCTATAACTGCAGACCAGCTTTTTGCATGTCTCCACTGGTATTTTTACCCATTCATCTTTAGCCATGAGCTCCAACTCTTTCAGGTCGAAGGGTCTCCTTGCCATCACCCTGATCTTTAGCTCCCTCCACAGATTCTCTATTGGATTTAAGTCAGGACTCTGGCTTCTGCTAACCATTTCTTCACCACTTTTGCTGTGTGTTTTGGGTCGTTGTCGTGCTGAAATGTCCACTGGTGCCCAAGGCCAAGTTTCTCTGCAGACTGCCTGATGTTGTTGTTGAGAATTTTGGTGTATTGCTCCTTTTTCATTTTGCTGTTTACTGTAATTAGGTTCCCTGGTCCACTGGCTGAAAAACACCCCTAAAACATTAGGTTCCCACCACCATGTTTGACAGTGGGGATGGTGTTCTTAGGGTTGAAGGCTTCTCCTTTTTTACAACATCATTGTGGCCAAACAATTCAATTTTTGTTGCATCTGACCAGAAGACCAGAAGTCTTCTTCTTTGTCCAGATGAGCATTTGCAAAGGCCAAGCAGGCTTTTGTGTGCCTTATCTGGAGAAGTGGTGTCCTCCTTAGTCTGTGTCTGTGGAACCCAGTGGTGTGCAGTGTACGTTGGACTGTCTGCCTTGAGATGTTGCCACCAGCAGAGCCCAGATTCATCAGGATGGCCTTGGTGGTGATCCTTGGATTCTTTTTCACCTCTCTCACTATCCTCCTGGCCAGCACAGATGTCACTTTTGGCTTCCGACCACGTCCTCTGAGATTTTTCACAGTGCGGAACATCTTGTATTTTTTAATAATATTTCGCACTGTACAGTCGTGGCCAAAAGTTTTGAGAATTACATAAATATTGGAAATTGCTTAAGTTTTTATAATAGCAATTTGCATACTCCAGAATATTATGAAGAGTGATCAGATGAATTGCATAGTCCTTATTTGCCATGAAAATTAACTTAATCCCAAAAAAAACTTTCCACTGCATTGTTAAGAAGGCTTCAGGGCGTCCAAGAAAGTCCAGCAAGCGCCAGGATGGTCTCCTAAAGAGGATTCAGCTGCGGGATCGGAGTGCCACCAGTGCAGAGCTTGCTCAGGAATGGCAGCAGGCAGGTGTGAGCGCATCTGAACGCACAGTGAGGCCAAGACTTTTGGAAGATGGCCTGGTGTCAAGAAGGGCAGCAAAGAAGCCACTTCTCTCCAAAAAAGCATCAGGGACAGATTGATCTTCTGCAAAAAGTATGGCGAATGGACTGCTGAGGACTGGGGCAAAGTCATATTCTCCAATGAAGCCTCTTTTCGATTGTTTGGGGCATCTGGAAAAAGGCTTGTCCGGAGAAGAAAAGGTGAGCGCTACCATCAGTCCTGTGTCATGCCAACAGTAAAGCATCCTGAGACCATTCATGTGTGGGGTTGCTTCTCATCCAAGGGAGTGGGCTCACTCACAATTTTGCCCAAAAACACAGCCATGAATAAAGAATGGTACCAAAACACCCTCCAACAGCAACTTCTTCCAACAACCCAACAACAGTTTGGTGAAGAACAATGCATTTTACAGCATGATGGAGCACCGTGCCATAAGGCAAAAGTGATAACTAAGTGGCTCGGGGACCAAAACGTTGACATTTTGGGTCCATCACCTGGAAACTCCTCAGATCTTAATCCCATTGAGAACTTGTGGTCAATCCTCAAGAGGCGGGTGACAAAAACAAAAACCCACTAATTCTGACAAACTCCAAGTAGTGATTATGAAAGAATGGGTTGCTATCAGTCAGGATTTGGCCCAGAAGTTGATTGAGAGCATGCCCAGTCGAATTGCAGAGGTCCTGAAAAAGAAGGGCCAACACTGCAAATACTGACTCTTTGCATAAATGTCATGTAATTGTTGATAAAAGCCTTTGAAACGTATGAAGTGCTTGTAATTATATTTCAGTACATCACAGGAACAACTGAAAAAAAGATCTAAAACCAGCTTAGCAGCAAACTTTGTGAAAACTAATATTTGTGTCATTCTCAAAACTTTTGGCCACGACTGTAGACTCTGGAACTATTGAGCAGCCACAATGCACAGCTGCAGGTCCTCAGTGAGCTGCTTTGTATGAAATATTTTTTTCCACAGTGATGCCTCTTGTACATCGTCTTATCTTTTGGGAGAATTGAATAATTTTCGGGCTTGACTGTGCGTCCGTTTCTGATGATCCCGAGAAATTGAAGAGGATGCTTAACATCACAGTAACATCATAAGAATACTGTATTATGTCCGAGTGCATACTGTGACATTTCAATGACTTTTCAGTGGAATCTAGAGCACTCAAATCATGTTTAGTCACATGACCTTTGACATTTTGTTTCTCCTCTAATCAGACATTGGCTTTTTCAGATCTTCTCCTGTCTGTCTCACAGTAATTTTCTTTGTCTGCTCTCAGAACTTCTCACCACTTTCTTCTGCTGCTTTTTTTTCTCTCTCTCTTTTTTTGAGGTCTCTCTCAGTTCACGTTTAAAGAGAATATGTAATTGACAGAGTTCTATTGTACTATTGTACTTTTACTATGCACTACACTCTTAAAAATAAAGGTGCTTTAAAAGGTTCTTCAAGCGATGCCATAGAAGAACCGTTTTTGGTTCCACAAAGAGCCATTCAGTCAAAGGTTCTTTAAAGATCCATTGCTTTCTTAACTTTTTATAATCCAATCCTTCTTTCACCACAAAGAACCTTTTGTGAAACGGAAAGGTTCTTCAGATGTTAAAGGAACCATTTAGACAAAAAAGGTTCTTCTATGGCATCGTAAAGCATGTTTATTTTTAAGAGTGTATGTATGTGTCCTTAAGCCTGTAAAGTCTATTATTATAAAATAACAGTGTATTTTTTTATGGAATAGGTTATTGAACCTTTAGACCAGGGGTTTTCAACTCTGGCCCTTGAAGTCCATTTTCATGCAGAGTATAGCTCCAACCCTAATCAAACACACCTGAACAAGCTATTTAAGGTCTTGGTTGGAGCTAAACTCTGCAGGAATATGGACCTCGAGGGCCAGAGTTGAGAACCCCTGCTAGAATAGAAATTTTTTTTGTTGAGTATTATATTTAAAACATCAGGCTTTTATGGATCATAGAGTATGATATAACAGAATATGGAGCTCATACCTGTGGAAGAAAAAAAAATGTTTTATTTAGAGGCTTAAACTGAGAAAAAAATTGCAATTTGATGCAGTTGCTAATATTTATATGGCCACAAAGAAAGATGTAAATCTGGTGCTTGTAATGCAAATCAATGAGAAGTATAGCAGACTGCTTACATAAAATAAGACAATATTTAAATGCTTAGTTCTGTAGCTCAGAGCGTCTTAAAAAAAAGGCGCTACGTCAAGTGCCTTTTTGACAGCTGACCAATGACAAGCGAGTTGCTAGACCTGTCATTTCCATAACAAGAACAACAAGAAAAAATGGGAAAGGTGCCCTTAGATAGACTTTTATTTTATTAAAAATAAAAAGTTAACGCCTCCCTGTTAACTTCAAAAACCAACGTGCAGCGCTGATAGCCACAGTAGCACCGTTGCGCTTCGGGCATCCCTTTTTCGAGTCCCGGCTCACAGAACTTTCCCAATCCTGTCCCCTCTCCCTCTCTCTCCCACTTCGCTTCCTGTCTAAATACTGTCCTATCAAATAAATGGCAAAAATACCAAAAAAAAAATGAAAAGAGCCAGCATCCTCTTTTCTCACCATTTTTGCACCACACATAGGCTACTGTAAAAGACGCCCTCGGCTGCAACGTTGCCAGATTTTTTAAACTAAAAAAGTGCCCTTGTCAACTTTCTCTTGTCAAAAAAGACGCCAAGTGTGAACATAGCCTAAGCGGCGCATACGCAACGCCGACAAATTACGTCATCCGCCTGGAGCTGCTTCCTGGTACGATCAGTTGATGCACGCTAGATTAAAGTGATTCCTACATTGTAAATATGGATATTTTTCTTATAAGTACATCAATTTGTTGCAGGAGGCCTTTAGTCACTCCTGGATCCATGTGAGGCACTTTTTATTATGGATGGATGCACATTATTGGACTTGTTTTGGATAAATGCCAGGATAATTTATAATATAATTCCGATTGGATTCGACTGAAAGAAGGAAGTCATATACAACCTGATGGTTGAGTAAATCATGGGCTACTTTTCATTTTTGGGTGAACTAACCCTTTAAGATTTCTAATCCTGTAGCTAGCCTGCTGGTGGTGAGAGCTGTATATTCCATTAAATGTGAATAACTTGGTGTGAAATGAATAGTTTTGGTGACAAGCATGGCTTTGGAGTTTTTTGTGTCTCAATATTTGTATTTGGTCACTGTGAGTAGAAGAGACAGGCACTATCAAGTGGCATCTGCAGGTGGGATTTTCTTCTGTCGCTCACACATGTCCCTGCCTTTGCGGTCAATCCGAGTTCACATTTAGCCTCAATTAGATTGTTGACGGAACAACAAATGCTGGGAATCAAGACTAATCCGTGAGTGACATCAGCCCTGATGCAGCAGCACACATGGCTTAGGACACACACCAGGATCGTTTAAATCCTTGATTTTTCTCTGCCACTTGGCAGACACTTTTTCATCCCGAGCAGCATCTTGATTTTGATCTACACCAATTTGGGATTGAATCAGCGACCTTGTAGTTTGTAGCCTATAGGTCATTACCTATTAGTCTGCTTCTGCCCATATGTAATGCATGGCTTGTCCAAGTTACACCAACAGCTAATCAATCACTGACACCCTGTGTAATCCGTCGCTCAAAAACAGGCTCGCACAGAACCTTGCAGACTGATTCGCATTATCCGAGCTGAATGGATTTAACCATGGTAAAATGTGTTCAGCTGAGCTGAGGGTACTGTGCTGTCGTTCATAGCTGAATGCATGATCAAATGAGCCAAATTTTGTGCCAATTCTGTGTGGGCCTGGTCATGAGGTCGTATCCCACAACCAAGTCTCGACTTGTCTTTACCATTTAGATTGGATGAGGCATTTTTAACGAGGTGACATAAGAGCGCGGAGCCAACAGCTGTGTCTAAGCACCTTAAGAATCATCCATTTCATTTTTTAACTCCAGAGACATTAAACAGAATGTCATATCAGTGTGCGCGCCAGTGTGTAGCTGACATATTGAAACAGAAAGCATTAATCTGTGTGTGTTTATGTGTGTGTGTGTGCATGTGTTTATGAGATAAGATAGACAGAGAGGGGAGAGAGTATTAATCTGTTTGGGTGTCGAGCAGGTAAACAGACCAGCTGTGAGATGAGCGAGATGCTTTTCATACAGAGGCTTGATCCTCTGTTTATGTGGACGTGAGAAGAGTAGCAACAGAACAGACTGCGTCAGTTCACACTCTAAACGTTACATCAGAAACACGCCATCGTGCACCTGTGTTTTTTTTAAAGGGGGCACTAATGGCAGGCCTGGCTGACTTTTTGCCCTTGATAAAAGGAGCCAGTGTAAAAGAAGACCAAAAACTTTTTTTTTAAACAACTAATAAGCTATTAATAAGTAGTTGTAGTAGTAGTAGTAGTAGTAGCATGCAAAAGTTGTGAAACGTTATTGCAGTTTAAATATCTCTTTTGTAATTTAATATATTTTGGATGTTAAAGCTAAATTTTCAGCAGTAGTGTCACATGATCCTTCAGAAATCATTCTGATATGCTGATTTGCTGCTGATCATGCTGATTTCATGAAATATTTCTTATCATCAGTGTTTTAAAATAGATATACTGCTCAAGAGAAGCTTTTCAGGCTTCTATAAAGAATAGAAAGCTCAAAAGAACAGCATTTATTTAGATACCATTTGTAAGATTATGTCTCCAGACCGGCGGATATAGACAGAGAAGGGGAGATAATATAGAAATTGTTTTAAAATTGTACTGAATATTGGAATATTTTCATATTGTTCATGACAAAATGTTATATTAATATTGAAATGAATGTTGGCCATTAACATAACAACATTATTACATTTATTTATGTTAATAAACTGGCTGATCTTGACAGCCAATGATCAGTACACACAGCTTTGATATTTTAATAACTCATTTGTTTGGAGCAACATGTAAATGAGTCAAATTAATTTTCAATTAAAAACTGATAATCTGTGGAAGGTGCAACTGGATTGGACAGATCAAACTTGTGTGAATAGGTCATTTCCAGCACAATAGTTTACTAAAAAAAAAAAAAAATTAATGGGCTACACTTTGATTTAAGTTACTTATAAATGAAAAATGTTTATTTCTAAAATGTTTATTCAACAACTTTAAATATACATGAATTAAAAAGTGTGCTGTATGCTGTACAATTGTAATAATCCAAAATAAAGCATGTTTTGTAGGGATGAAACGGTATCAAAATACAGTATCACAATACGATAGTATCTCGATATGACATCCACGATACGATGTTTATTGCAATATTTAAAAAAAGGAAGTAAAAAATGAAAATTTTAGTTTCAAAGTTAAGAGCTCCAACCCATGTTCTTAACTAAGAAAACTTAAGTCTTGACTTGAACCTGAACTTTAAAGGGGACTTAACCCTCTTTTTTATTTGTGATATACTGTCTCAGTCTAAATTACGTTCACCCTGGTGTTTTAGGATGCCATGTAATAAAATATAAAAATATAAACAACAATTTTAAATTATTGTTATTGCTATGACAGCAATAGCCATATATTGTAAAAACAATTGCACTGTAAAATAAATTAAAAATAGGTATATTATTTTTGCTTTATACTACAGTAAGGAAATTACAATACTTCTTTCCTAATTTCTACACTTGAAAGACATTTTGAATTTGGACTACAGTATTGATACCCATTTAAACTGCTAACTGTCAGCAGCTGCTAACTTGACAGAAAACTTCAGCTTCAGTGCAAACGGGCTTACAAAAACACGTCTCACTACAAATCTAGAGAAATCATCTGCTGCGAAAATAAGGCGTAACTGGTGGCAGTTGCGTTCCCAAATGCACGCTAAACTCACAGCACATGCAATGAAAGAGTTCACTGCATTCACTGTGAGCTGAGGCACTCTGAGGCACGGAAAACACTGGGTCATAAGCTGATCATCTGAACGAAGTGTGCGCTACGCTTTGAAACGCACAGCGAAAACGGACTTGATAAAGGGATGCTATTGTGCTTTTGGTTTAGTTCGTTTGACAGATACTGTGCCAAAGCACAATGGCCCAAAACACAACTTTAAAGAACTTTTATGTTAGAATAAAAAGTTTAAATGTATTTTAAAAACTACACCCGGAAGACCTAACGTTTTATATCGTCATGTGACCATAATGATATCAAAACAGTTTTGGTATCGCAAACGATATTGATAATACCATTACATACCTAATGTTTTGCGTAAACATTGTGGTTGTGTAGGGTATTTCACAGAATTTTAAAGGGCTCCTATTATGCTTTTTCACTTTTTGAACTTTAGCCAGTGTGTGGTGTGTGTCTTTGGGCATAAAAACCATTTACAAAGTTACAAATTTCAAAGTCCACTCCAAAGGGAGATATTTTGTTTTAAAAAAAAAACGATGCTATTGATGTCACAACGTAAATCCCGCCTATTACCCGGAAATTTGAATCGTTGGCGGATGGGGAGGGACGAGGTGGGGTATTCGCTTAACTTCAGCGATGTAGCATGGACAGCAGCTTCTGGGATGCTTCAGCGAGCCGCAGGGCATTGACTAAATTGTCCACAAACTACTCCTCCACTGTTGACGTGTGCGGTATAGAGGATCTTTTAGCGATCCGATATGTTTTTTTTTTTTAAGAAAAATATCCGTATTTAAAATGTAAGAATCACTTTAATCTAGCTTGCTGCTTTGGGAAGGGTGTGGCAGTACTGAAACGCCATTTAAGCTGTTCGCCAATTGCAACGCAGTGGGACTACTAACCAATCACAACACATTTGGTTTTTCGGAAGGTGGACCTTCATCAAACCCGAAACTAATCAAGCCATCTGTGCCAGCCTGGGGAGAAAGCTATTGTAATAATGAAAATTATGCGTTTTTCGAACCACCAAGCATGAGAGCATGTTCTAGTGCACCCCCAAAACAAAATAAAGTGTTTGTAAAATAGCATAATAGGACCCCTTTGCGAAGGGTTTATTGGGTTTGTCTATATTTGATTCATCTGTGGGTTGCAAAACCACCCAAATTGGGTTACTTTCTACCTAACATTTTTGACAATTTATTTATTTATTTTTCACATTTCGGAGGCTTTTAGAATCCGGTGGGTTCAGAAATCTAGTGGGTGCACAGTTTAAATGGGCATGATGCTTTTTATCAGGAAAAGTGTGGGCGCTTTACCGGGAGTCTACCTTTTGTTGTCTGGAATTCAATCTCCAGTGCACCTTTTTTCTTTTTTGTACAAATTTGACGGCGTTTCTTTCCTCCTTCCTCCCCTTGGCTTCAGTTCCCCCTTTTTCATCCTCTCCCGCTGAGCCGTGTTTGTTCAGGGGGGGCTGTCAGAGGTTTGAGGCATTAACACAGAGCGCGGCGCTCAGGACACTTGAGCGAGGCCAGAACAGGAGAACTGCAGCATCCCTCAGCACGTCCTGATCAATAATCCACTGAGCTTTAAGAGACACTCTGCAGCCTCTCCTTTAATGCATCACCATTTATTAGGGCTTCTGTTAGAACACTCCACACAACAAAATTTCAATCGCCTTGGCTGTTTGTTTTCAAACTGTTCTTTGAATACATGCGTGTTTGAAGGTTAGAAAAAAAGCCTGCTGTGGTGTTTTATCATCTCTACAATGTCCCTCTAAATGGAAGCACCTGTGAAATACATAACTACTTAGACATTGCTGTGCTCGTATTAAGGTTTTGGATTGTTGTTTTCTTTCTAGTCTTTTCAAATCAAATAAATAAGCATTTGGCAGAAGTAGAGACAGAGTAATAGGCATGCACTAATTCTTGTCAGTTTCAGTTTTTGATACTGGTGTTTTACATTTGAGGTCAAAAGTTTACACCCTCCTTTCAGAATCAGCAAAATGGTAATTATTTTACTAAAATAAGAGGGATCATACAAAATGCATGTTATTGTTTATTTAGTACTGACCTAAATAAGATATTTCACATAAAATATGTTTACATATAGTCCACAAGAGAAAATAATAGTTGAATTTATAAAAATTACCTGTTCAAAAATGTACAGTCCCTTGATTCTTAATACTGTGTTTGTTCTTAAATGACCCACAGCTGTGTTTTTTTGTTTGTTTAGTGATATCTGGTCATGAGTCCCTAGTTAGTCCTGAACAGTTAAACTGCCTGCTGTTCTCAGAAAAATCCTTCAGGTCCCACAAATTCTTTAGTTTTTCAGCATTTTTGTGTATTTGACCCCTTTCCAACAATAACTGTATGATTTTGAGATCCATCTTTTCACACTGAGGACAACTGAGGGACTCATATGCAACTATTACAAAAGGGTTCAAATGCTCACTGGTGCTCCAGAAGGAAAAACCATGCATTAAGAGCTGGGGGTGAAAACTTTTGGAATTTGAAGATTATGGTAAATTTAACTTATTTTATCTTCTGGGAAACACGTATCTTCTGTAGCCTCTGAAGGGCAGTGCTAAATGAAGAAAAATATGATATTTAGGCGAAATAGCCATTCTGTTCAAAAGTTTTCACCCCCAGCTTTTAATGCATGTTTTTTTTTCTCTTGTGGACTATATGTAAACATTTTTAATGTGAAAAATCTTATTCAGGTCAGTACTAAATAAACAATAACATGCACTTTGTATGATATCTCTTATTTTGGTAACATTAACATTTTGCAAAATCTGAAAAGGGGGTGTAAACTTTTGACCCTCAACTGTATGGTTTCTAGCTGATCAAACAAGGTCATCGGCTTGTCTCAGGTTTTTCACAGACCACCTAGCACACTCTTGTAGCCTCCTGGGGGTCCCCATGACGTCAAAACCTCTGGACTACACAGCCTTGATGTGTCTTTGTTCTGCACTCTTTGACTGCAGTGAAAATGCATACTGTTGCATTCAACTGCATTGTGTTTAACTGTTTAAAAAGAAGAGACTCTCTGCTGTGCTTCATCGAACTGAAAGCCACAGTGTAAAAGTGTTGACACAAATTGCATTTTGATGCATCAAGGTCATGTGAAAGCGACACCGTAACCAATCCCAAAATTGAAAAAGAGCCCACATTTGGCACGTTTTGCTGAATTGCAATCAGTGTGAAATGTTTCAACAAAAGCCGTGCAATTATTGTGTTTTCATGATCGATCATCGCTGTTGCTTCTGAGTTCTGGCTTCTTCACGCCCATCCCTAATTCCCAGTGATTCTTGATGAGTGGATGCTGGCACACTTGGCCTGGATTCTCGTCTCATTCATTATTCAGAAGATGTTGTGGCACACAGGGACAGAATCTGGATTAAGGCTGAGCCCCAAAAATATCTCACAGCTACATTTGCATTCTCCACATCCAAGGCCCAGACCACCGCTGACACCGTCACACAGAGCAAGAATCATAGTCAGAGGCGGGACCCTCTGTGTGAATGGACTTTGAGATTTGAATACAAGAACATGTACATTTTGGCTTTGTGCCACAGTTGAGCTTGAGGTTATCTGTAATGTGTCACGTTGAACGATTCAAGTATACAGATATGCTTGTTATCCTAAACCCATTAAGATAGCAGGTATTTAATGAAAATTAGAAAGGATTGTTTTTAGATAATCCCTGCTATAATGCCAGATAATAATTAAGCCATACAATTCTATAAATACTCAGCTCACGTCATTGTGATAACCAGCCTCCAGCCTGAATCTCTTGCTTGGTTTATAAATAATCTCTGCACGAATTCTTTGTAACTGCATTTGGAATCATAAAGATTTTTTAATCTCCGTTATGTCTCACCAAGGCTGCATTTATTTGGTTGGAAATACACTAAAAACAGAGTTTATTAAGCTTTAGTGTCAGATGATCCTTTAGAAATCATTCTAATATGTTGAACTGATCTTGGAAAGCTTTTTTTGTTACTAGGTTTATGATCAGTCAATGCTGCCGCTTCTGAGTAATGTGGTCCTCATGCCTATTCTTAATTCCCAGTGATTCCTGATGAGTGGAGGCTGGTACACGTCGCCTGGGTTCTCGTCACATTCATTATTCAGCAATTGTTGAAATGATTGTTTGCAGCGTTTTATAATAGCTGTTTTGTGACAGCTATGTATGAGTTGAGTGACAAAGCCACAGCTCACTGAATAATAATGGGAAATAATTTAAATTTGGAGAGTATGCTGGGTAACCAAAGAACTTATAGGGCCTGGAGGATTTTGTCAACAGTTTTAGTAAGACAACAAGACAATATCTTGACTATATCTTGAGAAAGTTTTGGTGTAGGATTTACTTTCTGAGTGGAAAGACAAGTGACACATTAAAGTAAACATGACATTTTTAAGTATATCTATCTATCTATCTATCTATCTATCTATCTATCTATCTATCTATCTATCTATCTATCTATCTATCTATCTATCTATCTATCTATCTATCTATCTATCTATCTATCTATCTATCTATCTATCTACAGTATCTCACAAAAGTTAGTACACCTCTCACATTTCAGCAACTTTTTTAGTATATCTTATCAAGGGACAATACTAAAGAAATGAAACTTGTATATATTTTAGAGTAGTCAATGTGCAGCTCGTACAGATTTATAGATTTACTGTCCTCTGAAAATAACTCAACATACAGCCATTATTGTCAAAATAACTGGCAACAAAAGTGAGTACACCCTAAGTGATAACAGCAGTATGTTAAACCATGCAAAGCCACATGTCCTATTCATAATGTTTATGTTTTTGTCTGCTTGACAGGACCATACAAACTTGTTATCTTAAGCCTCATCTGAAGCTGGTTCACAAGAAAGCCCGCAAACAAACTCCAAGAGCATGAATTACAAACTTGTTATCTTATTAGAGCAGTTAAAAGTTGTTGCTTTAGGTACAATTCTCTCTTACTGACCACTGGATGTTCAACATGGCACCTCATGGCAAAAAAGGATTTGAGAATTAGAATTGTTGCTCTCCACAAAGATGGCCAAGGCTATTAGAGGTTCAGTAACACCCTGAAACTGAGTTACACTACAGTGGTCAGGGTCATACAGAAGATTTCCAAGATGGGTTCCATTCGGAACAGGTCTTGCAAGGGTCGACCAACGAAGTTTAGCACTCGTTCTATGCATCAAGTGCAGAACCTGGCTTTAAAAAACAAACAGATGCATGAGTGCTGCCAGCATTGCTTTAAAGGTTGCAGAAGTAGAAGGTCAGCTTGTCAGTGCTCAGACCATATGCCGCACACTGCAACAAGTCGGTTTGCATGGGTGTCATCCCAGAAGGAAGCCTCATCTGAAGCTGGTTCACAAGAAAGCCCGCAAACAGTTTGCTGAAGACAACCTGTCCATTATGAATTACTGGAGCCATGTCCTGTGGTCTGATGAGACTAAGATAAACTTGTTTGGCTCAGATGGTGTCCTTGTGTGGCGATACCCTGGTGAGGAGTACTAAGAAAATTGGGTCTTACCTCGGTCAAGCATGGTGGTGGTAGCATCATGGTCTGGGGCTGCTTGAGTGCAGCTGGTACTGGAGAGCTGCAGTTCACTGAGGAAAACATGGATTCCATTATGCACTGTAGATTCTAAAGCAAAACATGATGCCTTCCTGCCAGTTTTCCAACATGATAACGATCCCAAACGCACCACCAAGATGACAGCTGCCTTGCTGAAGAATCTGAAGGTGAAGGTAATGGGGTGGGCAAGTATGTCTCCAGACCTGAACCCTATTGAGCATCTGTGGGGCATCCTCAAGCGTAAGGTGGAGAAGCACCATGTGTCTAACGTCCAGCAGCTACGTTATATATATTATAGAGGAGTGGAAGAGGATCCCAGCAACAACCGGTGCAGCTCTGGCCAATTTCATGCCCAGGATGATTAAGGCTGTGCCAGATAACAATGGTGCTAACACAATATATTGACCCTTTGGACAAGTTTACTTAGGTTGTACTCACTTTTGTTGCAAGCTATTTTGACAATAATGGCTGTATGTTGAGTAATTTTCAGAGGACAGTTACTCTATACTGCTATACAAGCTGCACCTTGTCTACTCTAAAATATATCCAAGTTTAATTTCTATAGTATTGTCCCTTGGGAAGATATATTAAAATGGCTGCTGAAATGTGAGGGGTGTACTCACTTTTGTGACATACTACCACTACCACTACTTTTACAATAATTGCAATGCACAGTGTGCTACATAGATTTAATCTCAATTAATTCATTCTCCTCAGACATTCTCCTCGGCACAACTTTGCCCTGTCCAAGGTCTTGCAGCGTTCAGCATGAATTCTAGCCACAAAATGTTTACTACCACACTCGATGACCCACATACACATACTTACACAGCTAAGGATTTGAAAAAAGAGCAGCAGTAGCAGATATTTGGCTCCAGGAAAGCATAGAGGGGCTGTGAAGTGTTTGGCAAGCTATTATGTTGCTTAGATGTGAAATTGAGTTTGCCATGTGGGAGCAGTTCTCCTGGCCCACGTGGAATATCATTGTCAGCTTTTTTTCCTCTTGCGTTGTGATTGCGTAAAACTTCTGGAATATGTAATACTCTAGTCATACAGCAAAGTGGGATGCAGAATTATTGATATGTTGGTACAGGAGGAGCATATGCTCACAAAGGACGCACATATGCAGTGTAGACTGATGTTTGAATCTATGCATTAGTAATGATAGAGAGAGAAAATTAAAGGAGCAAGACAAAGCAAAACAGATGCTTAAAGTGTTGTTTACAGCAATCTGTTCTTCGAAATTGCTTCTTATACGATAGGAACATTACATACATAAAACTGTCAATGAAGAATCATTCTGTTAATACAAGATTGTAAAATCTGTTCCTGCAGAACAAATAATACTCATTTGCAAGTAAGAACGAAATGAAGAGTATTCAGATAGACAGCAGTGCATTAATACACAGGCTTACCTGGGTTTATAGCAATATAGGCACAGACATACACTCAATTTCTCTCTTATCCATGGACGTTTCATAGGTTCGTGGCTGCTTTTCGTTCCACTCGACCTTCCTATTGAAACTGAAATGTGACCTAGCGTGTAACTTTCTCTGAACAGCTCTTTGCGCTCTACTTCTCCTCCCCTCTCACTTCAGCCGCTATTCGTCTGCTCCTTAGAAATAGGATAAGCTTTCTCTCCACGGAGACTCTTCACCTGAAGACCAAATGTGCATCGACTTCTAATATATATCAAACAGATACATATAATTTCAACTGTATAGCTGTTCGTATTTTCGTATCAACTGTTTCGTATTTGTTTGGCCAATCACCATACACTTACATCACTAGTAGTTCCTATAGAACTGTTTTAGTGCTTAGAACTGTTTTAGTGCCTGCTCTTAAGTAGCTAATTTAGTTCCCTCAAACAGAGTTCCTAAAACCAAATATGTTTCTTTGACCAATAGTTCTATGAACTATGAAAAGGTTCCTCTGGTGTGAAAGCCCCTATAGTATGCCTTCAGGAATTAAAATTAAATAGTTTATTTTGAGTAATACACTACAGTCCAGAATTTTAGGGGAACATTTTTTAGTTCTTTTTGAAAGAAATGAATGTTTATTCAAAATCAGAAGTCACAGTAAATACATTTAAAATGTTTTACAATTAAAAGATTTTGATTTGAAATAAATGCCGTTCTTTTGAAATCAAAGAATCCTGAAAAAGAATCAGATTCCACAAAAATATTAACTGTTTAAACTGTTTTTAACATTGAACATAATCAGAAATGTTTCTTGAGCAGCAAATCAGCATATCAGAATGAGTTCTGAAGAATCGTGTGACACTAAAGAAAAAAAAAAAAAACATTTAATGAAAAAAATCTTACTGGCCTTAGAATTTTGGACAATAATGTTTAACTCTTTAGTTTTTTTCTTTTTCTTTTTTTTCTTTTGTTGTCACAGACATTGTATTACATTCATTTAGAAAGCTCATCACATACAACTGGCTGTAATTGGGATATGCACAGGTGAAAGTACTAAGTATTTTTATGCTTTTATAATTTAAGTTTATATTACAGGTTTTTGACTGTAAATTCTCTTGGTCAATAGTGTAGTGCTTTGACGATATAAATCACTTTCAATCTAAGCAGCTTTCTTTTAGTCAGTGCAGCAAATTCATGTGGCAGACTTAAACTAAGATTGCCAACATAGGCTCAATGGAAATATTTGCCTCTATTACATTTCTGTAAAACTGAAAAAACATAACACTGAATTACTGCAGTTTTTAGTTGAAATGAACATTCACGGCAGGAAAATTCCCTCCTTTTAAAAAAAAGTATGATTTAAAGGTACAGAGTTTTGTATATTTTATGACTCATTGATTTCAGTTACTAGAAATAAGAAATGTATAAAAACGTCTAATATTAAAAAAAATATTTGTAAAATGTAACGTTTTACCCTACATGATGTATACTTGTTATATGTATCCCCCACTTTTGTCTTTGTTCTGTTTGATGTGAAGTATCTTTTGTTTTTGAAAGAGAAATAAAAAAAGAGTAGTGGCACTGCAAAACAAAAAACAAAAAACAAAAAAAAAAACATAGAGTTTTGTTAAATAAAGCCAAATATTCACACAATTACTTGCAGAATATTATGTTATGAAAACTGATTCTTTTGAACACTGTTGTCACATATACATCTTGATATGCATGAGTTTTCTAATTCAGTAGGTTTGCACTGCAAAAAAATGATCTCACTTAGTATTTTTGTCTTGTTTTTAGTCAAAAGATCTAAAAAATGATTAAATTAAGATGTATTTACTAAATAAGCAAAATGACATGAGATATTTAGTCTTGTTTTCAGGGGGGAAAACACTAAATTAAGTGCAGTTTGCTTAAAATAAGTAAAATTATCTGCCAGTGGAGTAAGTAAAGTACTGTTTTAAGAATATTTTACTTACCCCACTGGCAGATAATTTTGTTTTCCAAGGGCAAAAAACTAAATTAAGTGCATTTTACTTAAAATAAGACTAAATAACTTATGTCATTTTGCTTATCTAGTAAATTTGATTGAAGAATTTAGAGATAATTTTGACTAAAAAACAAGACGAAAATACTAAGTAAGATAAGCCTTTTTTTGCAGTGTGCTCTGTAGCTTACATGGTATGCATTGCACTTGAGAGATGAAGAGCTCCTATACTAACTCTGTGGAGCCATGATTCAACAAAACAGTTTAAATGTGCATAAGGAAGTTAAAAGCAAATGCGTTTTTATATCACTTTTGCATTTGTTAACACTATTGGGTAGGTTTAGGGTTGGGTTTGGTAAGGGAGAACACAATAGAGTCATTAACCTTTAGCGACACTCTCCAGATATTTGAATTTTGAACAGTCGCAATACGTACCTCAAGCAGTGTAATAAACGCGCAGTAATACGTGCCTGTCCCAACGTAATAAAAACATGCCATGGTCACGTACTGAATGTATGTTTTAGTGCCACTCTCTGGACATTTCACTTTGAAACTGCCGTGAAACGCGCAGTAAGGTACGTAATTATGGTGTTGCAGAAAATGTATATAGAGGCATGTATTTTTATCAGCTTGTGTTGTAGATTGCTATTGAAATGACTGGATTTCATCCACAAAAATGTCCTAAACAGTGGTAAATTTGACCATAACTGAACCTGTGATAGTGAGTTTGCCTCTGAATGCAGGACAGTATTAGTACAAATGCTATATTTGGATTTGCTATATTTAGAAACTCTGTATTTGAAACCTTTCTAGCCAGTTTATGACAATATGACTAATGTGCCGAAAAATAACATACTTTGCATCATACTTTGGTTGCATCAGTAAATATTTTTTTTCTTGTTTATGTTTGAGATTATGCTATAAATCAACCAATATCAAATTACCCCTTGAAATAACATGGCTTGTATTTGTTTTATCTCATTTCGTATCACACATCTCATATTTTTCTCTCCCCCTTACAACTTCAGTAAGAAGCGTCCCAGCATACTCCACCCTCCCTCATGCACCCGAGCACCCGAAACACAGCCAGCGACGCTCCTCAAATATTCACCCGCATTCATTCAAAGGATCAGAACAAAGATCTGCTCATCAGGTGGAAGGAGAAGCTAATTTACTGTAATTTACTGTGAAATGAGTTGGATGACCTCCCAGGAGAGAGCAGACTGTTTATTACAGGCAGAGAAAGAGAAGTATTCAGCAGCTAAAGATCAGTCCCATCTGAATATTTGTTTACAGGTAATGCCAACTGAACAGCAGCGACTATTTATTCAAATCCCTGCTTATTTGCATTCAGTGTTTTTTTTTTTCCTTCGCCTTTGTGAAGATATGACATCTCCACACCTGTGCCTTATTCGTTTTCGCTTTCTCGCTCCCCCGTCTTTCATCTCGTGGTAATGTGATGATTTTAGATTACGCTTCGGAACTTATTTTGACAGTCCTATACCTCCAAAATGACTTTCCACGCTGATTGGTCGAGGCTGACATGTTTGCAAGGAAATACGTGACCTGATCTCAGTTCATCAGACTCGGCTAAGAGAGCGAGGCATCAGTCGCTCCTTCTAGATTGATTGAGAGTGGCCACTTCAGAGGTGCCAAGGCGTAAAGATTTGGTCTTCTAGCCTGATTAACTGCTTTTCCAGTGTAATTTGCATAAGCAGGGGCCACTGCAGAGTCTGAAGCCGTAGTTATATTTTTTTGAGGAATCTGTCAGTGGCGCTGACACACTTACCCATTCCGGCGCTGTGGATTCTTTTGCAAACCCAGACAGCGGCTCCATCACAGGGCACCATTTGGATGTGCTAATGTAATCAAATTCATCCAATGACAATGCCTGCAAACATTTCACTAGGCACATGCATATGAATGAACATTATGCAAAGAGAGCACTTGAGGCCAGCTGTTGAAAAACTGGATGTTTTCTTTCTTTTCTTTTTTGGAAAATCCGTTCCTCCTCTCCCGTCTTCTCCTTTGTCGAGTGTCTGCGAGAAACGAATGTAAACACGCGTAGCTTGAGGTAAAGTCTGATCCCCTCTTGTGTTTTTTTAACAAGACTGAGTGATATCGTATTCTTTTTGATATATCACGTTCTCAACCCTCACCTCATTAAGTGTCAACTCATCCCACTGCCATCCCACAATCCTCAGTGATTTTCTGCTCTTGTCTGATTTAGATTCCTGCATCTCCTACCCAGGGCGAATCTCAGGCTGTGTGGTTTGGCAGCTTGCCGTTTGTAGTTTGATGAACGTTTCTCCTCACTGTAGGATGGGCTTCAGACACTGTGAACTAACCAAACAGGAAACAAGTTGTTTACTCGCCATCACCCCCTCAGGAGCATTAATTATGAGCATAGGTTATGAGATATGGAGCTTGTCTGCTGGGATGCAAGGCTGTGCCGCCTGTTGCGTTGGCTGTGTTCACCACTGGAACCATTGATCTTCTATAGCTAATCATGACTATAGGCTTGTGGAAGCTGGTAAGAGCAGGCATGACATGGCTGAGATATTCTTGGAATAAATTAACATAATTATTGCAGCCCACCAAAGTTAGTAGTACTGTTATTAAAGTCCCTTTCAAGGAAAGTCAGTTCACTCTGTAACCACTAATTCAGACATTTAAGACCAATTTCCATCATCTTGACAAATACCGAAAACTGCTTGCCAAATGCACTTATAAATAACATATTTCAAATCAGCAGCAAAATCTGAAATGAAATGTTTTATAAATGTTTCTTATGCTCATTTAAAAGGCATATATTTCAGGTTGGTCCAGCCAATCCATATGTGCAGTCCCAAGCATGTCTCAGGATCAGTTTTGGGGGTAACACATTACAAGTAACATGAGTTACATACTCAGATTACTTTTTTCAAGCAACTACACTCTTAAAAATAAAGGTGCTTCACGATGCCATAGAAGAACCTCTTTTGTCTAAATGGTTCCATAAAGAACCTTTAACATCTGTAGAACCTTTCTGTTTCACAAAAGCTTCTTTGTGGCAAAAGAAGGTTCTCCAGATTCTGAAAAGATAAGAAAGAGATTAAGAAAGAGAAAAGAACTTTTGACTGAATGGTTCTTTGTTTAACCAAAAATGGTTCTATGCATCGCTGTGAAGAACCTTTTAAAGCACCTTTATTTTTAAGAATGTAGTAAAGTAATGCATTACTTTTAAATTTTCAAGAAAATAAGAGTTACTTTTTCTGTTTTCCTATATATTTTCTGACACGACTCCTGTCCCGTGTTGAGAGAAATTGGGAGTTAGGTGCAGACCGGAGACATATTCTTCAGCCTGAGATTTATTAATTTCACTTTTAGTTGCCAAAAAACTTTTGTTTTTTCTGTTATTAAAAAAAAGTAACGTAATGCATTACTTTACACAAAAAGTAACTAAGTAACGCAGTTACTTTTTTATGGAATAATGCAATATTGTAATGCATTACTTTCAAAAGATACTTTCCCCAACACTGCTCAGAAATGGTGGGAACCAGAGCTTCTGACAACAGCTACAGTGACGAATTGACTTTACATTTTGGCGACTGACACTTTTATTTAAAAAGCATGATTTACTACATCATAGTGTGCATCACAGTCTTTCCATTTCATATTAAAGGAGTAGTTCACTTCCAGAACAAAAATTTACAGATAATGTTCTCACCTGTTGTTCATTCCTTTCCTCTTTTTAAGGAAAACATTTCAGGAATTATCTCCATAGTGGACTTCAATGGTGCCTGTAAGTTTGAATGTCCAAAATGCAGTTTAAATGCTGCTTCAAAGGGCTCTAAACGATCCCAAACGAGGAAAAAGGGTCTTATCTAGCAAAACGATCTGTCATTTACTAAAAAAAATTTTATAATATGTGACCCTGGACCACAAAACCAGTCATAAGGTTAAATTTTACAAAATTGAGATATATACATCATATGAAAGCTCAATAAATAAGCTTTCTATTGATGTATAGTTTGTTAGGAGAGGACAATATTTGGCCGAGATACATCTATTTGAAAATCTGGAATCTAAGGGTGCAAAAAAATCTAAATACTGAGAAAATCACCTTTAAAGTTGTCCAAATTAAGTTCTTAACATTGCATATTACTAATCAGAAATTACATTTTGATAGATTTACAGTAGGAATTTTGACCCATACAATGTATTTTTGGCTATTGCTACAAATATACCCCAGCAACTTAAGACTGGTTTTGTGGTCCAGGGTCACATATATACTTTTTACCCTCAAATACTCGTCTTGTCTATCTCTGCCATGCGTATGCGTATTCTGTGTAATCAGGGTCAATACAGTTAGGGTGTTGAAAAACTCCCATCTCATTTTCTTTAAACTTTAAAGAAAAACTTTAAAACTTTTTTAAACTTTAAAATCGTCCTACATCGCTTCAGAAGTACTGACCCAGTGTTTACAAAGTGAACATGCAAAGAAGGTCAAACGCCCTTCACAAAGAAAGGTAAAACAGCGACGTACGATGATTTTGAGAGGAGGGAGGAGAAAAATGAGACGTGTAAAGCCTCAGAAAGGGGTTATAAACTGCTGTTTTTCCACATTATAGAATACTTTTGTGTTCAGACATGCCAGGGCCATTCTCAAGCTGCTTGTTTCCCTTCAGATATTTGAAGCCAAGTCGATTTTAAATGTGACTCGCAAAAACAAAACTGTCAGGAACACCATAGCAGAAATCAATCATTTACTTAAAACTGGCTAGAGTGGGCGATATGCCAGTAGACACGATTAACTGGTAGAAATGTGTCAACTGGTAGAGGTTTTGGACTATCGCTGTGCTACGTGGTCACGAAAATGTATAGTTTGCATGTGTTTTTAAGCATTGTGGTTTAAAAACAAGCAATTTTAAGCAGTTGAAACGCAATCAGCAGCGAAAGAGAGCTTATTCACTATATGCTTATACACTATGTGCACATGAAGACAGTGATCATAGAGCGTGGGAGTTATTTTTGCTGCTTTATAGGCCTTGAACGGTAAAATACACACACGTGTAGGCCTATGTGTCAAAATGTCCATCTTTGCAAGTATCCTTGTAAACACAGTAATTCAGGTCTTAAATGAAAGCAAACAGCTGAGAAAGAAAGCTCTTAAAGGGACAGCAGTCTAATATTTCTGCTGTCTGTCGTTCATGTTCATCAGAGAGAAAATATCTTACTGCTCTTGACTAAATCACTTTTGAAATTTTAATAAGAAGAAATATATATTTAATTTACACAGTAAAGAATATGCAGTGTTTTTATACTTTTGATTACTTTAATGTAAGTAGCATTTATTATTTATTTGTTCTACTGTAATTTTTTAGTCCTATTCCTTGTAATTAACCTAGTAAAAAAATAATACATTTAAAATGCATTTATTTTATACTAAGTATAGTTTAAGTCTATTAACATTTTTACTGAAATATCGCTAGAGACTGATATAGACTGATATAAAAATTGTAATTAAACTTATTTAGAGTACTACTTTTGCACAATGCAAATTTCTTAATATTAAGCATAAAATATTTTTTAATGTCACTATTGATGAGGATGGTACGATCTAAAATAATATCAGCCTTTAAATGCAAAATATTTAAAAAGTAATTAAAGTATACTTGCAGTAGTTCTACTTTAGCACAATTAACTATACTTAAGGATGTCTTTAGTTGGACTTCAGCAATACTTCCAAACAATTAAAGTGCATTAAGTACAACATTTGTTGTTTCCAATTTAGCAGACTTTAAACAAACCAATTTAGTATACTAAAAGTACAATTGCAGGCTATTTGTATTAAGTACATAATATGTAAATTTATTTGTAGTATACTTAGCATGAAATAAATGTATTTTAAATACATTTTAGTATATTTATTTTTCACTGGGTTGTTTTTTATTCTTATTTAATTGCTAAGTTGACTTGTCTTTTTTTTTAACATTAAGGCTAATTAGGCTAATATTGTTTTTGTGATATTTCTATGATTTCTATGGTATCAAACATTTTGGTATCATAAAGACCTTGTTTAAAGCAAAAAATAACTATATTGTGATATATATCGTTATCGTGTTAAGTAGCACGGGTATATTTGTAGCAATAGCCAAAAATACATTGTATGGGTCAAAATTGTCAATTTTTAGCCAAAAATCATTAGGATATTAAATAAAGATGTTGCATGAAGATATTTTGTAAACAATATATAGTTTTTTTTTTACCTCTAGATTCCTGATTTTCAAATAGTTGTATCTCAGCCAAATATTGTCGTATCCTAACAAACCATACAACAATGGAAAGCTTACTTATTCAGCTAATATGTTCACAGGAAGTCACAGGGAGTCTGTATTTGAAAGTGGAAAAAAGCAGCCTTCACAGGCAGCATACAGATGTAGGAAGGCAATAAGACATGTCTAAATCCAATAATCGTGTCTCATCCTGTCTACTGAGATACCTTCATTTGATAGATTTTTAAAGGTAGCATAGATGTATCCTTTGCTGCCTATGTGCCACTATCCTGTGTGTGCAATTCCATAACCGTTGAGATAAAAAAACAAATTGTCTAAAAGTTTATGTATAACTTTTGTACAACTTTTGACTTAATCTTGATAAATTAGTTTTGTGGGAATGAAATATTTGCTTGGTAATCATCAAAACTCTCTAAATTTGTTGTTGATCATTAGACCGTTGTGCTGCCTCAGAGGCCTGACCAAAATCAGGTTCAGAAGGCATCATGAATCACAAACGCTATAGTGATGGGCTAACATGGCAGAAAGGCAGTGCAGATGTTGCTAAAGTCTGGTAATAAAAAGTCAAGACTTGAATCTGAGTCTCGTTGCATGGTAGATGAAAACTGTACCACTTGAATAACACATCTTGTGCTTTTCAAAAAAAAAAGAAGTACTAAGTTCTTAAAATTTTTATTTTTCTTTGGGCAAGTGTTACCTTGCCTCGGGCACTAAGTGAGGCAGGGCTAAAGCTCTTGCCCCCTCAGAAAACACAGACACATGATGCTTTTGTCAGAAGTGAAGTTTCTGTGTTTGAGTTTGCTTTAAAAATGCATCTTCACCTCAAGACCTCAGATTGCAATAGTAGTTTTTGACCGCAGTCCACGAGAGAAAATGCTCGATGTTTGAGGGGAGGCTCCCCAGTGTCTGCTTCTGTCATTTTGCGTTTTGTGTCAGAGTGTTGTGTCAGGTTTAGAGCTCGTGTGAGCGATTGTGTTGTCACGTCGTGTTTAACATGAGCTCAGTTTGTTATGGCCTCCTGTGATGTTCGGTGGCTTCTTTCTGGGTTGTCTATGTATGCTGGTTTGTATACTATGCTGGCCTGCTGTGTTGACATTTGCTTTTATTGCATTTATCAGTCACAATAGACATTTCAGTATTAGATTTTAATGTAAAACAGGCGGTTCTTACCATAGGCGAACTGTGACCACAGCACAATGGATTGTCCTGACGAAAAAATACTGAATCAGGACAATTCTGAGTGTGTTTAACTGTAAATTGTGTAGTAGAAGGTTTTGGCCCTGATCATTGCTTTTGCATTATATAGTTATAGTCATTTCTTTACAGGACTTGTGAGGTCTACCCTCTCTAATCAGTTCAAACTGGATTCTGTCCATTTAACAAAGAACACATTCATTTGCATCCTCTGGGAAGTTTAACTTACAATAATTATGTAGCCTTGGAGAGTCTGGGTCTCAGATCAGTCAGAGATACGATCATCAGGGATGATCATTTTTAATTATGATCCATTAAGTGACTGTGCTCATACATTATGTATGTGTCTTTAATCACAGTAAACAGCCTATGGCATGGCAGGTTAAACCACAAGGGCATGACAGAGATTGCAGTATCACTGGAAAAAAAAAAGAGTTATTACTGTTAGTAAGGTGGAGGAGGTGTGATGGGGGTCGGACCCATCCCAAACCCCCTTATTAGCTCATTTAAAACACAAGAACATGCAGACCTGAGGCAACCAGAAGCAGTGAGCACTCATTAGCAATATATGCACATAAACATACACTGTTAAAGAAGAGATGATCAGACAACTTAAAAAATGAAGGGAGCAGTTTGCATGGCTTGTTTTCCAGCTGAATCCATTAAAGGGATAGTTCACCCAAAAATTAAAATTTGATGTGTATTAGCTTACCCCCAGGGCATCCAAGATGTAGGTGACTTTGTTTCCTCAGAAAAACACAAACGAAGATTTTTAACGAAAACCAGTGCAGTCTGCCAGCCAAATAATATGAGTGGATGGGCACCAAACCTTTAAAAGTAAACAAAAACATGCACAGACAAATCCAAATTACACCCTGCGGCTCGTGACGATACATTGATGTCTTAAGACACGAAACGATCGGTTTTTGTGAGAAACTGAACAGTATTTATATCATTTTTTACCTTTGATACACAGCCACGTCCATCTGTCATGAGCACGAGTTTAGCATCCGGCTTGTGACATGTGATATATATATAAATACTGTTCAGTTTCTCGCAAAAACTGATCGTTTCGTGTCTTAAGACATCAATGTATCGTCACGAGTCGCAGGGTGTAATTTGGATTTGTCTGTGCATGTTTTTGTTTACTTTTAAAGGTTTGGTGCCCATCCACATCCATTATTTGGCTGACAGACTGCACCGGTTTTCGTTAAAAATATTTGTTTGTGTTTTTCTGAGGAAACAATGTCACCTACATCTGGGATGCCATGGGGGTAAGCAGATAAACATTAAATTTTCATCTTTGGGTGAACTATCCCTTTAAGTTAAGTGTAGTAAATGTCTCGCCTGAGCTTTAAATGTCAAGTTGCCGTAACTTACTGTATAATCTGCCATCGTTATAAATGTTAAGTTTTAAAATTTTTGTATAGCCTCCTGACTACCAGAAAAAAAAAAAAAAATGAATTTAATATTTGTCATGTCATTATACATGTCATTACATAGTTTAAAGCACAGGAATAAAATTGAAAAATAACATTTTTGAAAAATTATATTTTATTTATATTTGTGCTGTCAAAATTGGCATATTAATGCACCCCACTCACAACTGCTGGTTCTGTTTCTTTTTTCTTGACAAGTAGTTTGTTTATTTAGTCACAGGAGACTTTTCAGATGCACACTCTAACTTTACTTCAGCGTGCGCTAGTCAATTGAGCACAGGAAAGGTACAGGTGACGAGGAGTTTCAGTAGAACAACAGTTAAGATGAGCTGATGAGCTGTTTCCTGCTGAAAAAAACAGCCTTGACTGGTTGCCTGGTTTTAGCTGGTCTCCCAGCCTGGCTAGGCTGGTCAGGCTGGTTTTAGCTGGTGGTCCCCCAGCCTGACCAGCTAAGACCAGCCTGGCCAGGCTGGGAAAGTGGCCAAATCCCTCTAAAACCAGCCTGTTTACCAACTATGACCAGCTAAAACCAGCCTGGTTGACCAGCTTAAACCAGCCAGCCAGCCTAGGCTGGTTATAGCTGTTTTTTCAGCAGGGTTGTCAGGCCATATGTCAGTAAAAACAAATGTACCTGTCCTGTCAGTCGTTATACTGTGCTTGTAGCGCATGCTCTTCAATTGCAGACAAATCCGTGGAATGTTCAGCAGCGGCAACTGTTAAAGGGTTACTCCACCCCAAAATGAAAATTTTGTCATTAATCACTTACCCCTAAACCCGTAAAGGCTTTGTTCATCTGTGGAACACATATTAAGATTTTTTTGATGCATTCTGACAGCTCTTTGACCCTCCCATAGACAGCAATGTAATTAACACGATCAGCATCCAGGAACGTAGCAAGGAGATCTGTAAAATAATCCATGTGACATCAGGGGTTCAACTGTAATTTTTACGAAGCTACGAGAATACTTTTTGCATGCAAAGAAAGCAAAAATAATTACTTTATTCCACAATTTGTCTCCTCCTCGTCACCCTAGTGCCATTTTGAAGCGTATCCAGTGAACGCAAACAGTGTACGCTGTTCTCTGCCATCACATGGATACACTGTTTACGTCGTTTACACTTTGACTTCAATGAAAACGGCGTATCCGCGTGACAAAGCTTTTACGGGTTTGGAATGACATTTTCATTTTAAGATGGAGCAACCCTAATAGCAGCCAAACCCTGTTTTCTGTTAATCAAAGAACAAAAGAAAAATGCTTTAAGGATTCATCTATATTTAATTCAGTTTTTAGTGTTTGATAACTTTATTCAATTTCTGTATATTTCCTCCTTGCTAAATGGGCACAGGTAAATAATGGGTTTATGTGAAGATTGTTTTAAATTCACTTAAATTCCAAGTTGTTAAATTAGAAGTCTAAGTGTGTGTGTGTGTGTGTGTGTATGTGTTTTAAAGATTTGTTTATAGCATTTGCCTTTATTTTGATAGTACAGTTAGTTGACAGGAGGTACGAGAGAGAGGGGAAGTGGAATCAGAAAAGGTTCACGAACCAGGACTCTCGCCGCTGACATAATATCTAATATTTTTTTAGGAACATTTGATATATTATTTCTTTCTCTATTCACTTGTTTCCTCTTTCAAAATTCAACAAACATGCTTTAGGTCTTGGTGTCCTCTATAGTGGACATGTATGAAATCGATGTCCCTTTTTGTAACAGAAAGTCATATTTTGATTTAAAACCCCTTAATATTTCCTGTGATATTGGTTTAACAATTGGAAAATTAGTCTGATTTAAATTATCATATTCCCACAAGGGTGTTAAATTTGATCACTAAATAAATGTCAGCCATTTTTAAAGACCAAGCAGGTATCTCTGAAAAGCCCTGAATCTGCTCTTTACAAGACATCCAGACTGTGACATGTAAGGTCTCAGAGAAATTTACTAAAATGTAATGCCCTAAACAGAGGACAAAACTCCATAGCTGGGTGTCAGGAGGATTGACAATGTGAACACACAATGTGTTCCTAAACATGACAAAACAACAACAGTGTAAATAAATCTGGCTTATGTTTAAAAAATGCATTCATTTTAAATATCCATGCCCCAGTGCATGCTGGGAAAGTGGGAACGATAAATTTTTTTTAAAAGAAGGCCAGTTTGAAGTCAATTTAATTATTAATCCGTCTCACCTCCAGTGCTTGTTGGTTTAAAAAAAATGCTTATCAGTTTTTATAGTGTCTATGCATCATCTAAAGGAAAAAATAAGCTTTCCATTGATGTATGGTTTGTTTGGATAGGACAATATTTGGCCGAGATACTACTATTTATTTATACTATTTAAAAATCTGCAATCTGAGGGTGTGAAAAAATCAAAATATTGAGAAAATCGCCTTTAAAGTTGTCCAAATGAAGTTCTCAGCAATGCATATTACTAATCAAAAATTAAGTTTTGATATGTTTACATTTAATAGTCACATATTGTTATCAGCCCTAGATAAAATTTGTACATTCTTGCAAAAACTCTGAATTCAGACATGCTAAAATGTGTTAAATGGACCGGGGAGTACTATGCTCTTTTTGAAAATGTTATGAAATAATCTAAATATTTAATAAATGAGTAAAACATCCCAGCAGGGATGGGATGTGTATCTCTTTGTGAATGATTCCTGTTCCAATTCTGCATATTCGGCGTGGGTCTGTTTATATTATAGCAGAGGACTGTGTCACACGTTTATGAAGTCATGGGAGCGCATTGAGGAGATGTGTATTTCCCTTAGAGGAATGACCTACATTAGCCAAACTCAATCAATCTGTCTCAAGCATTACACTGTACTTCTCCTATCATTGTAACTGAATGAGCAAGTCCACTTTGCCGTAAGTAAGTAATGCCAACTCTGATCAATTCATTAGACAAATTTACTCAAGCTTACATTTATTGTGTGTATGGATTGAGAGGAACAGAAAACTTCCTACTCCGAGTGAGATTTCTGTGGAAAATCACATATTTGCTTTCTGTAATGCAGTGTTACAGCATGGATATAACTTCAACCCTAAAATTGCAGAGCAGTGACTGGTTAATAGAAAGTTAAAGGGATAGTTAATCCAAAAATGTAACCCTGGACCAATTTTTATTTATCTAAAACCATAACAAACAAGCTTTCTATTGATGTATGGTTTGTTATGATAGGACAATATTTGGGATACAACTATTTGAAAATCTGAAATCTGAGGGTGCAAAAAAATCAAAATATTGAGAAAATCGCCTTTAAAGTTGTTTAAATGAAGTTCTTAGTGATGCATATCACAAAATCAAGTTTTGATATATTTACAGTAGGTAATTTACAAAATATATTCATGGAACATGATCTTTACTTAATATCCTAATGATTTTTGGCATAAAAGAAAAATGGATAATTTTGACCCATACAATGTATTTTTAGCTATTACTACAAATATACCCATGCTACTTAAGACTGGTTTTGTGCTCCAGGGTCACAAATGAAAATTCTGTCATCTTTTACCCACCCTCTTAATTGTTAATCTTTAACACAAGTCAAGATTTTTAATAGTTTTTCTCCTGCACTGAAATTTTCAAGTTAAAAATTACAAAAATGATGAGAGAAGGTATTATGAAAAATCTTCATTTGAGGATGAACAAAAGTTTTATGGGTTTGGAACGACATAAATGTAAGTAAATGATGACACACTTTTTTTTTTTAATTCATAAACTATCCTTTTCAACAACGTTTTACAATTACTGTATGTATAGCTGAATATAACTGTTTTTTTTATTTAAAAATTACCATGTTTTCTTTTTTCCTTTCAAATAGTAACACCTTAATACACTTCAAATTGACAACTTGTGTATCTATTAACTTATAATAAGAAAAGTGAAAAGTGTAAAATGGCTGTGATTAAGATGAACTACATTTATTGTTGTGTTCATAAAGTATTCATTGAAGTTAATTAGCATTAGACTAATATTTAAACTTACTCTACCTTAGAAATAGTGCTTTTGTTTGTCAGTAGATCACATGATACAGAAATATGCAAATGATTATGTTTAAAAGAACAACTTTAAAAGAGCAAATTCTGCTTAAAAGAACAACTTTGATCTCATTGCTTATAGCCATTTATATATAAATTCATTCTTTCTGATGTAATGCAAATGCACAGATGGGCTAGATTAGTTTGGCCTTCAACTTGCTGACCATTTTGATAGGAAGTGTGAAATGAAAATGTGAGAAAATAAAGACTCTGAAGTGCAGTTGACTGCAGTCAGACGTATAGAGCTGCAGTGGTTATCAACAATATTACAGCTCTGTTTGCATGATGGTGTCTCTCTTTTATCATCTGATTGATATTTTTAAATCTGTTTCCCGGTGCTTCAAATAAAGTTTCCAATTGGAAATGTTTTCTGCAAGCGTTTTCCATTATCTGTTCCTGACACCAATTCTGACATAGCTAAATGAGATGCATTGAAGTGAATGAACAGTTTGCAGCACATGAATGTTCAAAGTTGATCTATTTCTCATTGTGTGAATATTCAAATCATTGCAGTACCTCTTTTGCCCGGGGATACGCAACTTCACTGGCTGCCATTCAACATTTTATGGATGTGAATCCATGAAATTGCACTGCGGGCTTTTAAGGTAAATTTGATTGAACAGCAGCACATGCATATGAGAAAACATCTAACTCATATTCTGCAAATTTTAGTCATTTTAGTTTGGGTTACGTAAAAGCTTCTCGGGTCGATGCTGTCGTGCAAACAAACCTTATTATTGCTGCTATTACTCTTTTCATATTTTAGACAAATGTGTAGTATTAGACAAATGGTTCATCTTGATATAATAAGGATGCTTTACCAATGAACACCAAAAGCTCTTTTGTAAAATATGTGCGTGTGTGTGCAGGTCTCATTGGTTAATGGGGGTAAAGCTTGCTCGAAGGCAGTGTAAATCAGACAATGTTGTCCTTTATTCCCTATTAATGATGACAGGCCTTGACCCTGGTATATTATTACTGAAACCCCGTGTCTCTCTGTATCAGTAACCTTTAAAAGAGAGGCAGACTGAGGATAAGAGAGATGAAGTGAACACTTTTATAATGAAATTGAATTTATTTTCTCTGAAAATGAGGCTGTCCCTTGTCCTTATGCAAAGAGCGTGTCTGTGTGTGTGTGTTGTGAGGTTGTTAGAGCATCACTTGAAGATGATGGCTCTCTGAGCCTTTTGGGAACTCGGCTAGACAATTTCAAACAACTTTCCTCCCAATATCTCACAAACAAATAATAACCTTGGTCTGGCTGATTCTCTTCATGAAACTATATGTGTGTGGTGTATTTGTCTTTTTTGTGTTTTCTATTTTTGTGTGTGCGCAAACATGATTCTGCAGCTACAAAGTGAGCTTTACTCTGACAAAAGCTTCTCTTCACATTTTTAGACTCGTACCGTATACACACAAAGCACAAGCACAAATACTCTCTCTACTGCCAAGTTAGATAATGGTCCACTCTGGTTTTATGTGCAAAGTTTTCACACACTTGATTAATAATACTGTGTTCTTACCTGAATGATCCACAGCTGTGTTTTTTTTTTTGTTTAGTAATAATTGTTGTTCATGAGTCCCTTGTTTATCCTGAACAGTTAAACTGTTAAACATTTCTTTGTACTTGAACCCTTTCCAACATTGACTGTATGATTTTGAGATCCATCTTTTCACACTGAGGACAACTGAGGGACACGTATACGCTAGATTCACACACTCACTGATGCTTCAGAAGGAAACACGATGCATTAAGAGCTAGGGGTGTAAACTTTTGAACAGAATGAAGGTGTGTACATTTTTCTTATTTTGCCTTAAGTTACATTTACCCTGATCTCAATTTCAAAACTTTACGTTTCTTACGTTTTTTTTTTTTTCAATTGCTAACAAGCATTGTTCAATACTGAAGTCACATGTTCATACAGACTGCATTACCAAACATGTTTTTTTTGGCCAAACAGTTATCTTACCCCCAAAACTCACTCAGACTAACAAAACACTTCATATAGGTCTTAAAATAAGCTTGTTTCACCATAACGCTGGGAACAATTCTCATTCAAAAAACATACATTTCATTCATAACACACTGATTTAAAAAACACTAACAACAGGGAGATTTACGTAATCTATGAACTTTTATCTTTGAAGTTTGAATGATTTTTCACAAGTATTTCATTATTGGATAAGAATCATTTTACTGACTGTATTAGGGCACAAAGAATGAATGAGCAAAAAGCAGCATTTCCACCCTATTTCTTTATATACGGCTGCGCATTGTGGCTGCTGACAAGGGCTATAAGACCAAATGTTTTGAAGTCGAAGTTCCAGTGGCTACAGTACAAAGTATTATTAAAAAATACAAGACGTTCCGCGCTGTGAAAAATCTCAGAGGACGTGGTCGGAAGCCAAAATGGACACCTGTGCTGGCCAGGAGGATAGTGAGAGAGGTGAAAAAGAATCCAAGGATCACCACCAAGGCCATCCTGATAAATATAGGCTCTGCTGGTGGCAACATCTCAAGGCAGACAGTCCACAGACACTGCTCATCGCTGGGTTCCACGGACGCAGACCAAGGAGGACACCACTTCTCCAGATAAGGCACACAAAAGCCTGCTTGGCCTTTGCAAATGCTCATCTGGACAAAGAAGACTACTTCTGGTCTTCTGTTTTGTGGTCAGATGAAACAAAAATTAAATTGTTTGGCCACAATGATGTAGCCTGCATTTGGCATAAAAAAGAAGAAGCCTTAAAACTAGTGGTGGGCCGCTATCGGCGTTAAGGTGCTGCGTTAAGGTGCTGCGTTAACGTGAGACTCTTATCGGGCGATAAAAAAAAAATATCGCCGTTAATCTATTCTCAAAGTTGGGTTGGGAGCTGGGTCCATATTACGCAAGCTATGATGACTTTCACCTTGATATTTTAGTGTGGATGTATACCTAGCCGAATTGCACTGTAGGGGCCGAGAACAAGTCTTCGAACCTGTGTGTATGCCTACTGTGAAATTACCACATCAAACGTGACGTGCTAACATGGATGCAGCTATGAAGCCGCCGGGTTTGCTCCAGGGCAGGGGTGTTGCTAGACCCTTTTTTACTGGGGCACGTGCCCCAGTGAAAATCTGCTGTGCCCCAGTAAAATCTCAAATTTGAGTTATAATTTACTTTGATAATCCCGAAATAAAGACATTAAACTATATGCAACAACTGAATTGACGCTTCTAAAAGCAACGCAGTTTAACCGAAGACTGTGCACGCAGATATCCATGCCTGTGCGTGTCTGTGTATGTAACTGCAACGCGTATGTCGCACAGCCTTTTACATGCAGTGTAGGAATAGTTGGTTACACAAGTTTGTATAGTAAATAGTGTTGTAAATGCAATTGTCAAGCAGTTTGTGATGCATATTGGAAACAGGAGATGAGCCCCTGGTCAAATGCGCCACCTGGCTTGAGAAACCCGTTCTCAAAGACTTACTTTTAGTCATTATTTGGGTAGCACACATATTCTGAATGCCTTCGGCAGAATTCAAATTAGACATTTTAATCTAAATTAATCTAGATTAATTCCAAGATTACAGTGAGATTAATCTAGATTTAAAAAAAAACAATCTATGCCCACCACTACTTTAAACCTAAGAACACCATCCCCACTGTCAAACATGGTGGTGGGAACCTAATGTTTTGGGGGTGTTTTTCAGCCGGTGGACCAGGGAACCTAATCACAGTAAACGGCACCATGAAAAAGGAGCAATACATCAAAATTCTCAACAACAATATCAGGCAGTCTGCAGAGAAACTTTTCAGCACGACAATGACCCAAAACACACAGCAAAAGTGGTGAAGAAATGGTTAGCAGACAAAAACATTAACGTTTTGCAGTGGCCCAGCCAGAGTCCTGACTTAAATCCAATTGAGAATCTGTGGAGCGAGCTAAAGATCAGGGTGATGGCAAGGAGACCCTCCAACCTGAAAGAGTTGGCTAAAGATGAATGGCTGGTCTGCAATTATAGGAAGCGTTTGATTGCTGTAATAGCCAATAAAGGCTTTTCTATTGATTATTGAGAAGGGTATGAATAATTTTGGACATGCCACTTTTTTGTTCAAATGTAAATAAAAGATGAGTAATAATTGTTTTCCACAATGATGCCTCGTGTACATCATCTTATCTTCTGGGAGACGTCTGTGTCATTTCTAATCAAACAATATTTGCTGGTTGAATAAAAGTAACTTTAAGTCAGAATTTGCCAGGGGTATGAATAATTTTGGGCTTAACTGTGTGTGTATATATACAGTCATGGCCAAAGGTTTTGAGAATTACATAAATATTGGAAATTGGAAAAGTTGCTGCTTAAGTTTTTATAATAGCAATTTGCATATACTCCAGAATATTATGAAGAGTGATCAGATGAATTGCATAGTCCTTATTTGACATGAAAATTAACTTAATCCCGAAAAAAACCTTTCCACTGCATTGTTAAGAAGGCTTCAGGGTGTCCAAGAAAGTCCAGCAAGCGCCAGGATGGTCTCCTAAAGAGGATTCAGCTGCGGGATCGGAGTGCCACCAGTGCAGAGCTTGCTCAGGAATGGCAGCAGGCAGGTGTGAGCGCATCTGAACACACAGTGAGGCCAAGACTTTTGGAAGATGGCCTGGTGTCAAGAAGGACAGTAAAGAAGCCACTTCTCTCCAAAAAAAACATCAGGGACAGGTTGATCTTCTGCAAAAAGTATGGCGAATGGACTGCTGAGGACTGGGGCAAAGTCATATTCTCCGATGAAGCCTCTTTCCGATTGTTTGGGGCATCTGGAAAAAGGCTTGTCCGGAGAAGAAAAGGTGAGCGCTACCATCAGTCCTGTGTCATGCCAACAGTAAAGCATCCTGAGACCATTCATGTGTGGGGTTGCTTCTCATCCAAGGGAGTGGGCTCACTCACAATTTTGCCCAAAAACACAGCCATGAATAAAGAATGGTACCAAAACACCCTCCAACAGCAACTTCTTCCAACAATCCAACAACAGTTTGGTGAAGAACAATGCATTTTCCAGCACGATGGAGCACCGTGCCATAAGGCAAAAGTGATAACTAAGTGGCTCAGGGATCAAAACGTTGACATTTTGGGTCCATGACCTGGAAACTCCCCAAATCTTAATCCCATTGAGAACTTGTGGTCAATCCTCAAGAGGCGGGTGGACAAACAAAAACCCACTAATTCTGACAAACTCCAAGAAGTGATTATGAAAGAATGGGTTGCTATCAGTCAGGATTTGGCCCAGAAGTTGATTGAGAGCATGCCCAGTCGAATTGCAGAGGTCCTGAAAAAGAAGGGCCAACACTGCAAATACTGACTCTTTGCATAAATGTCATGTGATTGTTGATAAAAGCCTTTGAAACGTATGAAGTGCTTGTAATTATATTTCAGTACATCACAGAAATATATATATACACATATAATACAAAATTCATCATCAGTCTAGTATAATGAGGTACTGTATGTGCAGTATTGGAGTCCCAGCTGCTGCAGGAGACCTTTTCAGTGGAGTGTGTATGTTCTCTCTGTGTTGATGTTGGTTTTCTCTTGGTTTCTCCCACAATCGAAAGACATACAGAACAAGTGAACTGGAGACTGTAAGTAAGTGTAAATATAAATGTGTGTGATGGACTGGCCATATGTCCAGGGGGCTTTTCCTGCCTATGACCCAGGAAAGGCTCCAGCCTCCCCATCAGGGGCGCCGCTAAGGGGGGGGAAAGTTAGGACAATTCTAAGGGCCCACGCCCTTTAGGGGCCCACAGAGATCTGCTTTGGTGTGGTAGGGGGGGCCCAACCTCATATTTTGTCATAGGGCCCAAAATTGCGAGCGGCGCCCCTGCTCCCCATGACCCTATAAATAGGACAAGCGCTAGAGAAAATGTATTGAATAGATAGATAGATGGATGCTCTGTACTGTGACTGTCTCTGCCACTCGATTTTCCCTCACCAATGTGTCTTCCCTGATCCATGTTTCCAAACAAAATCATTCCAAAGCCATTAATTTATTAAAAGATAACCAAAAAAGAAAGAAAGATAACCAAGAAAGTAAGTAAGAAAGAAAGTAGAAGAAGAAGAAGACTAAGATTTTATATTTCAATACAATTCCAGCAGAAATGGACAGTTTGCCATTGTTCTGATTTGAATGTGCTTTTATCAGTTTTGAAAGTGTGTTAGCATTTGAAAAATGTGCTGAAAATGTATAGTGTTTTTCCAGTTGAGTATGAATGACAAAAGTGTTTGTGGATTTTGAAAAATGTGGTCATTGCATGCATTTTGTTTGAAAGCAATGAAAAATTATTCACAGTTTGGTCCGCATAGACTTCTGTATCGCTGAATATGTGAACAGTTTTGGAAATGTGGCTTCAGTATTGAACAATGCTTGTTAGCAATTGAAAAAACTGTAATGATCTTAATAATCATTTTTCCTTCTGAGGCATCAGTGAGCATTTGAACCTTCTGTAATAGTTGCGTATGAGTCCCTCAGTTGTCCTCAGTGTGAAAGGATGGATCTTAAAATCATACAGTCATTAATAGAAAGGGGTTAAATATACACAAATGCTGAAAAACCAAAGAATTTGTGGGACCTGAAGAACAACCGGAAGTTTAACTGTTCTGGACAAACAAGGGACTCATGAACAACTATCACAAAAAAAACAAAAAACAAAAAACAGCTGTGGATCATCTGCAGTATTCTTCGTTGTATTTTCCTATCAGAATAACATTTGGAGTTCTATTCTATCTATAATATTTAAGTGAAGAAATTACTCAATTTAGAATATAAATTGGCTTAAATGCACAAACACACACAGACTGCACACCATCCTAGGAAGAAAAGTCTTGGTATATGTTTAAAGGGCTGTTTTTGGATCAATATATTGTGGCATGTAGTGAAAAGATGAAAAATGGAGGCGCTGGAGGGAAGAGGACAAGACAAATCAGGACTAAGAAATCAAAGTCAAACTCTCATTAAAGGATCAACTCCTGTCTCTAAACCTCAGGGAAAGATGGATTTTCCCTCCACATGCCTGTGCGTTTATCATTACAACTAACAGGCTCAGCAAAAAATGATTGTTTTGCTAAATTTAAGATAAGAGCTAAAAAAAAAAATTAACAGCACCTGCTGTTTACAGACTGCGGTTCAAGGTCTTTGAGTTGAAAATATGGCTGCGTGAAAAGCTTTTTTATACAGTACGTTGAACAGGTTCATAAAACTTGACATCAGAACTACTATAAATTGCTTTAAGTAATGACTCAAAATAGTGTTTTATCAATATTCATTAATTCCTCTTTTTACTCATTTATCTGTTTTTATCTTGTGACATTAAAGACAATGAAAGTCAAGGAAGATCCCTCAACTTAGGCTGTTTATAGACTTTGACGTTTAACATTTCGTTCATGTGAAATATAACTGACCAGATCATCTCAGTTTCTCTGTTTGCTTTTTTCCCTTCATAAAATATCAGGGTGTTTTGGCTGGGTAAGTAGGGATGATTAAAACACAAGGCTTTTTCCGGCCCTCTTTCAGAGGAAGGAGAGCCGTTCTGACACGATATGATTCCACTAAGTGGCTCTGCTGGCAGGGCAGACGTGTCTGTGTTTGAGCGATTCAGCTTGTCCACACTTCACTGGGTTTAGGGCTCTCTGGGACCGGGCCACTGCGGGTGAACCCGGATTGAACTCTCATCACGTCTCTACACTCAGGCGAGCGGCACGACGCAATGCAACAAAACAATCGCTCTTGCTATAATTAACAAAGCTGTCTATATACAAAGGTGGGAAGTTGTTTAGGGTTGTTTGTTCAAGCTTCTACACCATTTACATTTAATGACTGCTGAAAATTTATTGGAGAAAAATTTCATGTTTAATTCAATGTGTTAATTGCTGTTTCTTTGTAATTCTTTGTGAAACTTACTGGTAATTTATCAGTGAAAATAAGTTGTCCTTTATTATTATTTCTTTGCAAAACAGGCAGAGATTCCCTAAATATGATTTATTTCCCTTATACTCCTCTGTGTGTGGGAACTGATTCAAAGGCATTTTGATGTTGGTAAATGAGCTGTATTGTTTGTGTTTGCGTAGTATAACAGACCAGAGACAAAGTCTAATAACTGTCATGAATTATGGATAGAGAAATGTGATTAAGTTGTTAGAATAGACGTGCAGAGAATGAGAGGAGGGAAGCAACAGGGAGAGAACAGGTGACTTCAGATGACATGTAAGGTCATACATGCTGATACAGACGGGGTGTTTAAGTGGTGGAGTGTAGCCATGGAGACAGCAGCTTTGATGTAAATTTGTTGGTATCCATGTGTGAGCACACAACATGTACACATAGATCATTCAGAATGACATAGTTGCTTTTTAATTGTCTGAAGTTGTTTTGCTCTTGTTGACCTCAGTGGTTTTGAGATTTATATGTAACTTTTCCAGTGCTTTACCAAAATCTGAGCATCTGAAACTTTGGACTTTTGTTTCATGTCATCTGTACTATTGACTCATATGCAACTCCTAGTGGAGACTAGGGCTTGTTCCCACATGGTGGTGTTGTCCCCAATGTATGTTTCAAATCTCAAGTTGACAGTTTAACAGCTGAGCTCAATCCTCCGTTGCTAATTCAAAAACATCACTTTAGAATTACAGTATTATTGAAGTAACGTTGAGTTGCTTCATTGAAAGCTTATTATGTTACTGTATTAAAAGCTCACTGTATTATGTAGAGTATTATGAAAGAAAGATGGACTGAGCCAGTGTGATTACCTGCATGTGATACAGCATTCATTCTTCAGCTCAGTCTCATATTCGCAAAAAAATTATTAGTTTGAAAATCTGCTGAGGAAAGCGATATCTTTGTCATACTATCCTTTCATCTGTTAAGGGTGATTTCCGATGACAATGCTGCTTTCTGCATCTTCAAGCTGTTGTTAAGTAAGGAATAATTGACAACTCCGCTTCACATCACGACTGCATCCCCACCTCAGGTGTGCATTATTTTCTAAAAATTCACTGGACCGAAGTGAATTATTCTGCTTATACTATGGTTACCAAACCTCAAGACATTGATCAGATGATAAATTTTAAGATATTCGTCCGGTTTTCATCCTTAAAACGTTGTCGTGAGTAGGATTAATTTCTTACACAGCTCATCCAACCCTTCGTTGCTAGTTCCAAAACATCATGTTAGACCTAGTAACGACACTTGAGGCGTTGATAGCAAACTAATGCAGTTATTAATGAAGTTTAGACAGACTGACAGACAGGCAGAGAGACAGAAAGAGAGAGGGAGAGAGATTAAGCTTGTGAATTACCTCTCTCAAGTCTGTGCATCTCTCAAAAGTGATTGACAGCATTGTCTCTACTAATAGTGAAACTTTAAGTTCATTTTCTTCAGGAACAGCGGTGTTGTTACCTCGCTTGTGAGAAATGTTGTGTAGTTTTTAAGTTGTTAATCATCATAACAGCACTAACAACATTAGCGCGTATGCTAATGTTTGTGCAAACCGTATGTGTGTGCGTCTGTAAGAGAGAGAGTAGGAGAAATAGAGTATGTGCTTTCTGTACGTAATAAAACATAATATTGTGGCAAAACATGGAAATAATCTGTTTTTATCCTATTATTTACTGTGTTTATTTGTTTGGCCAGTGTTGTTGTAGGTTTTGGTTATTCTGCTGTTTTGGGCTGTATGGACCTTTGAAATAACTCAAATGGTGTGGCAAAGTGATATAGACATGTAATGCAGTGAACTGCTGCCTGGGACTACATTTCCGTGCGTTTCCCTGAAAATAATGCACACCATTAGAACATTCGTCAGCCAATCAGATTCAAGCATTCAAGGGCCCCATAGTATAAAGTAAAGATAACTTCAACAGCATTTCAATCTCTTTCAGTATAAAAGTCTTTACTGCTGACTTGTAAAAACAGTCTCTTGTCAGCATCTAATGGTGAAACAATGTAACTAAAATCACCATCACAAACACACACCATTTCTCAATACTGAATACTAGTATTAAATACTACTATTATTTATATAAAATATGTATTGAATAATAATATTTAATAATAAACAACAGCCATTATAGAAGTTGCTAGGCAATTCAGTCAAAAGTTCAAAGGCAGTGCTCTGATATAGAGAATTTAAGTTCCAAATATAACGTGATGAAATTTTGCCCTCAGCCAAAAGTATTTGCTCTGGAACAAATAATAGATTAATGAGACCAAATTCTGCCTGTTAAATTTACCCAAAACAAATTATATCCCATGTTTAACCACTATAGACACATTAGAACCAGCAGCAAATTCAGCAAAAATAAACACATTATCATTATGAACACTGTAAATACTATGCATTTCTGTCAGTTTAAGGCATCCTTGCTAAAGAAAAGTATTACTAGCCTATATATATATATATATATATATATATATATATAAAAAACTCTTACTGACCCCAAACTTTTGAACAGCAGTTTATGTTTCAGTTATTGAGTCAAAACCCAATGAAAAACATTAGTACTTTTTTGCAGTGGTTTTGTATGTTGATTCCAAGTATATTATTAAAAACTTTAAATTGCATAATTTTTGTGATTTCTTTACTCTAAAATAACTGTTTTGTAATTTCCCTTAGTAATACAATTATGGTAGATTTTAACCAAATGGAACATGTAATGGCTGTAATTCTATAAGAGGCTATTTCATAGCAGGTTCCCATTGTATATTGTGTGACAACATAATGCTGTTGGCAAATTGTGTTCAGTCTCTTTCTTTCCTTATAATAGCAGCAGAATTTTTATTTATTTTTTTTATTTTTTTTTGTAACTAAGACTTTAAAGGTTTGTGTCAAAAATAAGCATCCACCGGCGTTAAAAGCATTCTCTTTGCAGCACATTGCTGTTAATTATATTCCTTTGTAATCTTCATCTTCACACAACAGACTGACAAATAAAGGTTTTGTTATTCTTGTTAGTGTGCTTGTTTTTCCAGTGATATTTCTTCCTAATGTTATTTTTGCACAAATTTACCCTTGTGCTTCTAACAAATGTGAGTTAGCTGAACATGAGTTAGCATGTCCCATAGCTTTCTCTCTGGAGTGATCTGGGAAACATCTCCAGGGAGCTCGTTTTGTTGGCACAGACCTGCTGGAGCTCATGTCAACAGTAATGATTGAAATTCAGAGGAAGGGTAAATGCCAAACCATGTTTGCTGTCTGCTCTTATTTAGCATTCATGTGCAATAGTTAGAGAGAGAGCTGGTGAAGGTCTCAGCTTTTGCTGTCTTCTTCCATCCCATCTGTGAGTGATCACAGTGACTAGTGAATGCTGTGGAATTAATAAGGGACGTTTCTACAGGATAATATTCTGTTCTTCCAGCTGTGCACGAGTGTGTGTTTGTGTGTCGATCTGTTTGACTCTGACTAGTCTGTATGTGTGCAGGTAGGATCAGGTCATTTCAGGTGGGATTAGGTCGCTTTGTCATTTCAGGAAGTTTCAGGGCTATCTTGTCAGGATCTATTTAAATACACTGAGTAGAGACAGAGAATAATGTCATTTCACATCCTCAACCCTGACGGATTAGTTCACCCAAAAATGAATCGTTTTGTCACCTGTCATCATTTTCTCAAAACCCGAATGACTTTCTTCTTTCCTTAAAACATTAAAGTAGAATATTTAAAGATATACTAGTCCCCCGGAGTATATATATATTAATTCTTCGAAAAAAAGTCAGAATTGCAAGATAAGTCGCAATAACCTTTTTTATTTTTTATTCAGTAGTGGAAATGGGCTTCAGTATTTTAATGCTGAATAAAAACATTTTTTTTTTTCTTTCTAAAATAAAAATAAAAAAATCTTACTGACCCCAAACTTTTAAACAGAGATTAAAATACAATACTACTAGTTCTGACTCGCAATTCTGACTTTATTTCTCTCAGTTGTAAGTTTAGATCGCACAATTCTGAGAAAAAAAGTCTGAATTGTTAGTTTATCTCGCAATTCTGACTTTATTTCTCTCAATTGCGAGTTTATATCACACAATTGAGAAAAAAGTCAGAATTGCAAAATTTGAACTTGTATTTATGAGAAAAAAGTTATATCAGAAATACATCTGACAATTCTAACTTTATTTCTCTCAATTGTGAGTTTATATCACGCAATTCTGAGAAAAAAAAATCTGAATTGGGAGTTTTTATGTCGAAATTCTGACTTTATTTCTTGCAATTTTGAGTTTATATCTTGCAATTTTTGGAAAAATGTCAGAAGTGTGGGATAAAAGCCGCAGTAACCTTTTTTTTCAGTAGCGGAAACGGGCTTCCATATTTTAATGCCTCCTTGCTGAATAAAAGCATTAATTTCTTTCTTTCTAAAAGAAAAAAAAAAATCTTACTGACCCCAAACTTTTAAACAGAGTTTAAAATACAATACTACTAGTTCTGACTTGCAATTCTGACTTTATATCTCGAAATTGCGAGTTTATATCACACGGTTGAAAAAAAAGTCAGAATTGCAAAATTTGAACTTGTATTTATGAGAAAAAAAGTTATATCAGATCAATTTTCATCCCACAATTCAAACTTTATTTTTCTCAGTTGCAAGTTTATTTCGCACAATTCTGAGAAAAAAGTCAGAATTGTGTTTTTATTGCAATTTGATTTTATTTCTCTCATTTGTGAGTTTATATCACGTAATTCTGAGATTTATGAGATTTATGTCGAAATTCTGACTTTATTTCTTGCAATTTTGAGTTTATGTCTTGCAATTTTTTAGAATTTACTGACCCCAAACTTTTAAAATACAATACTACTAGTTCTGACTTGCAAATCTCATAAATCTCAGAATTATATCACGCAATTCTGAGAAAAAAAATCGAAATTATGAGTTTATAATGCAAAAAATCTCTATTGGGAGTTTTTATGTCGAAATTCTGACTTTGTTTCTTGCAATTTTGAGTTTATATCTTGTAATTCTGACATTGTAACTTGCAATTGCGAGTTTACATCACAATTCTGATTTTAGAACTCTCACAATTCTTAGAAAAAAAGTCAGAAGTGCGAGATAAAAGTCGCAACAACCTTTTTTTTCAGTAGCCGAAATGGGCTTCCATATTTTAATGCCTCATTGCTGAATAAAAGTATTCATTTCTTTCATTTAAAAAAAAATAAAAAATCTTACTGACCCCCAACTTTTAAACAGAGTTTAAAATACAATACTACTAGTTCTGAGTGACTGAATTTAATTTATCTTGAAATTATGATTTATTTCTCTCAGTTGTAAGTTTAGATCACACAAATTTCTGAGAAAAAAGTCTGAATTGTCAGTTTATCTCGCAATTCTGACTTTATTTCTCTCAATTGCCAGTTTATATTGTGCAATTCTGAGAAAAAAGTCAGAATTGCAATAAAAACTCACAATTCTGACTTTTTTCTCAGAATTGCGCGATATAAACTTGCAATTGAGAAAAATAAAGTCAGAATTGTGTGTATTCTCACAAAAAAGGTTTAGACCTCGCGATTCTGACTTTTTATTTCTTTTTTTATTTCTCTCAATTGTTTATATTGTGCAATTCTGAGAAAAAAAGTGTTTTTATTGCAATTCTGACTTTATTTCTTGCAATTTTGAGTTGATATCTTGCAATTCTGACATTGTAACTTGCAATTGTGTATATCACAATTCTGGTTTTAGAACTCACAATTGTGAGTTTATATCTCACAATTCTTAGAAAAAAAGTCAGAAGTGCGAGATAAAAGTCACAATAACCTTTTTTAAAAAAATTATTCAGTAGCGGAAATGGGCTTCCATATCTTAATGCCTCCTTGCTGAATAAAAGTATTAATTTCTTTCTTTCAAAAAAAAAAAAAAAATGTATTGACCCTAAACTTTTAAATGGTAGATCAAAATACAATACCACTAAAGTTATCCATATCATTTTCGATCTGTATTTCATGCGTTTAGTCATACAGCAGCTTTCTGTGACAAACAGACTGTAATTCCCGTGGTTATTAACACTATTATTATTATTATTATTAATACTCTTCCCCTCCATTAAGCTTAAGAACTAAATCACTAAGTTAGTGACTCATTCATTTTTGTGAACAAGATCAAACAATTCATTCAAAAGATAATTCATGAATCAGACATCAGCACTTCTCTAAAGAATGCTCATGAATGCAAAAATAAGAGCTAAAGTGAATATCCGCTGATAGATCAGAAGACTTGGAATATAGTGTACAAGTCATGTAGATGACTTTTCTGATGCTTTTATGTAATGTCCCCATTCATTTTCATTTTATTGAGCGGCCATGATGTTTGAAAATTCACGTTTTGTGTTCCACGGAAGAAGAAAAGTCATACAAGTTAGAACCAACATGAGGGTCTGTAAATGTTGGCAGGATTTGCATTTCCTTCCTGTTTAATGAACTTTCATGAGCTCATATCTTTACACTGTAGTGTCAGATATAATTGCATCTCCAATATAATTGTGTCTCCTTCTAATTGTAAGTCATTTCCCTTTAATTGTAAGAACTCCGAGTCTGCCAGGCACATCCCAAACAGTCTTGATCTTCACTCAACCGGTGATCTGCACTGCTAATAGAGCAGAGGATTATGGGATGCAGGCACATGAACTAAAGATATCCTGAGCTGTCTGCATCAGTGACAGTGCTAATGAGAGGTACTGTGACCACAGGATCTGCTCTGATGACTGAACCGTGAGCTCTTTGTCCTCGCTCCACATGCACTTTTATTCTGCACTTTATTACATGGCTCTCAGGAGAACTTGGTAATGACTGGTCAACCTCAGTGCTCAGCGGTCAAATATTATATAATTAGCTCAAATATATATAGTTGACTGATGTCCATTGCCATATACTTGTGCTACTTTAGCTTTTCTCCTCAGGGTGCAGGATTTAAAAAGAAAAGAGGTTTCCTAATATGGTTTTGGGAGTCTCTTACAATAGGGTTACAAGGACAAACATTGCTTTTTGTTTTCCTAAAATATGCATTTACTATTACCTCATTTTACAGCGATTCTCAAACTATTTGTTTAAAGCAGTTCAAAGATTTACTCTCTCTAAATCTTGCCGTGAGCCTACTTTGCTCTGATTGGTCAGATGGTCCAGCCTGTTGTGATCAGTCTACTTGTACAGCGTGTGTCAGAAGCAATACGCCCATTCTCATAGTTCCATATTTTGAACGCTCCATAGAAAATATAACATCTGTTATTAATCATACTTGCAGGTTGTGATTCAGTGGAGCCAGCTGGTCCAAATAAACTGGGTACTGAGCCATCTTTCAAGAGCAAGCGTTTTGTGAATCCCTTGTTGAACACCCCGAGATTAGGGAAGCAGTCTTCAGTAAAATTGATGTGTATGAGGGCGGGTCAAGTTATTTGCGACCTGGCTTCGTAGTACATAGGCGCTCATTTTGCAAATGTGTTACCCCGTGACGTGTAGCTGTCAAATTACTAATGATTCGAATTACTAATAATGCGTTCACGCTGTTCAGAGTCGATTTTTTTTCTTTTGGGAGGCAATACTTTTATTTATCGTTCACTTTCGGCTTTACAACTTTGCTGATCATTTGCATTCACATACAGCTACATTACACACTGCATGAAAGGAAATATTTGAAATGGCATAATAGGGGCACTTTATAAATACTTCTGTTGAGCAAGGACACATTAAATTAATCAAAAACTGACAGTAAAAAAATATTACTTGGTACGTTTTTGCAAAAAAATCCAGTTTCAAATAAATGCTGTTCATAGAATAGAATGAACATGGTTTACAATATAAAAAATTATAATAGAGTAAAATTAACCTGTAAATTTTGAGGATAATACATTTTTTGAGCTGCAGATCAGCATATTAGAATGTGATACTGAAATCTAGAGTAATGGCTGCTGAAAATTCAGCTTTGCCATCACAAGAATAAATAACATTTAGAATATAAAACTAAAGAATATTTTAAACTAAAAATATTTTACTATTTAACTTTTTTACTGTGTTTTTGGATCAAATAAACAAGCAAAAGAGACAACAAATAAAAAAAAAATCTCAAATTTTGATTGGTAGTACATTTGCCCCTTTCACACATAAAGTCTTTACCGGTAAATTACCGTTAAGCGATCATGTGTGAACAGGACCTTTTCTAAAATACTGGTAAATTAGTTTTGGTTAACGTCATGGTAAATTTACCAGTAAGGGAAGTTGTAACATTACCAATAAATTTCCGGTATGATGCTGTGTGTGAACGCAAAGTGAAGATTACCAGTATGAGCACATTCAAGTTCAGAACGCACTACTCTGGGCCAATCATAACATTCTCCATGTAAACAAACACAACAACAGGAGGCACAGCCGTATAGAGGTAATTTCTGGTTAATGATGGCACATAATTTACCAATATTTTGAAAGTGATGTGTGAATGGTGCTTTACTGGTAAAGTACAATGTTTCTGGGCCAAAAGCAGGTGCATGTGAACGTTTGACACAAAAATGAAAGCTTCAACGTATACCCTCCATGTTTACAAATACAACACCAGGAGGCACAGCCATTTAGAGGTCATTTCTGAATAATAATGTCACAGAATTTACCTGTGTTTTGAAAAGATGTGTGAATGGTGCTTTACCGGTAAAATACGATCTCTCTGGGCCAAAAGCAGCTGCATGAATGTGAACATTTTGACACAAATTTTAAAACGTCAGCGGAAACAATACACGGCCCCATCCATCCTCCCCTCAATATGGTGCAGTCGTTCTGTCCCCTCTGCAGAAAAGCACCCCCAATGCATGATGTTTCCATCCCCATGCTTCCCCAAACACTCATCTGACCACATGACCCTCTCCGGCTCATCCAGATGGTCTTTGGCAAACTTCAGACGGGCCTGGGCATGTGCTGGCTTGAGCAGGGGACCTTGCGCGCACTGCAGGATTTTAATCCATGGCGGTGTAGTGTGTTACCAATGGTAACTGTTGAGAATGTCATCCCAGCTAACTTCAGGTCATTGACCAGTTTCTCCCGTGTAGTTCTAGGCTGATCCCTCAACTTTCTCAGGATCACTGATACTCCACGAGGCGAGATTTTGCATGGAGCCTCAGTCCGAGGGAGATTGACAGTCATCTTGAATTTCTTCCATTTTCTAATAATTGTGCTAACAGTAGTTGCCTTCTCACCAAGCTGTTAGCCTATTGTCCTGTAGCCCATCTCAGCCTTGTGTAGGTCTACAATTGTGTCCTTAGACTGCTCTTTGGTCTTGCCCATAGTGGAGAGGTTAGAATTCTGATTGATTGAGTGTGTGGACAGGTGCCTTTATACAGGTAAAAAGTTCAAACAAATGCAATTAATACAGGTAATGAGTGAAGGATTGGAGGGCTTCCTAAAGACAATCTAACAGGTCTGTGAGAGTGATCAAATACTTATTTCATGAAATTAAAGGTCCCATATTGTCAAAATTGAAATTTCCTGGCTTTTTTTCATGATAACTGAGGTCTAGGGGCGATGTAACTACCATATGAGTTTCAAAACAGTCAATCCACAGTAAACTGCACACAGCCTGCTTAAAGTAGCTGTTCATTTTCACGAGACGCTGTGACTTCCGCAAAGATGTGACGTCCGATCTACTCAGTCACTGCCTTCAGTCACCGCCCCAGCACCAATCACGTCCCACCCTCCTTTTGTCAAACCCAGACAACATCGCGTCCATAACATTGCTAAGCAACAACAACACGAAAACAAGCCGAGAAAACCCTGTTCAGTCGATAGATGTTGAAACTACATCATTGCACAGGCTTCAGAACAACGTGAATATAAGAGACCAGAGGCACGTCAACTTCAGCCTCTTTCACACAGCGATTCCGGTAAATACACGGATAATGTGTCCCATGATTTGTTCCGGAGTTGTTTAATTTGGTTCATTCACAGTTGTTTTCCGGAATCTGTGCGTGCTTTACACACAACCCATAAAGACATGTGACATTTGGATGTGAGATGTAATGCGACGCGTACGTTTCACTACACTGAAAATAACCTGAACAAACTGCTTCAGCGCTGATAGTGAGGAGCTGGCTCTGCCCGATCGCCGCTTCATTCCACTTTGCACGTATTTTTTCGTTGTGAAGAGTCGCATGATAATGTGCATCATCACTACAACTCTGCCTTTATGGTTCTGGCTTTTGTTCACACAGCGCTCGTTCCCGTAATTTTCCAGAATCAGCGCGCATTGTGAAAGGGGCTTTACTAAAGCAACAGTTATGTAGCTTACTGCATTCGGTGTTTGAAAAAGAAAAAAAAACATTAATGATCATTCTGAAATATCCAGTTGAGTATCAGCAGGCTAGGCTCTCTCTATGGCTCTGGGCTCGGCTAAAGCATACATGACCGTAGTTACCTGTGGTTGGCCTGGCTGTGCGTCACTCAGAAAACAACAGGCCAATCAGAAGAGAGGCTCATGAATATTAATTAGATGGGCCAAAATCGACCTGTTTTTGACAGAGCTCCTAAAAAAGTTGCTGTAAAAATATATTGAGATGGATTTTGGCACTTATACCGCAAATATATATTCTTAAGGACATCAACAACTAAAATAAACCTCCAGAAATGTGTACAATATGGGACCTTTAAATGGAGATTAATTATTTAAAAATTATACAATGTGATTTTCAAGATGTGATTTAGGACCTGTTTAGAGGTCCTTTCTGGTTGGTGATGTCACAAAACTTACCGGTATTTTGAAAGTGATGTGTGAATGGTGCTTTACCAGTAAAATACAATGTCTTTGGGCCAAAAGCAGCTACACGTGAATGTTAGACACAAAAAGGAAAGCCTCAACAAAAACACTGACCACGTATACACCTTGTAGGGTTATTACATTTTAAATTTAGCTCAAAGGGAATCGATTATGATTCAAAAGGGAATTTGAACAGAGTCGCTGTTTTACGGCTGTTCAGAGTCGACTCGCGATTCATTGAACGAGCCGTGTAACATGACTCTGCAATGGATATTACTATCAAGAATATAGTGAAAACACTATGTGTTAGCACAGTAGCAAAAATCGACAGTTTAAGGCATTAACTTGTAAGCACGAAACACAAGATTCTTATCTTTTCTAATACAAATATGATTTTATTGGATAAACCTAAAACATACAAACTAATCTAACATGAACACACGCATTCACACAGGTTGCAGAAAGAGAAAGTGAGGAAAGAATGAGTTTAAAGGAATGAAAATATGAAGTCCCAAGTTTATAGCAATATGTGCAATTGCTTAGACCTGAACAACCATCACTTAACCAATCACTTAATTAACCCTCGTATTGAGTCTCTCAAAGAGGTTATTAAACTTTATATCAAATGCACCAGTTCAGCTTGAATCTGGAGGTTGTACTTGCATTGCCTTTTGTGTTGAGGGAATTCCTTTCGTCGCGTCGTTCCAGAAAGGGGGTTTTCCCGAGGTTGTTGATTGGTTGGTTCTGTGGTCGTTTGTGAAGTCTTGGGCATTGGCTGAGGATGCGGAGTTGTGCGCTGTTAAAGTTCAGGTCACCAAAGACGTTTGGGTCGCGGCTTGCGGCAAAACTTAACTAGAACACGAAACTCTCAACGGAAAGAAATAAAAGAATTAAAGTAAAAGACAGAAGTGTAACAATCTCCTCATGTTTCCTTCAGAGGAGCGGCTGGCATGCAGGCCAGGGAGCGCTCAAGAACGCTAACAGCAGCGTCGAAACGCAGCTGCACGAAGAAGCGCTAAGTAAGAGAGTAAGAGAGTAAGAGCGTGATTTGATGGTGTCCTGAGTATTTAAACTCAGCTTTTGGACACATCCCAAATGGTGTCTTGACCAATTAAAACATTGTCCTTAGTCGGGGTACTGCTGGTTTCTCCTCCCAAACCATAAATCACAATGTTATCTGATCAGTCCCGTGGTCCCAATTTTCCCGCTCTTGGCTCTTAAATTTGGACATGATTTCTATAACAAGACTATAATACATTTTACAAAGAATTGAATTACAGAAACATTTCGAGAATGCAATTTCAAACTCAGGCATACCAAATACCAATATAAACCATTAAGCTATTCAATAGTTATTAAAAGGGACATACACAATAAGTGATTAAAACATAATAGGCAAATGTATGGGTTACATAGAGTATAGGAAGTTATGCATAGAAATGATGAGTTGCTCATAAGTTCTTTTAGCATAATTTTAGGTGCATATATACATCAATAGGCAGTTTTCTGGGCCGTATTGGGAATGTGATGGTACGTTCTTTAAGCAGGGAGGTCAAAAGGTTAGGGAAGGAATCTCAGTGTGTGGATAGGGGGAACAAACCAAGCACAGTCTCTACTAGTGATTAATCTTGGTTACTTGCTCCAAATTTGACAATCTCCTTCCTTGGAATGGTCAACAAATATCCTTTAGTGTTAACGTTGCAAATTCCTAGTTGGTTAGGTTTGCTTCAGGCTGGCTGGCGCCAGGGTGTCAAATGACAAATTTTACGACAGGAGTCTTGTCATGCTGGGCCTCTTGTGGAATTTGGGTTTGTAGAAGTGTTTCAAATCTTCTAATTGAATCGCCTGAATTGTCTGATTCGCGCTGAAATCCTACAACCTCCATATTTACAAACACAACAACAGGAGGCACATCAGTTTAGAGGTCATTTCTGGTTAATGATGTCACAGAATTTACCGGTATTTTTAAAGTGTGTGAATGGTGCTTTACCGGTAAAAAAAATGGAACATCATTCCTGTGTGAATAGCACATTTTTATATTTACTGGTCAAGTCGTTTGGTCATTTTTACAGCAATTTACTGGTTTAATGGGCTATTATTTCTTTCCATAATGTAACATAAATGAACTGGTTTTGTTCAAGTCAGAAATAGCAGTTCACACCTAGAAAGTCATTTTTAAAGGTCAGGTATGAATTGCTTCTTAATGCAACTATTTGCATTTTCACTCTTAACAGCGCACTTAACCATGCAGTAATGGGGCAGATGTACATAAGCGGGAGTGAATTATGTATTCAGCACGTTTGTTCACTGCTGAAATTGCTGTGATGACAGATTGACAATACAATGAGGGACAGCTTGGGGTGTGAGCGGCAAAGAAGAGAGACAGAGAAACGCAGATCAATATGCGCACTCAATCCAGACAGTTCTGCTGATAGTTTGATAAATGTCATTCTCTCCAACTGAGCAAGAGCTCTGCGCTTGTTTTCTAGGCTGCTTTGTACTAGACAGTAGGAAATATGAAATTGAATGAAAACAGCACCAGTGGAGTCATTAAGGATCCGCCCCTGACAACCCGGAGAGTGACTCTGATTGGCTGAGGTGCAGGCAAGCGGAGCCTATAATTATATTTGACTGGTTTAAATTCTGAAGGGCCTTTTGGGAGACTGAGACTGATGAGGACTTTATTGCCGATGACCCCAAGAGCTTTTACGCCTCAGTGCCTGCGACGGAGTGCTCTGTAGGCCATTGAGAGGAGAAATCTCTAGCTGATGGATTGATCAATTGGACAGATTTCTCTAAAGCACTGCTATTGAAGTCTGAAGCTGGGAGAAATTTGATTGGTGTAGGACTTTAGTGTACGATTGGTTTATGGAATAGAGGTTTTATTTGAATGGACGAGTCTGACAGAGCAGCATCCGTCCTGGATTTCCCTTCTAGCTCTTTTGTCCTAATAAACACATCCTGCCAAGTATATCGATCATCCGCATACCCAGAACAAGCCAGTGGGAAGCCTTTTTCTTAGGGTCCATTAGAAACACTCTTAACGCATGTCTCACTACCACCGTTTTCAGTCATGACTGTTGTTTCCTTGTGGGTGGGTGTTAATAGCCCCAGCGAACCAACTCCCTGTTGAGTTAATGGTTCTTCTGATTTAAAATAAACTTCTGCTTTTCTTGACGTTGTTGTTGAGCAGCGTTGAAGAACTGACAAGCTACTGTCCTGCTCACATCTGATTCAGATGTTTTAATAGCAAAGCCACATACTGTAAAAGCCTTTTTTGCTTGTGTAAATGGTGTTTTTCTGGGGATCACTTGCTCTTATTAAATGACTAATGAAACTAGAAGGCAGCGGCAGAACAGTCTATATTTGTTTAATTGAATTATTTTTTCTTAGCTCTTTTTTGGTTTTAATGTAAAAAGACTGTCAGTGAGGTTTCTTTAAAAAATACTTTTATCCAGCAAAAACTGAATATTTATTTTCAAGTGATAAAAACTGACATTGAGCATTTATAATATAACAAAATATGTCTATTTTTAAATAAAATCTTTTGAACTTTTTATTCATCATAGAATTATGAAAGTGTATACAAAAAATATTTGAACATTGATAATCTTAAGAGAAGTTTCTTGAGCAGTAAATCAGCATGTTAGAATATTTCTTACACTGAGACAAATACAAAAATACAAATACAAAAAGTGTCATTTTAAATTTTAATATTATTTTACAATATTACTGATTTTACTGTACTTTTGATTTAATAAATGAAGCCTTTGTAAGCATAAATAAGGGCCCTATGAAATCTGTTGTATTTTTTTTCCAAATTCTGTTTTTTTCTGTTTAAATTTTTCTGGATAGTTTTTTTTTCCAATTTGTTTTAATGATTAAATTAAATTTTATTAATCAAAAACCATGTCTGATTAATTAAAATCATGAAACTTACACAATTTACAGCGATGTATGAGAAGTTTAACAAAAAAAATCTTTTCAAATTGAGTTTTATATTTGACCAAATTCTGTTTTCCATTGATTTTGTGGCTTCCCTTTTAATGGGTTTATTAAACTCATTTAGAACTCACTTCATCATGTGCGCTTTACTATGTGGGTGTAGTAAAACTGCTGTGTTGTTCATTTACATGGACACACAGAACATGCAAGATTCATATTTAAATAGTATTTATTTTGCAGCTTAATATTCAAAGACACTAGTCCATATCATCATGTACTGTACTGCTTGGCTAATTCTGAGACATTTCGCGTTATACAGTAAATTCCATTTTTATGACCGGATTTCTCAATTCCATCCATGTTTTCCGGATTTTGAAAATCACAGGGTTCTACATAATAGATCATGGCCAAGAAAACAGATAAGGCTTTTGAAGTATATATAGTGATATTATATACAGTGAGGGAAAAAATTATTTGATCCCCTGCTGATTTTGTACGTTTGCCCACTGAAGTTGCCCACAAATAAATAATCAGTCTATAATTTTAATGGTAGGTTTATTTGAACCTTGAGAGACAGAATAACAACAAAAAAATCCAGAAAAACACATTTCAAAAAAGTTACAAATTGATTTGCATTTTAATGAGTGAAATAAGTATTTGATCCCCTATCAGCAAGATTTCTGGCTCCTATGTGTCTTTTATACAGGTAACAAGCTGAGATTGGAGCACTTTCTTAAAGGATGACTGAAATCACCCGCAAGGTCCCCCTGCTTAAGACATGTACGTACAGGCCTGTCTGACGTTTACCAATGAACATCTGAATGATTCAGAGGAGAACTGGGTGAAAGTGTTTTGGTCAGATGAGACCAAAATTGAGCTCTTTGGCATCGACTTAACTCGCTGTTTAGAGGAGGAGGAATGCTGCATATGACCCCAAAAACACCATCAAACATGGAGGTGGATTTTCTGCTAAGGGAACAGAACAGCTGCACCACATCAAAGGGACGATGGATGGGGCCATGCATCATCAAATCTTGGGTGAGATCCTCCTTCCCTCAGCCAGGGCATTGAAAATGGGTCATGGATGGGTATTCCAGCATGCCAATGACCCAAACACATGGCCAAGGCTCAAGAAGAAGCACATTAAGGTCCTGGAGTGGCCTAGCCAGTCTCCATACCTTAATCCCATAGACAATCTGTGGAGGAAGCTGAAGGTTCGAGTTGTCAAACATCAGCTTCAAAACCTTAATGACTTGGAGAGGATTTGCAAAGAGGAGTGGGACAAAATCCCTTCTGAGATGTGTGCAAATCTGGTGGAAAACTACAAGAAAAGTCTGACCTCTATGATTGCCAACAAGGGTTTTGCCACCAAGTCCTTAGTCATGTTTTTGTGAAGAGGTCACATATTTATTTCACTCATTAAAATGCAAATCAATTTATAACTTTTTTGAAAAGTGTTTTTCTGGATTTTTGTTGTTGTTGTTATTCTGTCTCTCACTGTTCAAATATATCTACCATTAAAATTATAGACTGATAATTTCCTTGTCAGTGGGCAACTGTACAAAATCAGCAGGGAATCAAATAATTTTTCCCCTCACTGTAACTATTTCATATTTCTCTAAATAGATCTATTCATTGGCTCTGTGTGAGAGAAAATTATTTCATAAAATTCTCAAAACAGAAAAAACCTTGTCTAGTAATCAAGAACAACTAGTGACGAAAAGTCATGAAAAATGAATAGACTAAAAAGCATTGAAATCTAGATTTTGAATCATTTAAAAATGTATATTATTTATTTCATGTACTGTGTGAAACATTTTTTTCCGACTGAGAATGTCCTCGGGTGTTCCCAAACGGAGGTTGTGTCAAATTAATCTTGTACGCTCACACTCTGTAGCCCTGACACAATCAGTCTCGCACACAGCAGTCAACATGCAGCGGATCATTCATGCTCGTTTCTCCATCGCTCATGCGCTCGTACTAATGGCTCTGAGTTGGCAGCACACAACCGCCTTCTGGCAGAGGTCAGCAGGTATATGTCACCATGGTGATCTCCACTGCGGGCACCTCTTATCATACTCCCTCCGTTATCCTCAGACCAGGTTTAACTCTTGACCTCTGACCGGCTCTGGAAATAGAGTAGGCTCTATCTCTCTCGCTCTCTCATATGCAGTATACTCTATTTACTCGATTTATCTCAGCACTTCCCTTATATTTGCTGTCCTGCCTGACTTCTTCTTACCCTGCAGCATAAACGGAAGTGGCAGCTTCCATTCATTCTCTCTGTTCAGAGCTGTTGGACCCAAGAAATGTTATCACAAGATAATCGCATTCAACTGCCAAACAGCATGTGTAGACTGTCAAACGCAGTATGTCTCCTTTTTTCAATCGGCACTGACAGATACACTGTGCGTGGGACTAAAAGTTTGTCAATTTGTGTCTTGTGGGTAAAACTGAGGAGTAAAGCCCTTCGTGGAGACTCTTTACCTCCACTTCTCTCCCTTTCCCCCTCTTATGTGGAATTTCTCCTTTAATCTTTCCCAAATAGATAGCATCAGTGAGAGATTACATGAAGACGAGGCAATAATTGCTGTAATGTGGAGAGTGCTCAGCATCCAAACAGCTCTACACGTCCATATAAACTCACTGGCATTGCTTGGGTTTTTCCATCTATTATTCATTCCTCCAGGGCTTTGTGGCTGTGTACTTACTGTGGCTTCTGTCCTCTCAGAGTCTGCAGAAAACTCTTATTTACACTACCGCATGGATCAAACCAAGAGGTCAGAGATCGGCTGGTTAGATTGGTACAATTTGCCCCTGCTTATAGATGCTGTAGCTACATTATCAGGGGACAAAAAGCATTTTTCTCTATTGATGGCTGTTGCTACACACTCTTAACAGCAATTTGTAAATATTTATCATTTTGGTGAATGTGTACAGTCTCATTTGACCAATATCATACAATCCTGTTTATGCTCCTCTGATGGTTTGATTTAGAGATTGACCTGTTATGCTTACTTTTTGTTGTTTTTTGCATGTTTCAATACGGATCATGTTTGTAGCAATTCATACAAAATCACCACATTGTAAAATAATTACGTTTTCTCACGATAAGGGTTGGCTATTGACAGATTTTTTTCTAAAATCCTATGGTTTTTTTTTTGTTTTGTTTGAGGATGCATGATATTTTAGTACCACATCAGTTATCGGTTGATATTAGACAATTAGTTGCTTTTTCTGTTTTGTTATTAGTTTAAATTGTACACTCTTATAGGTACAAAAGCTGTCACTGGGGTGGTATCTTTTCAAAAGGTACTCTTTTGTACCTTATTTAGCCCTAAAATGTGACCCTGGACCACAAAACCAGTCATAAGGTAAAATTTTACAAAACTGAGATGTATACAACATATGAAAGCTCAATAAATAAGCTTTCTATTGATGTATGGTTTGTTAGGATAGGACAATATTTGGCCGAGATACATCTATTTGAAAATCTGGAATCTGAGGGTGCAAAAAAATCTAAATACTGAGAAAATCACCTTTAAAGTTGTCCAAATTAAGTTCTTAACAATGCATATTACCAATCAAAAATTACATTTTGATACATTTATAGTAGGAATTTTACAAAAAATCTTAATGGAACATGATCTTTACTTCATTTCCAAATGATTTTTGGCATAAAAGAAAAATCTATCATTTTGACCCATACTATTTATTTTTGGCTATTGCTACAAATATACCCCAGCGACTTAAGACTGGTTTTGTGGTCCAGAGTCACAAATATGTATATTAGTACCTTAAAGGTACATATTAATAAACCAATTTGGAGTAGACGTCACATGTACGTTACTTCCCACAGCTGGAGGGAAAGGAGTGGAGGGAAACGGGTAAAAATAATTTTATAGAATACTGTCATTAGAGACAGACTATGGATGAAACCTGCCATTATTACTCTAGTTTTAAAGCATGAATTTGATTTAAACAATAGGTCTACAAAATATTCACATATGCAGTTCATAGGAAACATATTATATTAGCCCTACAGTTACAGCATGAATAACATTTTACATAACATTTTCCTATTTTATTTGACTATTCTGACATTTTCCCCTCACAAATACAAGTTTATATCTCCTCTATCTTTTAATTTTATAACATTAACGGGTTGCATGAGTTACTGTCATATTCACTTTGTATATAGATACTTGTACTTTTAATTGAGTACAATTTTTAAAGTACTTTTTTTTTGCTGCTTTGTGAGGACCAAAAGACCGCACAAAAGATAGTAAAATAAGAAAAGTTTAAATTGGACCCCACAAAGACATAAAACGACTAGATATCCAACTCTAAACCTACCTGTCAAAGAAAACATTGTTATATATAACATATATATTAATATAAGAATGTTTTGATGTTCTTAAATATAACAATTATTATATAAGAATGTTAAAATTGAGTAAAAATGCAACAGGTAGGATTAAGGATAGGTTTTTGTGAGGGGTTGGTGTAGGTTCCAACTAAAGGACCCCACAAAGTAGTATATTTCGGTTTTTACTATCTTTGTATGGACATTAGGACCCCGCAAAGTAGTATAAAAAAGGATGCGTATGTGTATACTGGCCATTTCCAGAATTACTGGCACTATCCACCTTATTTTTACCATAAGAGTGATATTGCAAATTGGTGTGTCTTGCCATATTATTTTAATGTATTATCTTAATTATGAACACACTGGTTTGTAGTGCAAACAGTTTTACCATTTACTCTTTGTTGTTATTCTTCTTGTCATTTCCATACAGTGGCTAATCGCCAGAATAAACTGGAAGTCTCGCCCACATGCTTGCTTCTGTGTTGAAGAATAAAAGCCTTTCCACACTGAGCGCAAAAAAGCAAAACGAATATAGCACGAGATGACGCGCAGGAATAAAACAATAGATTTCTATGGATGCTTCCACATAGACCGCGAACAACCGCTCACCGAAAAAGCAAATGTTTTTTTTAACAACCAATCCGATGAATCCTTTTCAGTTTCGCAAAAGAAAACACAGCCATCCAATAAGATTTGAGCATTGCATCACGTGCTCAGAGCAGCTGCTGTTGCACAAAAGGATGAGAGTGGTGGCGCTGTTTTGAAAACCAGTGTAAACAAACATAGAAGAAGAGTATTCCGAGAGAGGAGAGGATGTGCTCGTTATTATTGCATCTGAGAACAGATGGTTATTCTCACATTCTTAATTTCTATTAATTCTCCACTAAATTATGTGATCTGGAGGAGAAAACTGTCCGTTTTCTTCCACGTTCGTGAGTGTTGTATGGGTCAGAGCGCGTTCACTCTCTAGATCTTCCGTATTAAAACAATTGATTGAAACATTTTTCTACTGTCCTACTGGTGTTTTTAAAACAATAAAATATGTTTTATGATAATAAGCAGTGTGGCGTTATTAAACATACAAAGAGTGCATGTCTGCCTATTATAGAAATTTAAAGATGTTTTCTTGTAAGCATTATAGATAGTTTGTGTTTCTGGTGTAGAACCAAACTTTATTTATCTCAAGTTAATGCTGTATATTGAGCAGCGGACGATGTTAAATCCATATACAAGATACATATCTGAGAAAAATGCATTGTTAGTCGACGCCACCTAGCGTGCAGGTGTGAATTAGCAGAGGTGTGAAAGCACCATTCTTTTTTTTTTTTGACCGGAAATAACACCGGCTTCTCCCAAAAGATAATAATATATATTTGATACTAATAATAATATATATTACTCAGCTTTTATTTACATTCGAACTAAAAGTGGCATGTCCAAAATTATTCATACTCTTTGCAAACTGTCACAGTCTATGGGAAAATCCAAAGTTCTATACCATTCCAAATAGTCCAAACTGTTCTAAAGCATCCCAATTACCCCGATTCATTGGGAACAGCTGTTTTAATCAACTCAACAAGTGAAAAACAGAAGCTCTCTGCTGTTGGTTTGTGGACAGTCATGGCTAAGACAAAGGAGCTCACTGAGGACCTGCGGCTTCGCATTGTGGCTGCTCACAAGTCAGGAAAGGGCTATAAGACCATATCTAAATGTTTTGAAGTTCAGCAGCTACAGTGCAAAGTATTAATAAAAAATACAAGACGTTCCGCACTGTGAGAAATCTCAAAGGACGTGGTCGGAAGCCAAAAGTGACACCTGTGCTGGCCAGGAGGATAGTGAGAGAGGTAAAAAAGAATCCATGGATCACCACCAAGGCCATCCTGATGAATCTGGGCTCTGCTGGTGCCAACATCTTAAGCCCGGGACACACCAACCCGACGCCACCCAACTAGCGCCGACGAAAGCCGACCGTCTTGTCGCCTCTAGTCGGCTGTGTCTGCGGGCGTCTGGGCAATTAAACTGAGCTCGAACACACCAAACTGACGACACTCGACTGCAAACTAGAAGGTGCTTTCTGCGCATGCGTGAGGAGATATACTGTTGCGTACCTGCAGATGGCAGTAGTCTGTATTTTCACTCCAAGAAGAGAACCCCGAAGTAGTGTTGCCTGTGCAAACAAATCAGCATTTCCGAAGCATTTACTTCGTCGCTCACCACAGAGATAATCGGTTTGTGAAGATGTCTGACAATCTGCAAATGGCCCTGGCGCTGTCAGCTTTTGGTTTAGCGTTTATTTACATAATAAAAAAGGACATAAAAGTACACCAGACGATTTTTTTTTTCTAAAAGTCAAAGTTATTTTCTTTTTTGAAAATTAAAACATTTCAAAGCTCTCACAATACACGTTAGGGTGAACAGTAATTGCCGTTATTCTTGCAAAAAACTATTCATTGCATAAGAATGAAAGTACACCGCTGCGTAAAATGGCCACTTATCCCTAAAGACCCAATATTCACACATTTAAAAATTCAGACATTACCGTCTGCCAAGCTTATTGTGCCCTGTACTTGCATGCATATAGCACTAATGTCTCTACATTCTTGAACATTATCACCTGGTCCTCATGTCTCCCAGAAGAACAAGACTAGTAAAAAAAAATGACCCAACAGGGCATCTTTACAAATATAAATAGTAATATCTATTTCTATCCTTCAAACATAACGAACGTTGTGTACACAGCAAATAAAATAAAATTAATTCAAGTTAACAGGCTTAATCGTTTGTGTGCCCTATATGTATGTGTATGAGTATGAATATACATGAATGAGAATTGCGAAATGATGACAGCGAGCCGGTTCCCTCTTGAATCCTTCCTTTGTGTGTAACGTCACTTCACGTTCAAGTCCTCCACGGGCTCTGATTCGATGTCTGAACAGCCAATCAGAGCGCTCTCTTTCCCAGACGGCCCCGACTAGCCCGACGCCGATTCAACATGTTGAATTGGGCAAACTTTGGCCGACGCGAGCCGACGTGCGGAACACACCGAACCGACGCGCTTCACCGAAGCCCACCAACTGCCCGACGAGGCCAGACGGCCGATCGTCAGCTTGGTGTGTCCTGGCCTTTAGGGCAGACAGTCCACAGACACTGCACACCGCTGGGTTCCACAGACGCAGACCAAGGAGGACAACACTTCTCCAGATAAGGCACACAAAAGGCCGCTTGGCCTTTGCAAATGCTCATCTGGACAAAGAAGACGACTTCTGGTCTGCTGTTTTATGGTCAGATGAAATAAAAATTGAATTGTTTGTTCTCAACATCAAAATTCTCAACAACAACATCAGGGAGTCTGCAGAGAAACTTGGCCTTGAGCAACAGTGGACATTTCAGCACAACAACGACCCAAAACACACAGCAAAAGTGGTGAAGAAATGGTTAGCAGACAAAAACATTAATGTTTTGCAGTGGCCCAGCCAGAGTCCTGACTTAAATCCAATTGAGAATCTGTGGAGGGAGCTAAAGATCAGGGTGATGGCAAGGAGACCCTCCAACCTGAAAGAGTTGGAGCTCATCGCTGAAGATGAATAGGCAAAAATACCAGTGGAGACTTTATAGGAAGCGTTTGATTGCTTTAATAGCAATAAAGGCTTTTCTATTGATTATTGAGAAGGGTATGAATAATTTTGGACTTTTTGAATTTTTGTTCAAATGTAAATAGATGAGTAATATTTTTTTCCACAGTGATGCCTCTTGTACATTGTCTTATTATCTTTTGGGAGAAAAAAACTTGCTGGTTAAATAAAAGTAAACTTAAGTCAGAATTTGCCAGGGGTATGAATAATTTCAGGCTTGACTGTATGTGTGCATGTACATACTACATGCCAGTGATTGTTTTTAGAGTACCTGAAAATGTAAAACTGACTTTTACCAGTAGACAAACAAAACATGCTTTCTCCAAGTAGCAATTGTGAATGTTTTCAGAGTGCACAATGATTGACATATTCAGCCTTCGACCATTTGTTAAACAAGGAGTCTCATTATCATAACCTGACCATTAGAATTAAGTGAGGTCAGAAATGTCTGAAATCTAGTTTGTTAAGATTAAAATCCTATTTCTGCACAGATGGCTACTGGAATATGTTTGTATGCATGTTTGCAGATTTGAGAAAGACAGGAATGTCTTAGCATGTGTTATTCATTATGTCATGGCATTCATTCCCTAACGGAGCAGCTGTTGTCTTCTGACAAAGCAGTCGTGCATCTGTCATGTCAGATAGCAAAACCGTGCCACTAAAGGTTAAACAAAGTAGCTTGAGCCTGAAGTTATATAGATGAGTTTAAATATGTAGCATTACATCACTTGCTCACCTCTAGATCCTCCGTAGTGAATGGGTGCCGTCAGAATGCGTGTCCAGACAGCTGATAAAAACAACATAATCAAGTAATCAACATAACTCCAGTCCATCAGTTAACATCTTGTGAAATGAAAAAAATCCATATTTAATGCATTTTAACTGTTAACCTTTGCTTTCGGACAAAGTAGCCCATAATCGATAATAACGTTTTCTCCAGTGGCACTGCAGAGGATCGATTGGTGAGCAAGTGATGCTAAATTTCTCAAAATTTGTTCTGATGAAGAAACAAACTATCTAAGAAACAAACCAAATCTAGATTTGGAATTGCCTGAGGGTGAATACATACAATCATTTCTTTGAAAAGGTGTTTGAACTACTGTATAAAAAACATGTTGGAGAATTTGTCTTTTGAGTCTTCTTCCAATTAAAAAAAAAAAACCGTTAGGTTGCAGTAGGTTAGAGAGATGGAGAAGGTCAAATTTATTCTTTTAAAAGTCCCACAGAGAGCTTTAAAATCAAATAAAGGAAGGCGGAAGCATGTATGAGAGTGCGTATGCCCAGGTGCGCATATGTGTATATCCAGGTGTGTGTTTGAAGCTAGCGGTTGGTCTCATGCTCATTAATTTTCTCATTTAGGCTGAACAGCGAAGTGTGCAAACAGTAACACGGGTCCTGCCTGCTAATGAGTGAGAGAGTTTCATGTGCTTATGTTAAAATAACCAACATTTGCTAGGAAGCTCTTTGATATGTTTTGCTAATCAATAGTGCATCTGTAGAGAACGTTTGCTGTTGTAAACATCACTCAGCCTGACACACTCTGATTCAATTCGGCTCTGTGCTGCATGAAAACCCCTCCATGTGTCCGTGGCTCTTTATCTGTGCTGTGGAGCTCCACTGTCACTCTCTTTCACCGCTCTCTGGGCTTTGGCTGGAGCGTGTGCATCCGCAGAAGTGCTTCCCTCTTACTCTGTTTATTGGCACTGAGAGCTTAACTGTATGGGGCGGATTTACTTAGAATTGTGCCTGCTGATAGTGTTTTTTTTTTTCACATGCTGACTGGATTGTTTTGCCACTTTCTGCAGTTCACTAGTAATTATCCAATTTAAGTCTATGCTGAACGTAATTTGCAGATTGTTGTTATTAAATATTTAGTAACATGTCACCTTTGATCAGTTTAATTCATCCTTGCTGAACAAGTGTTAATTTCTCAAAATAAATAAATACACTAAAGGTCAAAAACTTTTGAACAGTAAGATTTTTAATGTTTTTTTTTTTTAAAGAAGTCCCTTCTGCTCACCAAGCCTGCATTTATTTGATCCAAAATACAGTAAAAGCAGTAATATTGTTTTACTATTTAAAATAATAGCTTTTTATTTGAATATTTTTTACATTGTAATTCATTCTTTAGTCTTTGGTGTCACACGATCTTTGAGAAATCATTCTAATATGGTGATTTGCTGTTCAAGAAACATTTTTTATTCTTATTATTATCAGTATTTAAAACAGTTGAGTAAACCTTTTTTTTCAGGATTTTTGAATAACATAAATAACCTAAGATCTTATAGAAATTATAGAAAATAATATTTTTTTATTTAGCAAGGATGCGTTAAATTAATTTTAAAGATGATAAAGACATGTATAATGTTACATAAGATTTCTATTTCAGATAAATGCTGTTCTTCTGAACTTTCTATTTGTCCAAGAAACCTGAAAAAAGTCTACTTAGCTGTTTTCAACATTATAATAATAAATGTTTTTGAGCAGCAAATCAGGATATTAGAATGATATCTGAAGGATCATGTGACTGGAGTAATGATGCTAAAAATGTAGCTTTTAAATAACAGGAATAAATTACATTTTAGTAAAAATATTTCACAATTTAGCTGTTTTTCTGTACATTGGATCAAATAAATACAGGGTTGGTGAACAGAAGAGACTTCTTTAAAAAACATGAAAAATCATTTTTGACTGGTGTATCTGCCTCAAAATAATTAGTTAATAAAATCATGTTTAATAGTCAAATAATTGTATCGAAATGATATTTTTAGCCATTTTTAGTTTTTTTTTATTCAATTATATTGCTTAATGCATTGTGGAATGTGTAGTTCTGACTTATTAGCAAGAAAAAAAGTCGTCCTAACTGTCATTTTTTTTACTTAAGAAAAAAGTTACGAATATTCTTTATTTTTAGACGGATTTTTGTCAGATACATTGTGAGTTCTTTAAATAAAGAACTGTCTGTAATGAGCCTAATTTTTATAGAAAGGAAGCTTGTGCTTTCTAAGAATTACAAAAATGAATTTAAATATGGTACAGCCGTTTCAACACATTTAGCACCTGGTTAAACTGGACTGTGGGTAATTAGAAAAGGCACAGGTTTTTCTGCTAAAATACTGCAAAAATGACGCAGCTGTTCAGTGAATTCGGTGCCTCTATGTGTGTGTGTGGTTTTATGGCCAGGGGCCTCAGGAGCATAATAAAAATGTGAGCCAAAATATTACAGAAAGACGGAGAGAAACTCGGGTCTATTTCTTTGTAAGTGGAGTTCATCTTTCATCTGTATGAGTTCCTTCTGTCCTTTCCTCTGTCCTCTATTCCATCCCTCATTCCTCGGAAAACACACACTGCATTCCAGTTGCTGCTTTTCTTTGTTTGTCACCTAATTCTGCTTTTCAGGTTGACCTTGTGTCTCCGTGTCCATCTCTATCCTGCTTTCTAGACAGCATCATAAGCATTTCACATATGCTTCTCACACAAACAGACTGTTCCAAACAGACTATACTCTGCTACCTTGTTTTGGCCTCAAAAGTCAGCACCACATGCATCATTCATAGATATACTGCAATCCCAGAATGCATCACAATGAGCACAGTGAAAGTTTTAATTCAAGATGGCTGTTAGCTAAACTACCAAAGGTCTACAGAGTTGGGTAGATGAGTTTGTTAAACTAATGCAATAGCTGTTGTTTAGAGAGATAGAAAAAAGCCCTGCTTACATTCATAGTGTTGCTGTCTCAGCAAATGTGGTTTTATTATACTTTTGTTAGTAGCTATGTTTCCATCACCCTGTTTTTATGTGCATTTTGGAAATGATGGAAATGCCAAATTTCAAAAGAAAATCCCTTAATTCACAAAAACGTTTTACACTCACGTGAGATGGTTTTTGACTTGTGTGAAAAAAGAGTTAATGCGATATTCCAATTTTGAGCATAAGTTAAATCTGAAATTTTTGAATGGAAACCTAGCTATTGCAAGTTACTTGTTAACATTTCATTTAAGCTACTTAATTTTTTTAAATGTTTTTTTTCCCCAGTGCATGCCTGACACTACGCTACTGTTCTGCTGTGCACACAATGAGATACTGTACAATGTGACCTGTCACAGATGCTGTAGCTTTCAAACTGGTTTGAAAACTGAACACTTAGTTAGGTGTGCACAATGTACTGACTAGTAACAAGCAACAGTCAATGACATTTCAAAAAGATGGTGAAGCAGGAGCCACAAAAAAAACGCACAGTATGTCGCATGCTAATATCACATGCTCCTTGGCTTCCTAATTGCTCTCATTCATACTTACTTTCTTCTTCCTGTACATGGTTGTGCCTGTGTTTTGTTGAGAATTAATTTTAGAGGCCAGTTACACAAAACATTGCTAAGAATAAAATTTCTAACTACTCTGCAACTGCTATTTTCTTCCTAAGAAAAAAGTATTTTAAAGGTATTTTGTGATTTTATAAATACTCTTAAGAATACTTGAAACAACCAAGTAAATTCATTTTAAATCTTACCTTGGTGGATATAAGTTAAAAGTTATCCTAACTTTAAGAACATATTTCTGAGGATTTTTAGGGCATTGTTTTTTTAGGATTTTTTTCTTTTAGTCTTTAGTACAATTTTAAGAAAAAAGAAAAGAACTTTCTTAAGAAATGTTAAGAAACTTTATGTTAAGCTTAGCTTTAGTTAAGTACATTAGTTATCATGAACTAAGATTGAAAGATACTTATACAGCATTTATTAATGTTGATGTTCGGCATTTGCTAATGCATTTTTAAAGCACTGTGAACTAACATGAGCATGAAAGTTTTTTTTAGCATGAACAAAGATTAATAAATGCATTAAATATGTAAAATATAAAATTGTTGTTTAAATGTAAAAAGAAAAGAAAAGCTAATTTAGTTCATATCAGTTAATATATTGACCAGTGTTAACAAATGAGACAAATGAGTAAATCACCACATGGTTTACTCACCCTCAAACCTACCTAGGTGTATGTGACTTTTTCTTTCAGACTATTACTATAAGAGTTAAATAAAAAAAATTCCTGGCTCCTCCAAGCTTTATAATGGCAGTGAATGGCTGTTGAGATTTAATAGCTCAATAGAAGTCCAATAAAGTGCATCCATCCATCATAAAAAATACACTGTAAAAACTTAAGTTTAGCAGCTGCCTTGAAAGTTTAAGTTAAATCAACTTAAGTCATTTCAACTCACAAGTTAAATAAGTTAAAATGACTTGTAGTTTTAAGCTGATTTAACTTAAACTTTTAAGGCAGCTGCTGAACTTAGGTTTTTAAGTTGAATCCGGTGTTAACTTTTTACAGTGTAGGGGTGGGAATCTTCAGGCACTTCACAATCCGATCCGATTCCGATTCTGGGAGTCACGATCCGATTCCAAAACGATTCTTGATCTACATTTTTTCCTGAATTAATTTTTCTGCTGTGCCAAAACATCTTTACAACTTTACATTTTAACATTTTTGATATAGCTGGAATCTCTGTATGTTTTGTGCAAAATATACTTCATTTATTTTTATTACATGAGCAGGCTAGTTTTTTAAAACAATTAGTTTTTTAAAACAATTACTTGTTTAAAATAAGTGTTCTTAAAGTATCCGAAAGTTTACAGACAATAGTTATTGGTTTTTCTTTTTTTCCCCAGCATTACTGCCGTTTGATTATTACTAAAGAGATGATAGACAGTGGCAGCTTTAACAGGATGCATTCAAACGAATGCACAGATCTATTTCGATATGTCAGATGTTTTGTCCTTCTCGGAAAATATAACTGACTGTATGTACATCAATTTCATATAAAAGTATTCACAAAATTCGAAATATTCAGAATCGATTCAGAATCGTTAAAAACAGAATCACGATGCAACGGAGAATCTGGGTCCGTGGGGTTAATAAAGGCCTTCTGAAGTGAATCAGTGCATTTGTGTAAGAACAATATCTATATTTAAAACTTTATAAAGCGCAATCTTTGGCTTATCTGTTGTACATGCATTTACGAGAGAGTGGTGTTCCAGCAGATAATGTGGGACGTAGGCAAACGTGGAAGTGCAGAGGAGAGAGAAAAACAAAACACCGGTCACGAACTAGAAGTCCAAAATGAGGGTTTGTAAAGAAAAATGTATAAGCCAAGAGTAGACTGAATTTCCTTCGCTAAACAAAGCAAACTTAGCTTCCTTTGCTCCTTGGTTTTTGTGAGACTAGCATATTCTCACTAAAGCTTACGATATGGCAACATCCTACGTCATCCGTTGGAACGCCACTCTCTTGTGAGTTATAAATATAACAATTTTTCTTACACAAATGCATCGATTTGTGTCAGGAGGCCTTTACTAACCCCTGGAAGCCGTGTGGGTCACTTTTTATATTGGATGGATGCACTGTATTGGACTTCTATTGGACTATTGAATATCAACTGCCATTAAAAAGTTTGGAAGAGCCAGGACATTTTGTAATAAAACTTGTCTGAAAGAAGAAAGTCCTATACACCTAGGATGGCTTGAGGGTGAGTAAATTCTTAACAGTGTTCCTTGAATCATCTCCAGACTTGCAGTTTGTGCATTATGAGCTTGAATTCTAGTTAGTTAGGATGCTGTCTAGAAAGCATGGCAGCTCACTCGGTGTTAGAACACACTCGGATTTTCCTTTTGTTTCCTCCCATTTGTGTAAGCATTAAAATATGGTGTTTGTCAAGCTTCGCGTTGAACCAGCCTGATGAATGTGAACCCCAGCACTCACCGAGGAGACATATTAGGCCTAATGCAGTTAATGATGACAGCAAACACACAAACACTGGCGCGCCGATTGGTTTTCTGCTGTGCTAGGGGCACACTTATGTTTCAGGCTGATGAGTGGAGCAGCGAGGTCCTCGGTTGCCAGATCCTCCTGTCCGTTTGACAGCTCACAGCAGAGCTCCTCGAGCAGGTGATAATGAGGGGTCTTGGCACTGACTGGCCACCTGCTGAGAGAGTTTGATTTTAATGATCTTACGGACAGCGCCCTGTTAATGAGCTCTCTTCCGTGCGCACGCACACACGCGGCCGCACACGCCCCCCGTTAATGAGCTGTCTGTCGGGAGAGTGGGCGGATAGCAGGTTTAGCGCTGTTGCACATCCGTAATGACTTGCACTTCCTGCTCCTCTGCCCTCTAGAAGATCACGCTGCGACTACTCAGCTAAGCAAAGACACACTGTATGTCCCTCCTTGGAGTAAGACACATCAGAGCATGTGAGCACAGCTGTGTGGGCCAGAGGTATTCACATACACACAAGTGCGTGCGTGTTCACACTGATACACACAGTTAATCATGGCCAGCCACACCATTAATCTTAGTTAGCTCTGTCAAGATGCAGAAGGCCTATATTTGCATCCGTGTGTGTGTGTGTGTGTGTGTGTGTGTGTGTGTGTTCGCCCTTCAGCAGAGCGTCCAAATGCTAAACAACCTCCCACTGATTGAAACCTAAGGCAGTAACACACCAACACTGATTATACACGTCAAAGGAGAAGAATGAGAAAAGGGACGAGGAGTTGTGTTTGTGGTGTTAGAAAGAAGGCAACATGAAGCACAATGAGATTTTAGGGTTCTTACAACTTCAGTCTTAATAATTGTTTCGGTAACACTACTTTGTTTAGCCAATTTCAGTTTGTTTGTTTATTTTTGGGGGGCATTTCAGTCAATTTCTTACCAAGGTAATAGATTTACAAACTTGTCAGGAAATTGTAAGTGTTTTTTAAGGAGACCTAGTATGCCCCTTTTTACAAAATGTTAAAAATAAGTCTTAGGTGTCCACAGAATGTGTCTGTGAAGTTTCAGCTCAAAATACATCACAGATCATTATTCTGAAAATAACTATTTTGAGTGGAAGCAGCAACATGCTGTTTTCGTGCATGTTTCTTTAAATGCAAATGAGCTGCTGCTCCCCGCCCCCTTTTCCAGAATAGAGCTGTACTTTTACAGCTCATACCTCAAATACTCTACCATTTTTTTCTTTTCGAAGTTTTGATTGTCATGTCTATCAGACTGTAACCATATTAGTTTAAAACTTCTGATATAGGGTTTTCTGAAAGCACACATCCGAAGCAAGCACACAGAAAGCGGCTGTCACACAGCATGTGAGTATTAAACAAAGTTCTCTTTCATGTCTTATTGCGCTTAAACTGTCAAATACACACACGTTTATGCTAAAAACACACATGAGTTACAAAAACTGTCTGTAAATGTCTGTGAAGGTAAACACCTGGGAAAGAAATTAAATTTTTATATTAGATCTGTGTGGCAGCAGTGTAATATACAGTAAATAAATCAATAAATCCCCTGCTCTTTCATCTCCTCTGAGGCTGGGACTCTAAATAGTGTTCAGTGCTCGTCTGTGCAGACAACGACAGAACAGTTAGCATGCTTTGCTCAAACGTTTGCCATGGCGTTAGAACTGGTACACCGTTGTCGCATGCAGATTAAGGGGCGGTAATATTATAATAAGATCCCCTTTCTATGTCACGTGAGTTACTTGTTTGTTCACAAGCTTGCAGAGAAAGGCTTACCAAAAAATGTACTGGGTTGTTCTTTTTCACATTTTCTGGGTTGGTAGATGTACCGAGGACCCAATTATAGCACTTAAACACAGAAAAGGTCAGATTTTCATATGTAACCTTTAAACATATTTCACATTTCAGTCGTCTTTTATAAGCAGACGGCAAATTTCTAAATAAGAAAATTCTTGGATATACATGCACATAGATGCACACACTTTGCATTTTTTTTTTGATTTAGTATCTTTGCTGTGTTTCCAGAAAAAAAATAATCATACTTAATACAATAAATTAATCTGAGATTAATTGAACTGCACAAGTTATGTTTGGTTAATGCTTTAAACAAGTAAAAACTATTTCCCAGTGGGGTGAGAAAATTAATGTCAAGATAAACTGCCTCTAAAACATGTCCATATTTCTTGTTGCTTCTGTGATTATATTATATGTGTAGTGAAAGTAAAAGTACTACATTAAAAATAATCACACTACTCTGTCTGTATGCCGAGTATTCACTGAGTTTAGGTTCATTTTAGTGAACATTCCAGGATTTTTCTCCATATAGTGGACTTCAATGGGGATCAATGGTTTGAAATCCAAATTGCAGTTTCAATGCAGCTTCAAAGGACTCTACACAATCCCAGCCGAGGAATAAGGGTCTCATCTAGCAAAACGATTGGTCGTTTTCTGAAAAAAAAAAAAATTAAATAGAAAAACTTTTTGATCACAAATGCTTGTCTTATTAACTTACTGACATCACTTTGTTCATTGGTCTTTGGTCTGTATGGTGATTAGATTCGGACGTCTTAAATGTCACCAGGAGATGACTTTGACATTGAGCCTGTGCATACGTAACGACTCGTTCTAATCTTTGAAACAGTATGGTAATACGGCTTATATATGCTGCATTGCGTCTTTACGCAGATTTTTCAGCAGAAAGCACCTCCTTAAAGCAACTTTAACTTGTCTGGGTAAAGACACCTTTAGTTTCCCTCACTAAAAAAAAGTCCTGTATGCTGGATGAAATATAATGGCTTTTTTTTTTACAGTGTGGGCGAATAGAAGAAAGAGACGAGTCTGGAGTGTAAAATAAGTTTAGTACTGCAGAATATCAAACAGGTTTGTCCTGCAAATGCTGATTAGAGACAATGTCTGTGGCTGTTTTATATGAATAATGGAAGAGAAGGCTGTAGGAGAGGGGAGATTCAGAGGAAAAATGGTGTAAAACGAGTCTGAGAAGGAATGGATGTACTAAAAGGCAACAGAAATGAGTGCGCATACAGGCACGTAAAGGAATGAAGCACGAAAATGAGAGTAGCAAATGTAGCAAGTGTGAAAGATGACAGGAAATGGGGAAAGAAAAAAGATGAAATGGCAAGTGAGTGAAGATAAAAAAAGCAACGAATGTGGAAGATAATTGAGGTGGTTTGCGTAATTGGTGTACTGTGAGATTGCTGATGGGGACTGCTGGCCTTAAATTCACGCTGCATTTCTGTTCCTAAACACAAATACACACACACATCCACGGATCTTCCAGTTTGTATTTGTTTATAAGTGTGAGTGGAAAGTATGTGTTCTAGATATGCCTTTTATTTTTATTTTATTATCCAATACTTTATTTTTTCTGTGGAACATGAAAGAAGGTACGGAAGCTTTTGAGTCTGTATGAAAACTGCCACAAAACTCTAGACTCTAGAGGGACTTGTGCTGTTGTGACTGTTTGAGGCTGCTGTTGTTTGGGAATTACTTTGTTAGGATTAGTTTAAGTTATTTTTTTGGCTGATGTGAAGAGCCTCTCCACGGATCTGCGGTGTGGTGTAGATCCCACTCCATTTCTTCTAAATAATGTGGTTCATTACAGCAGTGTAGTGCCCAATCAGTCTCTGTCTCTGAATGACACACAGCCCAGCTGATCTACTCCATCCTGCTGCTCCATCAGGACAATCAGCCTGAACACACTCAACACTCCTGTCAGTCCTTAAGATAGAGAGAGAGACATCTCTGTCTGTCTATCAGCCAATCGTTCTGTCTTTCAGTCTATCTGTCCATCTGTCCAGCTATCATTCTGTCTAGCTTTCTATTGGTCTGTCTATCATGTCTGTCTGCCTATCGTTATATCTGCCGTTCTATTTATCGTTCTATCATTCTGTCTGTTGTTCTGTCTTTCTGTCGTTCTATCATTCTATCATTGTACAGTATCTGTCGTTCTGTCATTCTATCGTTCTATCAGTCTGTCGTTCTATCGTTCTATCTATTGTTCTATCATTCTGTCATTCTGTCTATCTATCTATCTATCTATCTATCTGTCTGTCTGTCTGTCTGTCTGTCTGTCTGTCTATCTATAACAACGGTTCAGGATAAACTAGGGACTCATGAACATCTATCTATCTATCTATCTATCTATCTATCTATCTATCTATCTGTCTGTCTGTCTGTCTGTCTGTCTGTCTGTCTGTCTGTCTGTCTGTCTATCTATAACAACAGTTCAGGATAAACTAGGGACTCATGAACATCTATCTATCTTATCTATCTTATCTATCTATCTATCTATCTATCTATCTATCTATCTATCTATCTATCTATCTATCTATCTATCTATCTATCTGTCTGTCTGTCTGTCTGTCTGTCTGTCTGTCTGTCTGTCTGTCTGTCTGTCTGTCTGTCTGTCTGTCTGTCTGTCTGTCTGTCTGTCTGTCTGTCTGTCTGTCTGTCTGTCTACCTTTTGTTCTGTTCTGTCTATCTATTCTGTCTATCTATAACAACGGTTCAGGATAAACTAGGGACTCATGAACATCTGTCTGTCTGTCTGTCTGTCTGTCTGTCTGTCTGTCTGTCTACCTTTTGTTCTGTTCTGTCTATCTATAACAATGGTTCAGGATAAACTAGGGACTCATGAACATCTATCTATCTATCTATCTATCTATCTATCTATCTATCTATCTATCTATCTATCTATCTATCTATCTATCTGTCTGTCTGTCTGTCTGTCTGTCTGTCTGTCTGTCTGTCTGTCTGTCTGTCTGTCTGTCTGTCTGTCTGTCTGTCTGTCTGTCTGTCTGTCTGTCTATCTATAACAACGGTTCAGGATAAACTAGGGACTCATGAACATCTATCTATCTATCTATCTATCTATCTATCTATCTATCTATCTGTCTGTCTGTCTGTCTGTCTGTCTGTCTGTCTGTCTGTCTGTCTGTCTGTCTGTCTGTCTGTCTGTCTGTCTGTCTACCTTTTGTTCTGTTCTGTCTATCTATAACAACGGTTCAGGATAAACTAGGGACTCATGAACATCTATCTATCTATCTATCTATCTATCTATCTATCTGTCTGTCTGTCTGTCTGTCTGTCTGTCTGTCTGTCTGTCTGTCTGTCTGTCTGTCTGTCTGTCTGTCTGTCTGTCTGTCTGTCTATAACAACGGTTCAGGATAAACTAGGGACTCATGAACATCCATCTATCTATCTATCTATCTATCTATCTATCTATCTATCTATCTATCTATCTATCTATCTATCTATCTATCTATCTATCTATCTATCTATCTATCTGTCTGTCTGTCTGTCTGTCTGTCTGTCTGTCTGTCTGTCTGTCTGTCTGTCTGTCTGTCTGTCTGTCTGTCTGTCTGTCTGTCTATCTATTCTGTCTATCTATAACAACGGTTCAGGATAAACTAGGGACTCATGAACATCTGTCTGTCTGTCTGTCTGTCTGTCTGTCTGTCTGTCTGTCTGTCTGTCTGTCTGTCTGTCTGTCTGTCTGTCTGTCTGTCTGTCTACCTTTTGTTCTGTTCTGTCTATCTATAACAATGGTTCAGGATAAACTAGGGACTCATGAACATCTATCTATCTATCTATCTATCTATCTATCTATCTATCTATCTATCTGTCTGTCTGTCTGTCTGTCTGTCTGTCTGTCTGTCTGTCTGTCTGTCTGTCTGTCTGTCTATAACAACGGTTCAGGATAAACTAGGGACTCATGAACATCTATCTATCTATCTATCTATCTATCTATCTATCTATCTATCTATCTATCTATCTATCTATCTATCTATCTATCTATCTATCTGTCTATCTGTCTGTCTGTCTGTCTGTCTGTCGTTCTATTTATCTATCAATCTGTCTATTGATTGATCTATCCTTCTATCTTTTGTTCTATCTTTCGTTCTGTATTTCATTCTGTCTGTTGTTCCATCTATCATTCGGTCTATCATTTTATTTAGTTGTCATTCTGTACATCAGCTTGTCTGTCTGTCTGTCTGTCTGTCTGTCTGTCTGTCTACCTTTTGTTCTGTTCTGTCTATCTATTCTGTCTATCTATAACAACGGTTCAGGATAAACTAGGGACTCATGAACATCTATCTGTCTGTCTGTCTGTCTGTCTGTCTGTCTGTCTGTCTACCTTTTGTTCTGTTCTGTCTATCTATAACAATGGTTCAGGATAAACTAGGGACTCATGAACATCTATCTATCTATCTATCTATCTATCTATCTATCTATCTATCTATCTATCTATCTATCTATCTATCTGTCTGTCTGTCTGTCTGTCTGTCTGTCTGTCTGTCTGTCTGTCTGTCTGTCTGTCTGTCTGTCTGTCTGTCTGTCTGTCTGTCTGTCTGTCTGTCTGTCTGTCTATAACAACGGTTCAGGATAAACTAGGGACTCATGAACATCTATCTATCTATCTATCTATCTATCTATCTATCTATCTATCTATCTATCTATCTATCTGTCTGTCTGTCTGTCTGTCTGTCTGTCTGTCTGTCTGTCTGTCTGTCTGTCTGTCTGTCTGTCTGTCTGTCTGTCTGTCTGTCTACCTTTTGTTCTGTTCTGTCTATCTATAACAACGGTTCAGGATAAACTAGGGACTCATGAACATCTATCTATCTATCTATCTATCTATCTATCTATCTGTCTGTCTGTCTGTCTGTCTGTCTGTCTGTCTGTCTGTCTGTCTGTCTGTCTGTCTGTCTGTCTGTCTGTCTATAACAACGGTTCAGGATAAACTAGGGACTCATGAACATCCATCTATCTATCTATCTATCTATCTATCTATCTATCTATCTATCTATCTATCTATCTATCTGTCTGTCTGTCTGTCTGTCTGTCTGTCTGTCTGTCTGTCTGTCTGTCTGTCTGTCTGTCTGTCTGTCTGTCTGTCTGTCTGTCTGTCTGTCTGTCTATCTATTCTGTCTATCTATAACAACGGTTCAGGATAAACTAGGGACTCATGAACATCTGTCTGTCTGTCTGTCTGTCTGTCTGTCTGTCTGTCTGTCTGTCTGTCTGTCTGTCTGTCTGTCTGTCTGTCTGTCTGTCTACCTTTTGTTCTGTTCTGTCTATCTATAACAATGGTTCAGGATAAACTAGGGACTCATGAACATCTATCTATCTATCTATCTATCTATCTATCTATCTATCTATCTGTCTGTCTGTCTGTCTGTCTGTCTGTCTGTCTGTCTGTCTGTCTGTCTGTCTGTCTGTCTGTCTGTCTGTCTGTCTGTCTGTCTATAACAACGGTTCAGGATAAACTAGGGACTCATGAACATCTATCTATCTATCTATCTATCTATCTATCTATCTATCTATCTATCTATCTATCTATCTATCTATCTATCTATCTATCTGTCTATCTGTCTGTCTGTCTGTCTGTCTGTCGTTCTATTTATCTATCAATCTGTCTATTGATTGATCTATCCTTCTATCTTTTGTTCTATCTTTCGTTCTGTATTTCATTCTGTCTGTTGTTCCATCTATCATTCGGTCTATCATTTTATTTAGTTGTCATTCTGTACATCAGCTTGTCTGTCTGTCTGTCTGTCTGTCTGTCTGTCTGTCTACCTTTTGTTCTGTTCTGTCTATCTATTCTGTCTATCTATAACAACGGTTCAGGATAAACTAGGGACTCATGAACATCTATCTGTCTGTCTATCTGTCTGTCGTTCTATTCTGTCTATCAATCTGTCTATTGATTAATCTATCCTTCTATCTATCTTTTGTTCTGTCTATCTTTCGTTCTGTATTTCATTCTGTCTGTTGTTCCATCTATCATTCAGTCTATCATTTTATTTAGTTGTCATTCTGTACATCAGCTTGTCTGTCTGTCTGTCTGTCTGTCTGTCTGTCTACCTTTTGTTCTGTTCTGTCTATCTATAACAACGGTTCAGGATAAACTAGGGACTCATGAACATCTATCTATCTATCTATCTATCTATCTATCTATCTATCTATCTATCTATCTATCTGTCTGTCTGTCTGTCTGTCTGTCTGTCTGTCTGTCTGTCTGTCTGTCTGTCTGTCTGTCTGTCTGTCTGTCTGTCTGTCTGTCTGTCTGTCTGTCTGTCTGTCTGTCTGTCTGTCTGTCTGTCTGTCTGTCTGTCTACCTTTTGTTCTGTTCTGTCTGTCTGTCTGTCTGTCTGTCTGTCTACCTTTTGTTCTGTTCTGTCTATCTATTCTGTCTATCTATAACAACGGTTCAGGATAAACTAGGGACTCATGAACATCTATCTATCTATCTATCTATCTATCTATCTATCTATCTATCTATCTATCTATCTATCTATCTATCTATCTATCTATCTATCTATCTGTCTATCTGTCTGTCTGTCTGTCTGTCGTTCTATTTATCTATCAATCTGTCTATTGATTGATCTATCCTTCTATCTTTTGTTCTATCTTTCGTTCTGTATTTCATTCTGTCTGTTGTTCCATCTATCATTCGGTCTATCATTTTATTTAGTTGTCATTCTGTACATCAGCTTGTCTGTCTGTCTGTCTGTCTGTCTGTCTGTCTACCTTTTGTTCTGTTCTGTCTATCTATTCTGTCTATCTATAACAACGGTTCAGGATAAACTAGGGACTCATGAACATCTATCTATCTATCTATCTATCTATCTATCTATCTATCTATCTATCTATCTATCTATCTATCTATCTATCTATCTATCTATCTATCTATCTATCTATCTATCTATCTATCTATCTATCTATCTATCTATCGATCGATCGATCGATCGATCTATCGTTCTATCTATCGTTCTCTCTGCCATTCTATTTATCTATCTATTGATCCTTCTATCCTTCTGTTCTTCTATCCTTCTATCTTCTATCTGTTCTATCTATCTTTCAGTCTGTCTATCATTCTATCTTTAGTTCTGTTCTTCTAAATATCTGAATATTTGACATGTAAAGGTTTATACATACTGCATAAAGTCACAGTTGTGCTTTCTTCTCAGTCTGAATGCATTATGCATATCTATGTGTGTATAGATGTAAAATTAGTTTTCATTGATTTTAAGCACAGAATTGAGACAGACAGGTAAAGGCAGACATGCTTTGATCAGTCTAACAATAAAGCACTGACTGACTGACTGATCCTGAGATTTAGTGCTCAGTTAAGTCGGTGTGGAGATGTGTCTGGGACTGATAGAGTTGTGTTTGTGTAAATGTGTGTCTCTGGCTGATGCATGTGTGGTTTCACTTCTTACAGTGTCAGTAGGACCACTGGGTATATTTTGCTGTTGTCAGCTTGGCTTTCTGCCCCATAGCAAAATAACTGTGTGTGCATTCTCCCATCTGTTTGTCAATGCGTGTGTGTGACATGATGTGTGCCAAATTGATTCACTGTATCACTGTGTAGTTTTACAGCTTCACCGTGCAGTCTTCACACTTTTCCCTCAAAATAGTTTTTAAAAAACACAAACAAACCTAATGATTTTTACCTCAGAGTAACACAGAGAATAAAAGAACGCAAGCAGACACATCCTTTGCTCTTGTTTACTGCATTTTGTCTAAATATATTCCCTCTCATCTGCCACCTGTTAATTTGTTCCTTGCCTTCTCACTTTTTGAATTTGATGGGAGACTTAGTAAGCTCAGATGAAACGGGATGAAGAATCCTCCTCCTTCATGAGGGAAATGAACCGTCATTAGAGCTGAACCTCTCAGAGATGCGCTGTGCATATGCGAGTGGAAAGATGCTGCGTCTGCCTCCCATATGTGTGAGTGCGCTTCAGACAGCAGAATGAGACGGAGGCTCTGGAAGTGTGCAATGAAACAACATCAGTGCCTGCCTCTGTTGTCTGACAGCATGGTGTGTTTATGTTTGTTCATAGCCACATGTTGCTTCAGATGGGCATGCTTTTGATGCTTGTATGCTGTATGCTCAGTCATTCTCTTACACTCAAGTTACACATCCTTACAATCTAGTGTCTGTTGGTTTATTTAGCTATAGTTCAAACTATTTTTTATTCAAGAATGTCCCTATATGTCACCAAAGGGATCAGAATTTACTAACGACTGGAGGTTGTTTAGGTTGACCATTTCAGCCACTGCATGAGAAGTTGGTCATTCCAAATCTGTGATTTCTCGAATTTTGCAGGTTTACAATGGCACTAATTCATTCAGGTCCGCCAAAAAGGCTGGCTGTCCACGTAAGACAAATGCATGAGAACACAGGATAATGTAGAGACTCTTAATGGAGAATCGGTTCAATGCAGCCTGAAATTCTTGCTAGTTCATCACTGAACAGGGTAAGGATCTGTCTCGCATGTTTAAGAGAAATCATTGAGGTCCTTGTAGCAGTTCCTTGAAGCTAAGAACATTGAAATAATTTAATGGCCGGGCCAGAGTCCCAATCTAAACCTAATTAAAAATCTCTGGAAAATCCTTGGCGAGAAAGTTTAGACTAATTGTGGAAGAAGAGTGGACAAAGGTCAAAACAGATCACATGTACAGTTGAGGTCAAAAGTTTACATACATCTTGCAGAATCTGCTAAATGTTAATTAATTTACCAAAATAAGAGGGATCATACAAAATGCATGTTATTTTGTTATGTTATCTAGTACTAATCTGAATAAGATATTTTACATGAAAAATGTGTACATATAGTCCACAAGATAAAATAATAGTTGAATTTATAAAAACACTTGATTCTTAATACTTCAATGATCCACAGTTTTTTTTCTTTAGTGATAGTTTTTTATGAGTCCCTTGTTTGTCCTGAACAGTTGCCCACTGTTCTTAAGACAAATCCTTCAGATCCCACAAACTCTTTGAATTTTCAGTATTTTTGTGTATTTGAACCCTTTCCAGCAATGACTGTATGATTTTGAGATCCATCTTTTTACACTGAGGTCAACTGAGGGACTCATATGCAACTATTACAGAAGGTTCAAATGCTTCTGCTTCTATAATTACATGTTTCCCAGAAGACAAAATAAGTTCAATTTACCCTGATCTTCAAATTCAAAAAGTTTTCACCCCCGGCTCTTAATGCATGATGTTTTTTTTTCCAATGAGCATTGGAACCTCCTGTAATAGTTGCATATAAGTCCCTCAGTTGTCCTCAGTGTGAAAAGATGTATCTCAAAATTATACAGTCATTGTTGGAAAGGATTCAAAGACACGAAAAATGCTGACCTGGGAACCTAAAGGGTTTTTCTGAAGAACAACTGTTCAGGACAAACTAGGGACTCATGAACAACTATCACTAAAAAACAAACAAACAAAAAACAGTTGAGGTTGATTCTGGTAACAACACAGTATTAAGAATCAAGTGTATGTAAACTTTTGAACAGGGTCATTTTTATGAATTCAGCTATTTTTTTTCTTGTGGACTATATGTAAACATCTTTTATGTGAAATATCTTATTCAATGTTATGTGAAGGTGTATGCAAACTTTTGACCTCAACTGTATGTTGAATTTAACATTTAGCATTGTTGTTCAATGTTTTTTCCAACAACCTTGAGAACAGATTTTTGAGTTCTTACCCATCAGTTAAAAACATTCTAATTATTATTCTAATTCAAAAATGTTTGTGTGTGGATGTGCACAGCTGGTTGAGCTGGTATACATCATTGGGAATCTGTGCAGGTCTTGATTTGGATTTGTTTGATTTGCATGTTTACCATGGTTAAGATTTCACAGCAGGTAATGTCCATGCTGAAAGGGATCTGTAATAATCTTCAATGTCCTGGACGCTCAGCCAGAGATGGAAGCCTGCAGCCAATTACTTTTTCACTACACCTAATAATGCACTATAGCTGTTTCTTTCATTAGCTGAGCCAGACGATCCAGACAATGACAGAAGAAGTGATTACCTCTGCAAAGGCCCTGTAGAGCTGTATGAGAAAAGCTTGCACAATGATAGGCAGGTTCTATGTATGTTCAAAAAGTGCATCTTTCAGCATGACGTCTGCAAAAAAAGTTCACATTGTGAAAATAAGATCAGAGGATGGCAATATACTCCATGTTCGGAGTATGTTTTTCTACATTTGCATTTGCTGTGCAGGTATGTGTGCGTGAGAGTCTAATGCATCCATTTCCATTCTCTGCCACCGCGCCCCTGTCGATCATAGTCTGACACCATCCACACTGGTTCATTACCATCCATTCTCTCTCTCTCTCTGTGCTTACTCACACAATATCTGATTTATCTGATATTATTCCTGCGTGCATGTTGCATAAATCACCTGCTACTGTACGTATCTGGAGCAGGCAGCATCTGAACATTGATTGATAGAGCTCTCTTTCTCTGTCTCGCACACACACACACCCCATTAAATTTGAGGATGTCTGTGATTTCTCTCTTGTGCATTTGTTCCACATTGTAATGTTTGCAATACATCAAAATGTATATATTTGTCCTCGGTTTCCCATCACAAAGCCAACTATAGTCATATTTTGCATTTTTCTAGCTTAATACAATTTTTAAATTTACAAGAATGACAGCAGTGCTCGAACCTAATGATCATGTTCTCACGATTTGAGATGATCCAAAGAGCATTATGAGCTTCAGTAGAAGAAGATCTGACAGTCTGTGCAACGGGTCACATGATCTGTCACAAATGTATTTATTTTATTAGTGACTTGGAATAAAGCAAACATCAATTTATACATCAGAAATACATCAATTTATGTTGTGTTTCTTTTTTATTATCAGGTTTAAATGAGATTTATTTATTTAAATTATTAAAATTATGAACTTTTTTTAAGATAGGAGTAGGGTTTAGGTTAGTAATTACAGTTAGATTTATATAAAAAAACTGCAGTATGTTTTCATATTTTTAATGAAATACTAAATAAATATGAAGTACCAAATAAAGAATTTTTATTGAAGAATTTTTATGATTTTAAATTAATATCTTTATTTTATTTTAAATACACTCCCAGTCAAAAGATTTTTTTAAAGAAGTTCTGCATTTATTTGATACAAAGTACAGCAAAAACAGTAAAATTCTGTAATATATTTTTTCTATTTAAAAGAACTGTTTTCTATTTGAATATATTTTAAAATGTAATTTATTCCTGTGATTTCAAAGCTGAATTTTTAGCATCATTACTCCAGTCTCATGATCCTTCAGAAATCCTTCTAATATCCTGATTTGCTGCTTAATTTTTTTTCTATTATTGTTATTGTTATTATCATCAATATTATTATGTTGAAAATAGCTGATGTTACAAATGTTACAAAAGCTTTGTATTTTAGATAAATGCTGGTCTTTGGATCTTTTGGAACTTTCTTTTCATCAAAGAATTCTGACAACTGAAAAAAAAAATTACTCAACTGTTTTAAATATTGATAATAATAATAAAAATGTTTCTAAAGGATCATGTGACAATGAAGACTGGAGTAATGATGCTGAAAATTTAGCAGGTATAAATTACATTTTAAAATACATTCAAATGGAAAACAATTATTTCAAATAACACAGATATTTCAGAATTTCACTGTACTTTGGTCAAAATAAATGCAGGCTTGGTGAGCAGAAGAGACTTCTTTAAAAACCATTCAAAATCTTACTGTTCCAAAACTTTTGACTGGTAGTGTATTTATTTATATAATTGCACAATATTTTCTTTTTGAGATAGGGGTAGGATTTGGGTTAATTAGTAATTAGTAATAAGGTAGATTTGTATGTTTTTTTATTTTTATTTGAATGAAGTACCGAAATGTCGAGTCTCAGGCGTTTGTAATATTCTGCTGGATTATAATGAATATAAATGAGCTTTCTTTCATCACGATATTGAATCAACACAGACGTTTCATTATGACCATCATAGACTCAATGTCCATATTATTACACAATAATCCAAATGCATGTGCGTACAGTAGAATCTCACAAACTCGCGTATTGTTGCTGGCGGGTGTCGAAACTAATATAATCCAAAGTTGCAGAGAGATAATTGCTTTTATAAACTCATGAATACACATGATACTGCAGCACGAACAAGCAGTGGACTCTAGAGCCAACGCCAGGCCGATAAATCAGATTTGGGCCGCTTGTAATGAAAAAGCGCCAAAGGATGCTGACACCAAAACTGCATTTCCCAGGGGCCTCGGCAGTTATCACCTTAGCAACAGACACGGCCTGAAGGTCATAGTTCTTAATTGAGTTTTTGTTTGTTGTCAGTCTGAGAGACACTCAGAATGATAAAACATCAGTGAAGAGCCGTGAGGCCGTAAATGAGGGAATACATCTATTTTATCTGCTCTCTATCTCAATTACACTTTGATTGTGTCTTCCTTCTTTTTAACGATTCATGTTGTTTTCTTATCGCGATTGCATTTTTATCCTCTCTCTACTTTTTTCTCATTATGAATTCATACCAAATGCTCTGTCTTTTTGGACATCTTATTATCTTTCCTTCTTTCTTTCCAGTTTACCACCTCAGCATGGCCGCTGCTATCCAGAACTGGTTTCAAGCTCTTTTTCATCTCCCATGATGCTTTGCCCCAGGCGTGACCATGACCTCCTGACACATTTTCCCCTTAAGCTCATAGCAAACTCTGTTGCTGTGTGAACAAAATCTGTCATTAGCTTTGCAGTTGCACAAAAATGTATAGCTCCCATTTATTTTCATGTCTCTGAGGATAAATGCATGATATATTCATAAATCATCATAATGCGCCTGTCTTTGCGTGTCTTTGGGTGATTTTTTAGCAAGTGTAAGGTTGTTGAACCAATTCTCAATTTCTCTAAGAGAACCCTTTAGTTTTCCAAACACAGATCAAAAAATTTCGCGGCAGACATGAAAGTCAGGTTTAGGGAACATTAATTCTGATGTTTCCTCGGTGTGAGGAACTCAGCTGCGGAAGGAAGGGGTTTGGGATGGAAGACGTCTGATGAAAGGAGGCTTATCACACTCATCCACAGCTCACTCTCATCTGAATATTTCTCTCTCTCTCTCGTAAAGGCTTATGAGGCTTCAGCACACATACATCCCTCAGGGAGACTTACGTAACTGTGTTTGCCTCTCATCTCTCTTGAGAAGAGGAGACACTTGAGCGGCATTTCAGAAACTCTCTGAAACAGAGAAACAGACTCTGGATTAAAAAATTTGACACTTTTCTTTCTTTCTTTCTTTCTTTCTTTCTTTCTTTCTTTCTTTCTTTCTTTCTTTCTTGGCAAGGTCAAGATGTTCAATTGATGTTCATACATAAAAAGGATGTGATCTTTGATCGTAGAATAATTGTTGATCCTAGTGGTTTATTGTGGTACATTTTACACAGTTTAAAAGTAACAGGGTTTTTCCTGCATTAAAAATTGCCAAAATGAATGGTTGTCCAGCCAAAGCTTTGATCGTTTAAACATGAATTTTGGGTGATTGTAAATGACTGCTGTCCTTGTGCTGGTGGTATGGAGCGCATGTTGATAACTGCGGGAAAGAATGCCTTTCTGTTCAGTTTTAATACCTCATTTCTTTCATCAGACTTCTCACTTCACCCTATTTGCCTTTGTATAAAATGCCCTTCTCACAAAAAAGATCTTATGTGGATTTGCTTTTCAAAATAAGTCACACAGTGCCTTGCGAAAGTATTCATACCCCTTCATTTTTTCATGTTTTGGTATATTGCTGCCTGCTTTAAAAGACAAGTTCACTTCCAGAGCAAAAATGTACAGATAATTTACTCATCCTCTTGTTATCCAAGAATTTCATGTCTTTCTTTCTTCAGTCGATAAGAACTTCAGGAGTTCTCTCCTTATAGTGGTCCTCAATGGTGCCGACCTTCCAAAATGCAGTTTCAATCCAGCTTTAAAGGGCTTTCGTTTTGAGCAAAACGATCAGCCATTTTTTGAAAAAAAAATTACAATTTATATACTTTTTAACCTCAAATGCTCGCCTTGTCAGCTCTGTGTGTACTCTGTGTGTATTCCAGTTCAAGACAGTTAATGTATGTCAAAAAACTCCCATCTCATTCTCTTCTCCAACTTTAAAATCGTCTTACATCACTGTTTTACCTTTTTTTGTAAAGGGTGTTTGATCTTCTTTGCACGTTTATTTTGTAAACACTGGGTCAGTACTTTTACAGCGATTTAGGACGATTTTGAAGTTGAAGATGAAAATTAAGTAGTTTTCATCATACTCTTACTTGAATTGGAATACACAGAGTTCAGAGCTATAGACAAGATGAGCATTTGAGGTAAAACATTTATAAATTGTTAATTTGTTTAGAAAATGGCCAATCATTTCACTAGATAAGACCCTTCTTCCTCAGCTGGGATTGTTTAGAGCCATGTGAAGCCCCTTTTACTGGAATTTGGAAGTTCAAACTTGCTGGCACCATGGAAGTCCACTATATGGAGAGAAATCCTGAAATGTTTTCCTCAAAAAACATGTCTTATTGACTGAAAGAAAGACATTAAGATCTTGGATGACAAGGGAGTAAGTAAACTTTCTGTATATTTTTGTTCTGGAAGTGAACTTCTTCTTTAAAGAACCTTTTCCCCCACATCAATCCACACTTAATACACCATGATGACAAAACAAAAACAGAATTGTCACAACTTTGTAAATGCTTCTGTGAACCTTCAATGCTGCAGAATTTTTTTCTGAACTCACCCTAAGATGTGTGGCTTGACACAATCCTGTTTCCCAGTTGTTTTGCCTCAGGGCTTGGTTTTTGCTCTGATATGCATTTTCAGCTGTTAGACCTTTAAGATGTGTGTGCCTTTCCAAATCATTATTCAGATGAATAGTAACATCTACAAGCAATATGAATGCTCCTGAGCTAAATTTCAACTGTCCCAAATAAGGGTATGAATACTTATGCTATGGAATCATTTAAGTTGTTTATTTTTAATACATTTGCAAATATGTTAAAAACCTGTTTTTTGCTTTGCCATTATGGTGTATGAAGTGTAGATCAATGTGGGAAAAAAAATCATTTAAAGCATTTTAACATGAGGCAGCAACATAAACCAAAAGTATGAATACTTTTGCAAGGCACTCAAAATCTAGTTCTAGCAACAGGTGCATAGGGGCTAACATTTTAGCTTTACATTTTTTTTGGTCTGATTTTAATACAGTTCACCAAAAATCAGACTATGAAAACAGTAAATACCATTAAATAGCAATTTAAAACAACGACATACGCGCAGTGTAAGCTCTGGTGAGATGCGAATTAGAAGTACAAAACAAGGATTTGTAAATGTTGAAGGATTTCGATATAAGACAAGTGTCAGACCTTGAGACTATTTGTTGTTTTTTTTCCTCTCATGTGCTCTATAATAGTTTAGTATTAGTCACAGTCTGTATACTAAATGTCCCTTCATCACAGCAAACAACTATTGTTGAAGTAAACAAGCTGCACTCAATGAACTGAAACACTTTTGAACAACCATTTTTTTTAATTGAGTTTCTCCGTAATTTGGCAACTAAATGAGTCATTTGGCTTCTAAATGCTTTATATAAGACAAGTGTCAGTCCTTAGGACTATTTGTTGTGTTTTTCCCCCATGTGCTCTGGTTGACCTAGTTTCTGTCTTCATTTGATTATGTTATTTGGTTCAGGTGTGTCTGGTCAATTATCCTCATTTGCTCTACAATATTAATTGTGTTCAGTTCACTGTTTGTCGTCCGGTCTACTAAGTCTGCACGCGTGCTTCCTGAGCAAAATTAATTTTCATTTTTGAGTGAACTATCTGTTTTAAGTCACTATATATAGCTTTCTTTTTGTTACATTGTACAAGTACTGGTATGAAGCATCATCAGGTTGCCAAAAATATACTGTAAATTGACAGTTTTATAATGGTGGATTTCTCGTGCACAACAGCCTCTGGAGCTCATAGAGAAATGACTGAGGGAAAAAAAAAAAGGTGCGAGTGTCAGTTCTGTGGGTGAAAAGGGCTTGTTATGAGAGAGGTCACAAGAGAACGGCCAGACTGGTTCAAGCTGACAGGAAGGCAACAGTAGCTGAAATAACCACCCAATAGCACAGTGACGAGCAGAAGAACATCCCTGATCGCACAACACATCAAAATCTTAAAGGAGATAGGCTATAACTTGCAGAAAACTGCATTGGCTTCTTCTCCTGTCAACTCAGAATAGGAAAATGAGTCTAGTAGGCAGTTGCAACTGGACAGGATAAAATTGGGAAAAAGCCACCTGGTCAAACTTTGACATTAACAGGAGGAATCCGTGGATCCTTTCTGCCTTGTTTCATTGCTTTAGGCAGCTGCTGGTGGAGTAATGGTGTGCAACATATTTTGTTCGGCATACATTTGGCAGCTTAACAGCAATTCTACATTATTTAAATGCCACGGTCTACATGAGTATTGTTGCTGGCCATGTACTCAAGTTTAGCTATAGTGACAAAATCAGTTTGCCAGCGAGCCCCATAGTGACCAGATGTCAATCCACTTGAACATTTTTGGGATGTTAGGGAATGGCAATTTAACAGCATGAATTCACAACCGACATCTGGAGCAATGTGTCATGCTATCATGTCACCCTGGACCAGAGTGCTGCAGCAGCTTGTTGAATTCATGGCACAGATAATTTAGATGGTTCACATGACAGTGTTACAGAAGTACCTGATAAAGTGTGTACTATATATGCTGTAGATTATACATTATTATGAAGGTGTGCTATATATTAGGGCTGTCACTAACGATTGTTTTTGCGTAATCGGCCGATTATTCAGTTGATTAATCAAATAATCAAATAATAATAGGAGTGTAACGGTTAACAAAATTTTCAAATGTTTAATTTTAAAAAAAATTAAAAGTAACATAATAAAGTAGGTATTCTATTTTTTTTTTTTTTTTACTTCGAACAATGCAGTGTGCCGAACAACTGTCACATCTAAGTTCAGCGGCAGGAGTCGGATTTAATTGATCACGTGAGGAGAGAAAATCAAGATTTATTTTTAAAACTAAATACAAAAGCACCTGCTTTAACAATATTTTAGACTTTGGAGAGCCTTTTGACTTTCACTGTTTATCTAAGATGATTTTAGAAGCTTTTTTAACATTTGTTTCTTATTTTGATGATTTTTAGTGTTTTATATTTAAACTTATTTCTTATTTTATATTAGGCCTATAGCATGGTGTATTTGTATTCGTTTTGTTAATAACTAAACATTCTCCCCCGGTTTCACAGACAAGGCTTAAGCCTAGTCCTAGACTAAAATGTAAATCTGAGTTGTTTCAACTCAAATAAAATTGCACTGATTGATCCTAAAATATATTAGTGCCTTTGTTGTGTCTCAAGATGCACACCAGTAATGTTTTTATTCTAATCACATTATGAAAATTGCTTAAATGTCCTAATTGAACTTTGGCCTAATCTTGGCTTAGTCTAAACCCTGTCTGTGAAACCGGGCCTCTATGTTTAATATAAGTGAGTTTGTTGTACTGTTTTGTTGTCAAACTTCTGAGCCCTTTCCCAGATGTGTGGTTTGACACAATCCTGTTTCTCAGTTTTTTCTTGCCTGTAAACCATGACCTCATGACAGCATTTTCAGCTGTTAAACCTTTAATTAAGATGTGTGCCTTTCCAAATCATACTCATTCAATTGAATTTGCCACAGGTTGAATATTTGGACATAAAAATGTGTAAACTCAGAGTGAGGGTTTGAGCATTTATTTTGAAATCACAATGAAAAGTTAGCATTTTGAGAATGATATTGATGTATTCATCTGTGTTTGCATAGGTTTAGAAATGATTCACCTTACAAATCTGATGAAATGGCGCATGCTGTGTTCCCAGATGAATATTATAATACACTCCACACATGTAAATAATAACAGTTTGTGTGGAGCAGCATTTACTGTGAACGGAGCCGCTCTGAAATGCACATTTCAAATTTTTTATATATATATATATATATATATATATATATATATATTAGATGCACTGGAAAGACTTTTATCACCGAAACAACACGGCCGAAACAGTATGTTGACGCAAACAGAACGTTCTTGTCTGAAGCAACACATCTGCGGTGTGGACGTATATCAGTATATCCGAGAAAGACCCACGGATAGCGATTTGCAAAACATGTAATGCCAAAATTTCAAGAGGGGGTGTGTCTGCTGTCGTGCGGGCAGCCAGTGATGAGAGCAGAGAATGAGACAGATGTAGCTTTCAGTGAGTGAAAAACAATGGCTTTACGTTGGTGTTACGTCACAATATTTTAAAGATATGTCCTTTCTATATACTGTATTTTTATAAATATTTATGTTTTAAACCATGGAGGTGAGCCAATGGATATCACACAAGCAACGTGAAAACTGCGCAATATGTTAAAGTGAAAGTGAAAACTGACAGTGCTTTCAGCATCTGACGTGCATTCTCTCAGAGACAATAAGAGGCGATTATACTTTATATGCTGATATTAATTTAGTCCCCTAATATTTTTCTTGTGCCCTGAACATGGTGGGAAAAAAATAAAAAGAAACGTATTTTGTGTAAGGTTTGTTTTTTTGAAAGACTTAAATAAAGCTCTTCATTTTCATTGATGACCAGGGGCGGACTGGCCATCGGGAGAACCGGGACAATTCCCGGTGGCCTGGCAACCAATTTGGCCCGCTGCCATTTTTTTATTTATATTTTATTTTCATATATATTGTTATTTCTGTTGCCTGCCGAATGTACTAAAGTGATTATTTCCAAATTCGGCATTCAATAATAATACTCGAATAAATCGTAATCCGGTTCGTCTTGACTGGCAACGCAATTCGCCACGCGCACGCTCCGCCCATCCGCGCGTCCGCCAAAAGAATGCAAGACTCGAGAATGGAGAGCCCAGGTGGAGCAGAGAGTCGAAACTGTCCTGTTCAGTACTTCATTTACAGGTCAGATACATCTGTAAATAGACTATTGTAGTTTTGTTTACTTAGTTAAGCATTAAACTGCTTGCAAATATTATCAATAGCAGTCCGTTTGCTGAAAAATTAACAAAATGGCATAACTTGTAAAGAGTAGGAACTTAGCAGACAAATATTCACATTGTTTTATAACACGTTTAGAGGGAGCTAAGGCTAACAACAATACAACCCTTACAAAAATTAACCATGTTTAAAAACCAAAAAACATTGTTACTATAGTTAAACTATGGTAACCACAAATTAACAAAGGTTTTGCTACACTTGGTATTTGTAGTAAAACTCTGGTTATACAAATTGTAATCAAAATGCCAAAAAAAAAAAAAAAAAACACGATTACTACTGTACTTTTACCATAGGCCTAATTAAACCATGGTTAATTTTCCTAAGGACAAAACATGACCCATGATAATGCAAAAAAATTCAGTATTAGGATTTTACTAAAGATATATTCAAGATGTAGCTATTATTGTAGGCCAACAGTTTTGACATTTAGGCAAGATAAAACAATAGCACATGGTCCTACTGTAATACTTACATTTTTATAAAAAGGTAAATGGAAGTTCAAGAGATAATCTTTAATTATTTTGCGTGGCACCAGCCAGTGGATTATACTTTTTTATTGTTCATGGTTTCAGAATTTGTTGTGGGTTTTTGGGATGGCCTGGATGAGTGTGATATTTCCCGGCCTGAAATTTTGTCCCAGTCCGCCCCTGTTGATGACTGCAGTTTTATTTAGGGGTTAAGAAAGTCTTAATTATAATTTCAGGTGGTCTTAAATGTGGGGACTGAAAGACAAGAATTGCGATGAAACTTCAAAAGGCTATCCATCGAATAAATGTGAGCGCTGCACGTTTCAAAGTCATTTGCTGCGCTGCTTTGTGTAATATTATTCTGACAGCGCCTCCTGCTGGAAGAGAAACGCATAGTTGTAAATGTGAACTGATGAATCCACAAGATAATGTGTTATAAAAATGTAAACAATTTAAACAAAGGCAGTAAAATATATGTATATGTTATTTAAGTAATATAATATTTGATTGATAACAATTGTTTAAATTAATATAATTGATTTATTCTTTAATACTTTAATATTAATTTATGCAATTGCAATGCTTTGATTTCAGTAAGATTAGTATACAGTCATAGCCATAAATGCAATGGTACTAATAATTGCCATAATTCTTTCGGTGTTTCAGTTTTCGGCCTTGGTTTCCTCTTTTTCTGTTTTCGGTTTCGGCCAAGAATTTTCATTTCGGTGCATCCCTTGCATCGCATATTAGGGTTGTGCCGATAGACGATAGTATCGTGTATCGTCGATAGTCAGAGATATCGCCTGTTGCTGATGCCTTTGACGATATTAGACGATTATTATTATTATCCGTCAACAAAGAACTTAACTTTAGCAATGCAGCGCAGAGAGTCTGTTCTAGGATGCTTCAGAAACTTGACGTGGTATAAACACACGCATAGAGACGCCACGGCACCTTAACACACCTCGTGCAGTTAAAATGGGAGATATTCATCATGCAGTACGGTGGTAGATTAACTGATTCTAAAGGGAGTGTTATTATATTAGCATTGCAGTCATTAGGATAACAGAGGTAGTAAAACGTGGTTCAGGCTGAATTAATTACGATGTATCATAATCGGTCTGTATATAGTAAACATAAACATTGATCTCAGTAACGTCTATAGGCGTTAATTAGAATTACGATGCGATCAGATGGCGCTAAACATATGCACGTGTATTACACGCACATCACTTCTCCGCATTCAATATGAACTGAACTAAAACATCACCTGATGACAACGGTCAGATATACAGCGGTAACATTATCGCAATATGACGGGTAAAGAAAGGTTAAATAATTTACATTCTGGCACGCACATTTACAACTCACTCACTGACGATAGCAGAGAATGAAACCGAAAGTAACTTGAACAACTCCGGCAGAATTACAGTCAGCGCTCTGTACACGCACAACTTAATCATATGCCAATAGAAAAGTCTACCTTTACAAAACGAATAAGGAATTTAGTACATAGATAATTAATTAAATTAGCACGATAGTATCGTGTATCGGCGATCTCTCAGGCTGACGATAGGGCGATATCAAAATTGAGCATATCGCCCAACACTATCGCATATATTTATTTAATTGAATCACACCGTTTGTGAAGTCACAATAACAGTATACTTTATTATGATTTTTAAATGGGTTTAATATATCATGCATTTTTTGAAAACGGTCTAATGCGCTTAATGGATTCTCGTCCATGAAATGCACCACTTCCAGTATTTTGTTGGTTACTTGAAAAGGGCAAATTGCAGTCAAGGATTTTCGAAATCGAGTACTCGAAATTGAATCGAGGAATCGTGACAGCCCTCCTAGGTATACACATTTTGTTTATCATAGTCAGAACAGAACTCCCTGTGTGTAATTCATTTGTTCTTATGGACAAATCAATTTGAACGCTGTTGTAATTTGAACATCTTTTTTCCATTCGACCCATGAATCCAGTGCATTGTTTGCTCTGAGTCATGATAAACTATGGTAGAAGAGGCTCTTTTATATATGTCTGTGTATGTGTGTGTGTTAGTTGCTCGTTGTTCATTTGCATTTATCAGTAGCCACTGGATCTTCAGTTCTTTTATATTAAGTGCAGTCTGTTTATTGCCTTTACGGTGTATTTGGCATTGCTCCCAGATAGCGCATGAACATACGCACAGGCATGCACACACACACACACACACACACACACACACACACACACACACACACACACACACACACACACACACACACACACACACACACACACACACACACAGAGATCCAGCCAGCTGAATGTTATGGGTTTAATTGTGCACAGTGTTAATTCATAATTGAATTCATTATGTGTACAGGGCGCCAGATCACCCACAATTCCCCAGTTAATCAGCGAAGAGGACAAGTTCAGTCCTTATGGGACACAGACATGCACACATGCCATCATAGACACGCACGCTTTCTTGTACAGTGGCAAACAGATGCCACAGCAAAGCAGTAATTAATGACTAATCATAAATGCTTTTGTATAGCTCTTGTAAATGTATGTGTGTGTGTGTGTGTGTGTGTGTGTGTGTGTGTGTGTTCTGTACAGGATGATAGATTGCAACATTATATGCCAATAGATCCACACACAAAAGCAAACACACACGATGATCTTGAGTTGAACAAATGCCTTCTTCACTTTCTCTCTGCCTCCAGGAATCCTTCTTTTCCAATGCAGTCTGAGAGCCTTCGAGATCGCAGTTAGATGAATATTTAATCCAGATACGAGAAAGGTTACTTGGAGGGTGCCCTTAGCTCTCTTACAGTGTAAGTTGAACAAAACAATAATGGGATGCTGTGTTTGTGTGTGTGCTCTGGCACAATACAGCGGATATTAACATCTCTCAGCTGTCAGAAGGTAATAGTTATTACATATTTCGACTTGCACTTTGTGTTAAAATCCCCTCTGCTTTGCATTTTGGCAAGAAAAAACAATTCTAAGGTCACAGAAGTGCTAATATCATTTTCTTAACCAGTGAAAAATATCTAAACATTTTTAAATAACAGAAATGAACACTAGAGGTGGTAAAACAGTGAGCACTTTTAATCGTTTTTGTACACAGTTATGATTACAGCTCCGTATGTTTTGCTTTCCAGACATAACAAACTTGTTTGGTAAAGACACAGAAAAAACCAACGTCACATAAAACGTACCATATGTACGTTAATCTGTCCCGGGGAAAAAACCAAACACTCTTTTAGTGCAACTCAGTGAACATTTCACAATGAATATGTCACGAAACAAACATGGTGGTACGTATTTTGCGTCTTGCGAAAAAGTTCCCACAGGTATGTTTTTGTTTATCAATTTACCAACATTCTTTAAAATCTCTTCTGTTTTCTGGAGAGAAAAAAAGCGACTGACATGAGGGTAAGTAAATGATGACAGGATTTTCTTTTTTAGATGGAGTCTCTCTTTAATTCATGATCATTTCACTTTACTATATAGTAATTCACTATAATACTATAGTATTAGTCACAGTCTGTATACTAAATGTCCCTTCATCAGAGCAAACCGCTATAGTTGAAGTAAACAAGCTGCACTCAATGAACTGAAACGCTTTTGAACAACCATTTTTTTAAATTGAGTTTCTGTGTAATTTGGCAACTAGATGAGTCATTTGGCTCCTAAAGGCTTTATTTAAAGAGCCAATTGCTCCCTTGTCATTTTTTTCCTGTTCTGAGCCCTGCCTTGTAACTATTTGAAGCATGTAACCTTTTAAAGGCAAACCTCTTCTCTTTTTCCTGTGCAGACAAATGGCATTTTGATAATAGTGCACTACTAAATGTTAAAGTGTAGTCACATTTGAGCAATTCTATCAAATGTTTTGCCATTTTCAAAGCACTTATTTCTGTCATTGGTATGAGTAGCAGGAGGTGGAGGGTTTTGTCACCATCCAGTGTTATTTTAGTATTTTGAATGAACTTTTATTTTTAAATTTTCATTTTTCTTTTTTGTTTTTAGCTTATGTTTTAGTAATTTTATTTCTCTCTAGCTTTAGTTTGTTTTCCCCACTTCTAGTTTTAGTAATTAAAGGGATAGTTCACCCAAAAATTAAATTCTGTCATTAATTACTCATCCTCATGTCGTTCCAAACTCATAAGACCTTCGTTCATCTTCAGAACACAAATTAAGATAACTTTGATGAAATCTGAGAGCTTTTGGACCCTGCATAGACAGCAGCGCAACTGACAAGTTCCAATCCCAGAAAGGTAGTAAGGACCTCAGTGGTTTATGCATCAAAGACTGACACGGAAGAGAAGTCATTGTTTTTGTTCTCTTTGCTTACAAAAAGTATTCTTATAGGTTCATAAAATTACAGGAGAACCACTGATGTCACATGAACTATTTTAACAATGTCCTTACTGCCTTTCTGGGCCTTTAACATGTCAGTTATGTTGCTGTCTATGCAGGGTCAGAAAGCTCTCGGATTTCATCAAAAATATCTTAATTTGTGTTTAGAAGATGAATGAAGGTCTTATGGGTGTGGAACAACATAAGGGTGAGCAATTAATGTCAGAATTTTTATTTCTAAGTGATCTATCCCTAATAATTTAACAAAATTTGACAAAAGATATTTTGAAGAATGTTGGTAACCAAAGAGTTGATGGTAGCCATTTACTTCGGTACTAATTTCCATAATATGGAAGTCGATGGCTACCGTCAACTCTTTGGTTACCAACATTCTTCAGAATGTCTTTGGTGTTCAACAGCTGAAAGAAACTCAGATTTAGAACAAGTTGAGGGTGTGTAAATGATGACAGAATTACATTTTTGGGTGAACTATCCCTTTTAAGCACTTATTTCCTTTCATATATTTGCCAAAGCAACAAAAAGAGTTGTAATAATTTTAGTTTTGCTTTCTGAAAACAACACTTAGGCCATCATGCAGTAGTACACTGCAAAAAATGTTTTTCTTACTTAGATTTTTTGTCTTGTTTCCAGCCAAAATATCTAAAAATTCTTAAATCAAAAAGGAGTAAAAATTATTGTCTTTTTTTCAGAAAAAACATATAAAAGTTAAGTGTGTTTTTGCTTGAAACAAGCAAAATAATCTGCCAGTAGGGTAAGAAAAAGAATATTGTTTTCGGTTTGAAATAATATATATATTTTTTTGCTTACCCCATTGGCAGATTATTTTGCTTGTTCTTAGCAAAAACTCACTTAATTTTGACTTGTTTTTTTTCTGAAAACAAGAAAATTATTTTTACTTGTCTAGAAAATCCTTGTTGATTTAAGAATTTTTAGATATTTTGACTGGAAACAAGACAAAAAATCTAAGCGAGAAAAGCATTTTTTGCAGTGTACAAACAACTTTAGACTTAAAAGTCTGTGTGAAGAGGGTAAAAGCGAGCGAAACGATATATATAAAAGGACGGAGTAGTCATATGCTACATAAGGGGAGGTCAAGCTGACATTCATTTTAAGTGCAATACTCTGAAGTCAGTCAGAGGAGCAAGACGCTGGGTTGTTTTTGTAGTTTCCCTGTGTGGAAGGCAGCATTTCCGCACCACTGTGCTTTTAAAATGTGAAACGAGATAGCAGGAAGGAGAGGCACACAGCCAGGGATCAAGAGGTGTTTCAGAACGAAACAGGATGGGAAATAGTTTAGGATTAGGAGGGAAATATTGGGGTTGTGAAGTTAGAAAGTTAGTGTGTGAGAGGGATGTTGAGGGAGAAATGGACTGAGATACAGGAAAGGAAATTACCCAAAAATGAAATCTGGATTTATGGGGGTAGGGGGAAAGAGAGAGGGGGAGAGTTTTAGAATTATCTTTATAGAAAGAAGTTGCTAAGCAACCCCCTCCTTCAGATTGCGTTTGGATGGATGGTGCATTTAGAGAAAGAAATAAAGAAATAAGAGGCTACGTGAACTGGGGGAAAGCGAGAGGAAATGGGAAGAGAGAGGCAGAGGAAGTGAAATTGTGGAACACAGTGTGAGACATTATTATTCAGGAAGACTTTTTTTCTGAATGGAGTGAGCAATAGGTGGATATGAGGGTGAGATCAGCACATCAGCTTGATCTTTATGGATGTACGCACATATATACACACACACACTTTCTCTCTCTCTCACACACACATTTAATTCAGTCCCTTTCTGCATCATATTCCCAGACATTAGTCCCACCAGTGTGCAGTGCTATTTTTAACTGACCTAGCTAACACAAACATAAAAAGGACCAACTCACTTCAACTGCTGGAGAACGTTCTTCGTCGTGTTACTGAAGCGCTCATAATTATTCAGTCAGGTGTTTAACATACTGTTATAATTATGGTTTTTAAAAAGGTAGGACTAGATATTTCATGTTGCACAGCGCTGTAGCGCTTTCGATATAGACTGTGTATTTAATACATTTCGAATGTGTTCTTTATTTAAAGAGTGTAATGCATTATACATAAAGGCATGTGATGTAACGCTTGCAATGTGGTAGTGCTGATCTAGTCTTTACAGGTATAGATATGAGTACTTAAATATTATAATTATTTACAAAATAAATTGAAATCAGGTTAATTGGGTTACATTTTGACAGATATGACAGTGGACAAAAAGACTGTTATAAGTAGCATGGGTATATTTGTAGCAATAGCCAAAAATACATTGTATGGGATGAAATTATTGATTTTTCTTTTATGGCAAAAATCATTACGATAATCAGTAAAGATCATGTTCCATGAAGATATTTTGTAAATTTCCTACTGTAAATATATCAAAACTTATTTTTTGATTTGTAATATGCATTGTTAAGACCTTCATTTGAACAATTTCAGAGGTGATTTTCTCAATGTTTAGATTTTTTTTTTTTTTTTTTTTCACCCTCAGATTTCAGATATTCAAATAGTTGTATCTTGGCCAAATCCTGTCCTATCCTAACAAAAAATACATTCATTCAGCTTTTTATAAAATATAAGAATTAGTTTCAAGAATGTTTACCCTTATGACTGATTTTGTGGTCCATCTAGAGCAGCATTATCATTTTTCATAACGCTCAGTTTTCACAAGTGCTCTTTTTGTGTTTGTATCTAATCTGTCATCTAACATTAAAAAATATGCCATGTTTTCAGGTAAAATGGTCCAGTGCAGCAAAAACAATTGTAGCAATGCATTGCAATAAGGCATTACAAGAAATTATTTGTATTTAAAGACGTTTGAGAGAAATGAGTGTTGCATTTAACAATATTAATTAAAGGGGTCATCGGATGCCCATTTTCCACAAGTTGATATGATTCTTCAGGGTCTTAATGAGAAGTCTATAACATACTTTGGTTAAAATTTCTCAATGGTAGTGGAAAAAACACTTTTTACCCTGTCAAAACCAGCCCTTTTTATAGCTATTCTGTTGCATGTTTAGTTGCGAAACTTGCTAACTAGCACATTATTAAGAAAGGCTATTTGCAAAGATACATAAAAAAAACCCTTATGCTTACTACTACTGAATAAAAAAAAAAAAAAAAAAAAAAAAAAAAAATATATATATATATATATATATATATATATATATATATATATATATATATATATATATATAGACTTTTTTTCTCAGAATTGTGAGTTATATAGTCAGAACTGCGAGATATAATGTCAGAATTGCGAGTTATAAAGTCAGAATTGCGAGATATAAAGATATAAAAGTCAGAATTCTGACTTTTTTTCTGGCAATTGCGACTTTATATCGCAATTCTGACTTTTGTTTCTGTTCATTTGTGACGCTTTCTGGCAAAGCACAATAGGAAAGGAGATCTTGTCTTGTTAAAACGAGATATTATGTCATAAAAACGATATGATTTCCCGTTATAGAAAATATATGATTTGAGCGAGCTAGGCGATTGTCCACTGCCTTCGCCACAGTCCTGACATAAAGGAGGATCTGCACACTGCTGAAGTTATAGAAATACACTGTTTTAAGTATTTTAATGTAATGGTTTCAGTTGTAGCAGCATGTTTATTAGGATTAATCTGTCTACAACCACTGCACTCAGACCCAGAAGATATGACTAACAGCAAATCCAAATACTATCCTAAATCAGCTTGTTTTTAAGATGGCTTTTTTCTAAATCAGTTGGTTTTAAGCTGTTTTGTTCATGCTAGCAATGTTAAATCTAACAACAAATACTAGCAACATGTTACATCTATTTGTTTTTCTAATAGACTTTATTGCCTTCAAAACATTCAAACTTTAAATGTGAAAACTTCTTCGAACTTCAAGCTTTTAAAATCGGACCTCATTTGGCACATACTTGTCTGTTTAATATTCACAACAACAACAACAAAGTCTTACTGACTCCAAACTTTTGAACGGTAATTTGTCAAAATAATAGTGCCATTAAAATATTAACACTGTTAACAGGGCTTCATAAATCTGAACTTGCTCAACAATGCTCATTACAATACATAGAGTTTTAAAGTTTCTCCAGACATTTCAGACAATTTAAAATAATAATTAATAAGTGCATAACTGCACAAATAATTCCTAAGCAAACTCAGACAGTTGATTTACCAGAATTTATTGGCCTATTAGGTTATTACCTGTATTACTGAACATCATCTAATGTTTCTTCAGTCTCTAGAGAGAAGAGGAGTCGATACATGTCAAGTACCATTAAGGGAAAAGCTTAAAGAGGTCCTATAATGCTTTTTCACTTTTTGAATTTTAGCCAGTGTGTGGTGTGTATTTTCAGGCATAAAAACATCTACAAAGTTACAAAGCTCAAAGTCCACTCCAAAGGGAGATACTTAGTTTTAAAAAAAACTATTTTCAAGAACTACAACGAATGGCTCCGTTGGACTACAGCGTTTGTTTTCTGGACGCTATGATGCACAACGCAGTCCATTAGAATATCATTCAAATAAATCCTGCCTATGGAAATTCAAATTGTTGGCGGGTGGGGAGGGACGAGGTGGGGGATTTGCCTAACTTTAGCGATGTAGCATGGACATCCACTTCTGGGATGCTTCAGCGAGGCGCAAGGCACCTCGTATAAACATGAGCATTGACTAAAGTGTTCGCGAACTGCTCCGGTTGAATCCGTGCCGTTAACGTGTGCGGTTTAGAGGGTGGAAACACATGTGGCTGATGTAAACACAAGCATTGACTAGAGTGGCGATCATCAGTGGGCACGTCGAGCTGCGCCGTAGACATGTGCAGTGTGAGGTAAGAGATTTATACATTATGCAGTGTAGATAACTTTACTAGCCTTATGCTGGAGCTGGTTTCGGGCATGTAAATAATTAAATAATTTAGAACAATAATAATAATATTATGTATCAGCGATCTCGCAGGCTGATGATAGGACCAACACTACTGTAGCGTATTATTTACTCACCCTCCATGCATCCTAGGTGTATATGACTTCCTTCTTTCAGACGAATGCAATCAGAGTTATATTAAAAATAATCCTAGCACTCCCAATCTTTAGAACAGCATAGACAAGTGTTTCTCTCCATCAGTCCAAAACAAGTCGATCCATAATAAAAGTGCCTCACATGGCTCCGGGGGGTTCAGTAAAAGCCTCCTTTAGTGATCCAATGTGTTTTTGTAAGAAAAATATCCATATTTAAAACGTAAGAATCACTTTAATCTAGTTTGCGCAGTTGTACACAGAACTTGCTGCTTTGGGAAGGGGCGTGACAGGACTGAAACGCCGTCTAAGCTGTTCGCCAATCGCAACGCAGTGGGACTGCTAACCAATCACAACACATTTAGTTTTTCAGAAAGTGGACCTTCATCAAACCTGGAGCTAATCGAGCCATTTGTGTCAGCCTGGGGAGAAAGCTATAATGAAAATTATGTAAAAAAATAATGCGTTTTTTGAAACCACCAAGCATGAGAGCATGTTCCAAAGCACCCCACTAAAACAAAACAGACTTTGTAAATGAGCATACTAGGACCCCTTTAATATAGTTTATACTGATTGGCACATGAATAACACATAAGTGAATATAACACACCAATCATTGTACCTGATGGCTTAATTTGCCTGAATTTAGGTGTAAATAAAAATGGTTTAACCTCCTGGGGTTGAAGGGGATGCCGGCGACGCTAGTTGCATGTTTTAAAGAGCAAAAATGCAAAAAGAATGCAAAAAGAACCTAAAATACTCTGTCATTTCTGATTGTACATCACATAATCACACAAAAATGCTGTTTTCTCAAAAACACAAACATGTACATTCATGTTGCTTACATATTATTGTAGCCCAATTTGTGCTTTAGCCATTTATATGTTTTTTTTTTTTTTTTTTTTTTGAACAATTTATTTATTAAGATTTCGTACAACACTTCAAGGTCAATGCAATCAATTAACATCCCACATTACCCCCCTCCCTCCCCTTCCCCTGGACAAGAGTGGGGAAAAACAAAAACAAGAAATCATAGCAATACACCATATCCCAGTACACATTTATATGTTTTTAAGATACTGAAAAAAGCACAAATGTCAGGACCCCAAAACACCCTCGGACCCCAGAGGGTTAATCATGGCACTGCTAATAAGGTCTCACAATAAGCAGCTAAACAGAAAGCACACTACCAAAAAAATAATAAATGTGTTTGTCGCCTTCACAGCTATTCGTGGCATGTTCGTTTAAGCATTCAGAATTTTTTTTAACATCTTTGTCAGAAAATCTGTTACTGCTGGCAACAACGAAATTAGTTTTTGTAATACGAGAATGTTTGTGAAGTCACAGTGAATTGATAGTGAAATATGAGAATTAGCGAGCTGTAAGGTTTAGTTTGCAGTTTACTGATCTCAGATAAGTCACTTGAGTCCTCATGATCCTGCGAGTGATTTACAGCTTTGTCCTACTGTACAGAATAACTAGTTTCTCTCTCATTGAGCTTGTTAAATGCCTACAGTATATCAATGTGAACTCGGCTGCGTATCTCAGCTGTTTGCTCCAGTCTTTGTCTTTTGTCGTCTGTGTAGGTGTGGAAATGCTCACCCTGGAGCGAGTTTTGAGGCATTTTTGGTTTGTGTGCTGTTATATGTAAGTGTGTGTGGACGGGGTTTATATTTATGAAGACAAATTTGGTGAAAAATTCAATGGGAAAATATCCAGTAGGGGGTCATGGTAGCTAATAAAAGTAAAAATATAGCTGTCTATCCTCTACATTTTGATAGCTAGGTAAGCGTGTGTTCGTGTAGCTGATGTTGTCTTACCACAGAACTGTTCCTGACAGAGCTGATTTTCATTGTTTATCTGGGACATTACTTGTTTTTCTGGGACACACAGCGATGCTTTCTCACTTGCAGATGGACGCTACAGCCACCCATTCATGTATGGCAGAGAAAACAGTGCTGTGAAACAACATCTTCACACAGAGCACTGATGGGGCTCATTAACACTTTCACATCTCTACGAGCCCAACTCCCGTGCATGCTCACTTTGCTTTCGAAGCCTCCTCTTTCACTCCCCAAGTATCCTGCATGCATGATTAAGCTGAAGTAACCTTGCCCTAGTTCGAATGAAAACTTAAAACCAAAAAACAAGCAACTTGAGCACGCTAGCTGTACTGTTTTGCAAGTAAAATATATTCTTTTACAGATTTAACTCTCATTGTCCCCTGGAGAGTGGCTGGATCTCAGATGTGTGCATACTGCATACTTCGCATCATGTTTAGCATTACAAAAGCTGTCCTGATCTCTTCAGTGTTTTAAATGGCATGGACAATGTGGATCTGGGCAGGTTTGATTCGTTCACTCCGCCTGCGTCCCTCAAGGCTAAAGGTCATCAGTTTACTCTAAAGGTTGTCTTTCGTTCAAGAAAAGCAGAGGTCTCTCTGTGATTTGGTGTTTTGATGTGCAGTAATAGTGCTTGCGGGTGACAACCATTGTTTAAAAATTATTTTTATTTCATCTTTCAGATTTGAATAAATGCAAACTCATTGAATGGAAAGTAAAATATTTATAAGCAGCTGAAAAATGTCAGTGTTGACTTATTTAAAACTTTTTGACAATTAACTGTGGAACTGTGGTTTACTTTCAAAGTGATTTCAGTACTGTGTACACAATAAACAAGAAGCCCGATGTGTTTGTTAGTTATATAGATGATATATATATAGATGTTTTTTTTAATATTCATGGATTTTGAGAGTAACTCAGCTCTCAATCTGAGTGTCCTTGATAATGCTAGTGCGTCACACTCAGTTTACAAATTTGGACACTTTTATTAGCAGGTTAATCACCAGAGACTATGTATGTTATGTTTTTGTTGACATGTATGAAATTAACCACTAAATAAATTAAATGCTTTTCATGCATACAACATATTTATAAAAAAATATGTATATATAAAGAGCTTTATTTATTGTCACATTATGGAAACAAACTTTTATTTGAAAATCGATTAATCGCAATTAATCGTTTTAACAGCAATACATATTTATTCAGACTTTTCTAAAAAAATAATGATTGTAATAATTTTAACAAATTATTGAAAATAATGATATATTATGTAAACAAACTTTTTATTTTGGATGTGATTAATCACGATTAATCATGATTAATTGATTTGACAGCCTTAATTATGAAATATTTGTTAACTTTTTTTGAAAATAATAATTTTAATAAAGTAATAATTGTAATAAATGATTGAAAATAATGATACATTATGTGAACACAAACTTCTATTTTGGGTGCGATTAATCATGATTAATCAATGTAACAGCCCTAATTATAAAGTATTTGTTTAAAACATTTCTAAAAATAATGATTGTAATAATTGTAATAAATGATTGAAAATAATAATACTATATTTTCTTAACCACTAAATTTTATTTAGGATGCGATTAATCACGATTAATCGGTTTGACAGCCCTAATTATTAAATATTTGTTAGAATATTTCTAAAAATAATAATTGTAATAATTGTAAAAACTGATTGAAAATAATAACACTATATTTTCTTAACCACTAAATTTTATTTAGGATGCGATTAATCACGATTAATCGGTTTGACAGCCCTAATTATAAAATATTTGTTAGAATATTTCTAAAAATAATAATTGTAATAATTGTAAAAACTGATTGAAAATAATAATGCTATATTTTCTTAACCACAAAATTTTATTTAGGATGCGATTAATCATGATTAATCGATTTGACAGCCCTAATTATAAAATATTTGTTAGAATATTTCTAAAAATAATAATTGTAATAATTGTAAAAAATGATTGAAAGAAATAATACTATATTTGATTAACCACTACATTTTATTTAGGATGCGATTAATCATGATTAATCAATTTAACAGCCCTAATTATAAAACATTTGTTAGAATATTTCTAAAAATAATAATTGTAATAATTGTAAAAAATGATTGAAAATAATAATGCTATATTTTCTTAACCACTAAATTTTATTTAGGATGCGATTAATCACGATTAATCGATTTGACAGCCCTAATTATAAAATATTTGTTAGAATATTTCTAAAAATAATAATTGTAATAATTGTAAAAAATGATTGAAAATAATAATGCTATATTTTCTTAACCACTAAATTAGGATGCGATTAATCATGATTAATCAATTTAACAGCCCTAATTATAAAATATTTGTTAAAAATGTTCTGAAAATAATGATTGTAATAATTGTTATAAATGATTGAAAATAATCATATATAATGTAAACACAAACTTATTGTGGATGCGATTATAATCACGATAAATTGATTTGACAGCCCTAATTCTAAAAGATTTGTTAAAACTTTTCCAAAAATAGTACATATTTGTTTACTGTTTACTTTTATAACAACTTCATGTTACACAAAAATATATATATCTGTGAAACTAAAATAAATTAATGCAAAATTTTATTTTCAAAAAAGCTGTTTTAAACTAGATTTTGAAATGATTTCTCCTTTTCATCATCTCAGACATCCTTATTTCATTGACTTCATTGTCACTTCTCCCATGTTAGTGAGTCTAAGGTGTTTGTTCAGTGTTCTCTAAACATTTGGTGGTGGGCTCTACCCCAGGTATAGTCATGGATCGAGATGAGCTGGTCTTTATGGCTGAGAGCTCTTTAGATGATTGATGCTGGGATACTCACAGCACCTGAGACTGATGAAAGGGCTCTGCTGATTAGGCGTCCTGATTGGATGACATACAGTTGGTTGAATATTATTGATTTGTGAGTGCTCACTCTAGACCGTGTGTGAGTTAAAAAATATTTCTGCTGATAGCTCTTCGTGTACAAAAGTTAATGGAACCCAATGCTCACATGAAACCTTAGTCAAATATTTTTCTCCCTCATTTCTTTTTCCTCACGTCTCTTAGTGTTTTACCTGCGTGTTCTATTTCGAGATCGAAATCCGGATTTAATCCCTCATTACCTGCGAGAACGTTCCAGGTGCATATTAGCCACAGCAAAGCACTATTCTGCTCTCCTAATCAAACATGTTATTAATCTCTTTCTGCTATAATACTGATTATCCACAGTCTGTACATTCATTCACAACACTCTGAGAACATGGAAAATGACATTTCTTTTTAGTGTAATGATGATGAGGTGATGAGGCCTTGCATATGTTTCTGATGAAAACTGACAGGAACCGTAAGGGGGATGGGATGAAGACATCACATGGGGCAAATTGGGATCTGTGCATAACTGTTTCTGGAACATGTGTGTTAACCACTAGAGACGGTATAAGAAGGAAATTTGTATTTTTCAATTATTAGAGCTAATTATTTGCAAAAACATGATTTATTCTGTTTGCTCTAATACATACACACTGGCATTAGCTGGACCAACTTGAAAAATGTCTTTCTAAGTATTTAAGATTGCATTGGTGGTTTGATGTAGATTACTGTTTAATGGTTTTCTATTTTAATATATTATAAAATAATTTGTTCATGTGATGGTAAAGTTGAATTTTCAGCATCATTATTTTAGTCTTCAGTGTCACACGATCCTTCAGAAGTCATTCTAATATGCTGATTTGCTGCCCAAGAAACATTTCTTAATATCATCCATCTTGAAAACAGTTGTTCTGCTTGATATTTGTGTGGAAACTGTTATGCATTTTGTTTTTCAGGATGATGAATAAAAAGCTCAAAAGAACAGCATTAATTTAAAATGGAAATCTTTTGAAGCAGTGTAAATCTTTAGCGCCACTTTTGATCAATTTGCTGCATATTTGCTGAACATCCATTCATCCCCAAAGACTGTAGTGTATATTGTTAAGTATGAGCTTTGTAAACAGTTTTAAAGGTTCTCCATTTAAGTTTATAGAAGCTGTGTGTGTGTGTGTGTGTGTGTGTGTGTGTGCGCGTGTGCGTGTGCGTGTGCGTGTGCGTGCGTGTGCGTGTGTAGTTCAGGTATTCCGTGGAGGATTTCCCTAAAAATAGTAAAAGCGGAAATTTTTGACATTATAGAGACAACGTTCAGGCCTCATGAGGAAAAAACTTTTTCTTTCTTTCTTTTTTTTTTTTTTTTGGAAAAATAAAAAAACGCAGAAGGGTTAGGTTTTAGGGGATGGGGCGTAGGATTAGGGGATAGAATATAAAGTTTATAAACATTAAACAAATCATTATGTCTATATAGTACAACGCCGTTTTAGTGCCACGTTAAAAAACAAAACAAAAAAAACTAAGATTATGAGATTAAATTCATAATATTTTGAGATTAAAGTTGAAATTACAAGAATAAAGTTGAAATGTTATGAGAATAAAGTCAAAATACTACAAGAATAAAGTTGAAATGTTATGAGAATAAAGTCAGACTGTTACCAGAATAAAGTCTAAATGTTATGAGAATAAAGTCAAAATGCTATGAGAATAAAGTTGAAATATTACGAGAATAGTCAAAATACTACAAGAATAAAGTTGAAATTATGAGAATGAAGTCAAAATACTATGAGAATAAAGTTGAAATATTTCGAGAATAAAGTTGAAATAATTAGAGAATAAAGTCAAAATAATACAAGAATAAAGTAAAAATTGCGAGAGTAAAGTAAAAATATTACGAGAATAAAGTCAAAATACTATGAGAATAAAGTTGAAATTACGAGAGTAAAGTCGAAATGCTACGAGAATAAAGTCGAAATATTACGAGAATTAAGTCGAAATATTACGAGAATAAAGTCAAAATATTACGAGAATAAAGTCAAAATATTATGAGAATAAAGTCAAAATACTACGAGAATAAAGTCGAAATATTTCGAGAATAAAGTCAAAATATTATGAGAATAAAGTTAAAATATATCGAGAATAAAGTCAAAATATTACGAGAATAAAGTCAAAATATTATGAGAATAAAGTCAAAATACTACGAGAATAAAGTCGAAATATTTCGAGAATAAAGTCAAAATATTATGAGAATAAAGTTAAAATATATCGAGAATAAAGTCAAAATATTACGAGAATAAAGTCAAAATATTATGAGAATAAAGTCAAAATACTATGAGAATAAAGTTGAAATTACGAGAGTAAAGTCGAAATGCTACGAGAATAAAGTCGAAATATTTCGAGAATTAAGTCGAAATATTACGAGAATAAAGTCAAAATATTACGAGAATAAAGTCAAAATATTATGAGAATAAAGTTAAAATATATCGAGAATAAAGTCAAAATATTACGAGAATAAAGTCAAAATATTATGAGAATAAAGTCAAAATACTATGAGAATAAAGTTGAAATTACGAGAGTAAAGTCGAAATGCTACGAGAATAAAGTCGAAATATTTCGAGAATTAAGTCGAAATATTACGAGAATAAAGTCAAAATATTATGAGAATAAAGTCAAAATACTACGAGAATAAAGTCGAAATATTTCGAGAATAAAGTCAAAATATTATGAGAATAAAGTTAAAATATATCGAGAATAAAGTCAAAATATTACGAGAATAAAGTCAAAATATTATGAGAATAAAGTCAAAATACTACGAGAATAAAGTCGAAATATTTCGAGAATAAAGTCAAAATATTATGAGAATAAAGTTAAAATATATCGAGAATAAAGTCAAAATATTATGAGAATAAATTCAAAATACTACGAGAATAAAAGTCAAAATTATGAGAGTGAAGTCGAAATATTACGAGAATAAAGTCGAAATATTACGAGAATAAAGTCAAAATATTACGAGAATAAAGTCTAAATGTTATGAGAATAAAGTCGAAATATTACGAGAATAAAGTCAAAATATTACGAGAATAAAGTCTAAATGTTATGAGAATAAAGTCAAAATGCTATGAGAATAAAGTTGAAATATTACGAGAATAGTCAAAATACTACAAGAATAAAGTTGAAATTATGAGAATGAAGTCAAAATACTATGAGAATAAAGTTGAAATATTTCGAGAATAAAGTTGAAATAATTAGAGAATAAAGTCAAAATAATACAAGAATAAAGTAAAAATTGCGAGAGTAAAGTAAAAATATTACGAGAATAAAGTCAAAATACTATGAGAATAAAGTTGAAATGACGAGAGTAAAGTCGAAATGCTACGAGAATAAAGTCGAAATATTACGAGAATTAAGTCGAAATATTACGAGAATAAAGTCAAAATATTACGAGAATAAAGTCAAAATATTATGAGAATAAAGTCAAAATACTACGAGAATAAAGTCGAAATATTTCGAGAATAAAGTCAAAATATTATGAGAATAAAGTTAAAATATATCGAGAATAAAGTCAAAATACTACGAGAATAAAGTCGAAATATTTCGAGAATAAAGTCAAAATATTATGAGAATAAAGTTAAAATATATCGAGAATAAAGTCAAAATATTACGAGAATAAAGTCAAAATACTATGAGAATAAAGTTGAAATTACGAGAGTAAAGTCGAAATGCTACGAGAATAAAGTCGAAATATTTCGAGAATTAAGTCGAAATATTACGAGAATAAAGTCAAAATATTACGAGAATAAAGTCAAAATATTATGAGAATAAAGTCAAAATACTACGAGAATAAAGTCGAAATATTTCGAGAATAAAGTCAAAATATTATGAGAATAAAGTTAAAATATATCGAGAATAAAGTCAAAATATTACAAGAATAAAGTCGAAATTATGAGAGTAAAGTCAAAACATTATGAGAATAAAGTCAAAATACTATGAGAATAAAGTCAAAAGATTTTAAGAATAAAGTTGAGAATAAATTCAAAATACTACGAGAATAAAAGTCAAAATTATGAGAGTGAAGTCGAAATATTACGAGAATAAAGTCGAAATATTACGAGAATAAAGTCAAAATATTACGAGAATAAAGTCTAAATGTTATGAGAATAAAGTCAAAATGCTATGAGAATAAAGTTGAAATATTACGAGAATAGTCAAAATACTACAAGAATAAAGTTGAAATTATGAGAATGAAGTCAAAATACTATGAGAATAAAGTTGAAATATTTCGAGAATAAAGTTGAAATAATTAGAGAATAAAGTCAAAATAATACAAGAATAAAGTAAAAATTGCGAGAGTAAAGTAAAAATATTACGAGAATAAAGTCAAAATACTATGAGAATAAAGTTGAAATTACGAGAGTAAAGTCGAAATGCTACGAGAATAAAGTCGAAATGCTACGAGAATAAAGTCGAAATATTACGAGAATAAAGTCAAAATATTACGAGAATAAAGTCAAAATATTATGAGAATAAAGTCAAAATACTACGAGAATAAAGTCAAAATATTTCGAGAATAAAGTCAAAATATTATGAGAATAAAGTTAAAATATATCGAGAATAAAGTCAAAATATTACGAGAATAAAGTCAAAATATTATGAGAATAAAGTCAAAATACTACGAGAATAAAGTCGAAATATTTCGAGAATAAAGTCAAAATATTATGAGAATAAAGTTAAAATATATCGAGAATAAAGTCAAAATATTACGAGAATAAAGTCAAAATATTATGAGAATAAAGTCAAAATACTACGAGAATAAAGTCAAAATATTACGAGAATAAAGTCAAAATATTATGAGAATAAAGTCAAAATACTATGAGAATAAAGTTGAAATTACGAGAGTAAAGTCGAAATGCTACGAGAATAAAGTCGAAATATTTCGAGAATTAAGTCGAAATATTACGAGAATAAAGTCAAAATATTACGAGAATAAAGTCAAAATATTATGAGAATAAAGTTAAAATATATCGAGAATAAAGTCAAAATATTACAAGAATAAAGTCGAAATTATGAGAGTAAAGTCAAAACATTATGAGAATAAAGTCAAAATACTATGAGAATAAAGTCAAAAGATTTTAAGAATAAAGTTGAGAATAAATTCAAAATACTACGAGAATAAAAGTCAAAATTATGAGAGTGAAGTCGAAATATTACGAGAATAAAGTCGAAATATTACGAGAATAAAGTCAAAATATTACGAGAATAAAGTCTAAATGTTATGAGAATAAAGTCAAAATGCTATGAGAATAAAGTTGAAATATTACGAGAATAGTCAAAATACTACAAGAATAAAGTTGAAATTATGAGAATGAAGTCAAAATACTATGAGAATAAAGTTGAAATATTTCGAGAATAAAGTTGAAATAATTAGAGAATAAAGTCAAAATAATACAAGAATAAAGTAAAAATTGCGAGAGTAAAGTAAAAATATTACGAGAATAAAGTCAAAATACTATGAGAATAAAGTTGAAATTACGAGAGTAAAGTCGAAATGCTACGAGAATAAAGTCGAAATATTACGAGAATTAAGTCAAAATATTATGAGAATAAAGTCAAAATACTACGAGAATAAAGTCGAAATATTTCGAGAATAAAGTCAAAATATTATGAGAATAAAGTTAAAATATTACAAGAATAAAGTCGAAATTACGAGAGTAAAGTCAAAACATTATGAGAATAAAGTCAAAATACTATGAGAATAAAGTCAAAAGATTTTAAGAATAAAGTTGAGAATAAATTCAAAATACTACGAGAATAAAAGTCAAAATTACGAGAGTGAAGTCGAAATATTACGAGAATAAAGTCGAAATATTACGAGAATAAAGTCAAAATATTACGAGAATAAAGTCAAAATATTACGAGAATAAAGTCGAAATATTTCGAGAATAAAGTCAAAATACTATGAGAATAAAGTTAAAATATATCGAGAATAAAGTCAAAATATTACGAGAATAAAGTCGAAATTACGAGAGTAAAGTCAAAATATTACGAGAATAAAGTCAAAATACTACGAGAATAAAGTCAAAATTACGAGAGTGAAGTCGAAATATTACGAGAATAAAGTCAACATACTACAAGAATAAAGTCAATATTATGAGAATAAAGTCGAATTGTTACAAGAATAAAGTCGAAATGCTACGAGAATAAAGTCAAAATATTATGAGAATAAAGTCAAAATACTATGAGAATAAAGTTGAAATTACGAGAGTAAAGTCGAAATGCTACGAGAATAAAGTCGAAATATTTCGAGAATTAAGTCGAAATATTACGAGAATAAAGTCAAAATATTACGAGAATAAAGTCAAAATATTATGAGAATAAAGTCAAAATACTACGAGAATAAAGTCGAAATATTTCGAGAATAAAGTCAAAATATTATGAGAATAAAGTTAAAATATATCGAGAATAAAGTCAAAATATTACAAGAATAAAGTCGAAATTATGAGAGTAAAGTCAAAACATTATGAGAATAAAGTCAAAATACTATGAGAATAAAGTCAAAAGATTTTAAGAATAAAGTTGAGAATAAATTCAAAATACTACGAGAATAAAAGTCAAAATTATGAGAGTGAAGTCGAAATATTACGAGAATAAAGTCGAAATATTACGAGAATAAAGTCAAAATATTACGAGAATAAAGTCTAAATGTTATGAGAATAAAGTCAAAATGCTATGAGAATAAAGTTGAAATATTACGAGAATAGTCAAAATACTACAAGAATAAAGTTGAAATTATGAGAATGAAGTCAAAATACTATGAGAATAAAGTTGAAATATTTCGAGAATAAAGTTGAAATAATTAGAGAATAAAGTCAAAATAATACAAGAATAAAGTAAAAATTGCGAGAGTAAAGTAAAAATATTACGAGAATAAAGTCAAAATACTATGAGAATAAAGTTGAAATTACGAGAGTAAAGTCGAAATGCTACGAGAATAAAGTCGAAATATTACGAGAATTAAGTCAAAATATTACGAGAATAAAGTCAAAATATTATGAGAATAAAGTCAAAATACTACGAGAATAAAGTCGAAATATTTCGAGAATAAAGTCAAAATATTATGAGAATAAAGTTAAAATATTACAAGAATAAAGTCGAAATTACGAGAGTAAAGTCAAAACATTATGAGAATAAAGTCAAAATACTATGAGAATAAAGTCAAAAGATTTTAAGAATAAAGTTGAGAATAAATTCAAAATACTACGAGAATAAAAGTCAAAATTACGAGAGTGAAGTCGAAATATTACGAGAATAAAGTCGAAATATTACGAGAATAAAGTCAAAATATTACGAGAATAAAGTCAAAATATTACGAGAATAAAGTCGAAATATTTCGAGAATAAAGTCAAAATACTATGAGAATAAAGTCAAAATATTACGAGAATAAAGTCGAAATTACGAGAGTAAAGTCAAAATATTACGAGAATAAAGTCAAAATACTACGAGAATAAAGTCAAAATTACGAGAGTGAAGTCGAAATATTACGAGAATAAAGTCAACATACTACAAGAATAAAGTCAATATTATGAGAATAAAGTCGAATTGTTACAAGAATAAAGTCGAAATGCTACGAGAATAAAGTCGAAATATTTCGAGAATAAAGTCAAAATAGTGTGAGAATAAAGTTAAAATATATCGAGAATAAAGTCAAAATATTACGAGAATAAAGTCGAAATTACGAGAATAATGTCAAAATACTATGAGAATAAAGTTAAAATATATCGAGAATAAAGTCAAAATATTACGAGAATAAAGTCGAAATTACGAGAGTAAGGTCAAAATATTACGAGAGTAAAGTCAAAATACTATGAGAATAAAGTCGAAAGATTTTAAGAATAAAGTTGAGAATAAATTCAAAATACTACGAGAATAAAAGTCAAAATTACGAGAGTGAAGTCTAAATATTACGAGAATAAAGTCAAAATACTACGAGAATAAAGTCGAAATATTTCGAGAATCAAATACTATGAGAATAAAGTTAAAATATATAGAGAATAAAGTCAAAATTACGAGAGTGAAGTCGAAATATTACGAGAATAATGTTGAATTGCTCGTAGTAGTCTGACATTATGCTAATAGTATTTTGACTTTATCCTCAAAATATTACGACTTTGTTCTCGTTATATTTCAACTTTATTCTCAAAATATTACGACTTTATTCTTGTTATATTTCAACTTTATTCTTGAAATATTACGACTTTAATCTTGTTATATTTCAACTTTATTCTTGAAATATTACGACTTTAATCTCGTAATCTTAGATTTTTTTAAAAAAAAATTTTATGTGACACTACAACGACATCATAATAGAGTCTTCTTAAAAAAATAAATAAATAAAAAGTACATCTTTATAAGTTTGTGTGTATGTGTGAGCAACTTCATCTAAATCCCTGTTCTGAATGTGTCCTGACCCCGACAGCTCCTCAGGATGGTTTTAGCTCCAGGCTCCTTTGTGCCTTCAACTTTTGTGTTTGGGCAGCCCAGTATTACAGAGAGGTGACCTCATTGCTGTTGCTTAGAGGGATTGATGTAATAGCCGAAATGTCAGCCTGAACCACCTGTGTTTTCATCACTGCATGGGCCAAAGACCACAAGATCAAATTGCTCCTGTTTTTTGATGTGTATGCTTGAAGGAAAGACACAGTTTTATCAAATCTTCAAACCCAATCTCCACTTGTGAAATCTGCTGGGGTTATCGACTTAACACCAGTTGACACACCTCACAGAAGATCAAATGTTTGTACTGAGGCTACGGAGCAACCTCTAATAAATAAATAGATCTGAAACTTGGGTTAAAACAGAAGTAACTAATGAAAGCTATGACAAATCATTCTGGATGTTGCCACACATATTGTAGTATCTGCAATCTGAAAATTGCTTGGTTATTTTTAACCCAAATGCTGGGTTGTGCCTTTTGGGACATTCTATTGGGTTATTTTTTATTATATGTTACTTTATTTTTGCTAAGGTGCTGGGTAGTTTTTGTGTAACTCAACTGTTGGATCGTTTTCACTGACAATACAAAGTGCTGGGTCAGTCCTGGGTCAGTCTAACCCAATGTTAGGTAGTCTGTGCCGAACTGGTTAAAACCGAATACAGTACATTCATCAAAGGTAATTTTCTGTTCTGTTCTAAGAAGAAAACATCCTGAGGGGAATCTTCCGGAAGGAATTAAGGTATATAATACATTGTTTTCCTATTGAATGATAATGAAAGAAACAGAAAAAAACATTGCAGCTAAAGTCTGCTTGGAATGCTAACCTTCTACAAAAGCATCAGACGTCATCCCACTATATTAAAGTTTTAACTGTTACCAGACAAATGCCACGACCAGGGCTTAGACACAACGTACTTGCATGTAATATATACAGCTCCATTGACTACAATGGGAGCGCTCTTGATCTAGCACTCTAGAGTCTCGGCCCATGGTTGCGCTATTCGTTTGATGTGTTGAAACGCATGAATAGACGAGATGACACAGGGTAAAGCTGTTTTTGAACTTTGCAAACATGTTATTAGCATAATATTGTAATTTAATGAACTAGAACTGACATATAGCCTACTGATTTCAGTGCTCTTCCCACAGATTCTGCTTCTGTTACGTCCTAGAATGATTTATGGTTGTCAAAGACTGACTTTACATTGAATAAAAATGTTTTAAAGAGACCTATTATGCCGCTTTTTACATGTAATGTAAGTCTCAGGTTTCCCCAGAATGTGTCTGTGATGTTTCAGCTCAAAATACCTCACAGATCATTTATTATATCATTTTGAAAATGTCTATTTCGTGGAAGCAGAAACATGCTGTTTTCGTGCATTCCTTTAAATGCAAATGAGCTGCTGCTCCCCGCCCCCTTTTCCAGAATAAGGCTGTGCCTTTACAGCTTGTATCTCAGATACTCTGCTAAAAACATCTGTTTGGTTTTGATTATCACGTCTATCACGCTGAAATCATGCGTTTTAAAACCATATTAGTATAAACTTCTGATATTTGGTTTTCCGAGCGCACACATGCGAAGCACGCGCAAAGAAAACACATGGCATGTGAGTACTAAACTAAGTTTTCTTTCATGTCTAATTGCGCTTAAACTGTCAAATACACAGAAGTTCATGTTAAAAACACACATGAGATATGAAAATAGTTGGTTATTTCTGTGAAGATAAACACCTGAGAAAGAAATCACATGTTTATATTAGTTCGGTGTGGAAGGAGTGTAATATACAGTAAAAAAAATCAATAAATCCACTGCTCTCTCGTCTCCTTTGAGGCTGGGACTCTAAATAGTGTTCTGTGCTCGTCTGTGCAGGCAACGACAGAACATGTAGCATGCTTTGTTTGAACTTTTGCCATGGCGTTAAAACTGCTACATCGTTGTCACTTGCAAAAACACAATGGCGGGGCAATAGGCGGAAACATGCAGCTTAAGGTGCAGTAATATTATAATAAGATCCCCTTTCTATGTCACAGGGGGAGCGAAATCTGAGCGGCTGTTTTTTCACAAGCTTGCAGAGAAAGGCTTATCAAAAAAAAATTACTGGATTGTTCTTTTTTTACATTTTCTGGGTTGGCAGATGCACCAGGGCCCCGATTACAGCACGTAAACATGGAAAAAGTTAGATGTCACCAATATTAATTTCCCGTCCTATAGGTGCACTATTATTATTTACAATGATTAACCTTAAAGGAGTAGTTCACTTTCAGAACAAAAATTTACAGATAATGTACTCACCCCCTTGTCTTTCTTTCTTCAGTCATAAAGAAATTATGTTTTTTGAGGAAAACATTTCAGGATTTCTCTCCATATAATGGACTTCTATGGTGTCCCCGAGTTTGAACTTCCAAAATGCAGTTTAAATGCAGCTTTAAAGTGCTCTAAATGATCCCAGCCGAGGAAGAAAGGTCTTATCTAGCGAAACGATTGATTCTTTTCTAAACACATTTACAATTGATATACTTTTTAATCTCTAAACAGAGTACACACAGAGCTAGACAAGACAAGAATTTGAGGTTAAAAAGTGTATAAATTGTCTTTTTTTTTTTAAGAAAATAACAGATAGTTTTGTTAGACAAGACCCTTCTTTGCTCGACTGTGATTGTTTAGAGCCCTTTGAAGCTGCATTTTGGAAGTTAAAACTCGGGGGCACCATAGAAGTCCATTATATGGAGAGAAATCCTGAAATGTTTTCCTCAAAAAACATAATTTCCTTACGACTGAAGAAAGAAAGACATGAACATCTTGGATGACAAGGGGGTGAGTACATTATCTGTAAATTTTTGTTCTGAAAGTGAACTACTCCTTTTTAAACATTTGTTTGACACAGCACAGTTTACATATAAAACCAGAATAACCCAGCATGTGTTCTGTCAAGTATCTACCCATCACAGGGTTGACAAATAACTCAGAAATGGTTGTTTTTAACCCATCGTTTTTAGATTGTAGCCTTAGATTGACATGTCACTCAGAAGGCAGACCATAATATGTACTTACAGTTTAAAAGAGAAGTGAAAACTCATTGTATAGACACATATTTACAGTATACACAATTACTCTGTCACTGTGTAGAATGTAATTATAGCTAACTGACTATTGTTGCAGTGCATAACTGTGATTGTTAGCATTGTGATGTATCTGAAGGGTGATATAATAGCTCTCTCTTTTTCCCTTCTTTTGGCCTCTGTACATGCTTTGAAATCAGTGTTAACACACACAGTTCTACAAAAACACAGTTTCTCTTAAAGACAGCTGTAGAGTTACACTGTTATCTAATGTTGGAGGTGCTGGATGACACTTTTGTGTCATTGATGTCTGCTGCTGAAGAGAAATAAGACTGCAAGCCTTCTGAGTTTTTTTTTTGTGTTGAATGTGTCTGCATAATTTGGTGTACTTAGAGTTTGACTAAGTTTAAGGAAAGCTTGGGAGTTGCATACAAAATATAATAATTAGTGAAAGTTACATAAGGAGAAAAATGCATGTAACATTAATGTCTTCGAATTTTCTTGCAATGCAAATCTGTAGATTCATTCATTCATTCATTTCTTTCTTTTTTACTTAAGTGTTGCAAATTCATCATTTCGTGAACTTGCTAGTCAGAATCCACTTGAGTTTGACTCGTATTCTATTAGTCAGTGTTGATTTCTTTTCCTCTTATCCCTGTCTATGGTGCATTCCAAGTCTTTAGGCACACTAATGCCCATTACCCATAGTGCTCCGGGCTGAGATTTCAAACCACCCTGTTACCCTGCTCCACAAAACATGCAGCAATTTGCGGAGGCTTGACATTGGTTCAGCAATTGTTCTAGGGGTTGGCAGGCGAGTGTGGATGGCATAAAATAAAAGGGAGATAGAGAATGAGAATAAATGAGAATGAGATAAAGCTGAGTGTTAGTCCGTGGGCTCTCTAAAAGCTACTTGGAGGCTGGAAATGTAGCACGTAATTCCAGAATGTTACAAAGAGCCAAATGTAATTAGAGAGCAAAGCTGGAGGCTGCGATGTTCCACTGTGTCATTAATGACTTCCTCCCCCTCCTCCTCATTCTCGCTCCCTCTTTCTGTCCCTGGCACCTTTCTTCTTATTTCCTCCTTCTGTTCTCTTACAGTGGTTCTGATAAGCTCAAACAGTGCCATATGCCCTTTGCATTGAATAATGACATGTAATTGGCTTTGTGTTGTATTGTGGGAGAATCTCCTTCACAGAGCTGCTCTGCTTCAACTGTGGCTTTAACTGGCCTGGGAGCGAAGTTTTGTTAGAGAAGTTGCGAAACACTTGGACTCATCCAGAGTGAGAGAGGCAGAGAGAAAAGTGTGTATCAAGAAAGATGAAAAGGAATAAAAAGCCAAAGATAAGGAGCATTTTACGGTTTAAGATTGAGATGACGAAATAAGGCTTTTTTATTTTTTTTAGCGGCACTCTTGTGCTGCTATTGCACCTGTTTTATTTGTTTTAGATGACTTTTTTCTGATTCTAAACCTTTTATTTCTTTCTCATTTTGTGCGCTACCTTTACTTTCTTAATACAACTTAAATATTGAAAACCACATCTTGAAAACACCTATTCAAGAAATGATTGATGTTTCTTTCATTGAAGAGCTACGCAGAGAAATCATTGTGACTGCAAATGTGTTTTTGGTCTTGAAGATGAAAATATACTGCTCTCTTTAAACCTCATCTATTGATCATTCCATTATGATGTACAGTTCAAGATTACTTCTTTAAACAGACCAGTCACTTTATTGTCTGTTAGATGTGCAGTTAATTATTGGTTTGTTTCAATTGCTTGTACTGTAGACCTTTGGCTTTGGATGTTACATCTTAATATCAATAGGGAAAATAACTGTGGTAAATAAAGCAGTGAGGTGAATATGTTCTTTTAGTTTTCTCAACGGCTTATCTCACAGTTAAATAATATTATATAACAACTTTGTCAAGATATTTTCTTTTTATTTGTAGGAAATTTGCAAACTGAATGTTCATGAGAGAGTCTATCAAAGCATGGTCAGATCCTTGAGTCATAGATGCAGGATATTTTAATGAAATAAGTGCTTTATATTGCATTCACACAGTGATAAAACTGAAGAGACCAAGACAAAAACTGTTGCTTAAAAACTGATTTAAGAAAATGTAACAGTAATAATAATTATAAATTCTAAAATTCATCTCATAGAAAGAAAGCTTTCAAGCCCAGAAAGGTAGTAAGGACATCATTAAAATAGTCCATGTGACATCAGTGGTTCAACCATAATGTTATGAAACTATGAAAAAACTTTTTGTGTGCAAAGAAAACTAAAAAAAATAACTTTAGTCGAAAAATTTCTTCTCTTCCGTGTAAGGTTTCAATGTGCGTTCATGAGAGTTTTTTTTAGGGTTCAATGAAGTAGCGCTGAAACAATATTGTAATTGTCTGAATGGCCAAGAATCAGCAATCTTCACATAAAACTGTCGTAAAAACTTGGAGGGATGGTAGTATTCAAGCTGCCTACAGTGTCACCAAGGCTCGTCCAAATTGGATTGAGGGGGGTGCTACAGTGATCAAAAGTACAAAATCGCTCATAACTACTTAACAGTTGGAAACCCTTGCTCATTCTGGCCAAAACGCACACCTTGGATTTGTCTGTCACCCTGCAAAATTTTGGGGTATTTTGCATTTTTTGAAAAATTAAATGTGGACTACTCCTAGGTTTTTCTCCCAATCAGAACCAAACCAGTGCAGGAAGATTCTCTGGAGAGTGAGTATTAATAATTATCAAAAAAGTTGAACTTTGAACTTTTGCAAAGGGAAGCCAAAACGTTCAAAGTGGCAGGGCCGCTTTTACTAAAACATTATTTTTGAACAAAATGAAAAACCTTTACCAAACTCACAATGCGTAAGAGCTGAATCTGAGGTCACATAAAAAAAAGTCTGCAACCGTTTGTCCTATCGACATGATCGTCTTGGTCCAAAGGAAATATTTGGATATCTCAAAAAACTTTGAGCACCTATTAGACAAGACAGAGTTAGGTTGACAGAGGTCAATTGGAATGAAACAGTTTGGAATTAAACAATTGGTGGGCCTCATGGCCAAAAAGGTCTGTGAGAAATTTGAAAGAAATCGACCACTGGGGAGGGTTGATATCGCATTTTTTAGGGGCGTAAATTTTCATATCATATGATAGACCTCCTCTTTCAATGCTTGAGAAGATGTCAAAAAACTAATTTTGTAATTTTATGAAGTAGTCCTAGGTTTTTCACTCAGTTTGAAAAAAAGACAAATTTTTTTTTACAATTTCTTTGGACTTTCTCGGTCAATAATAATCCCTTTGGAAATCTTCACATTTCTATGGTAGATTACCTGATTTAACAAAAAAATGCTTTTTTAATCTTTGATTTAGGTGGTTACAGGATGGCTAAATAATAATAAATATAATAATATTAAATAATAAATAATTTGTATATATGCTTAAATGCCCAAGGTTCATAGATGGCATTTTGGCACACTGGTGGGCATCAAAGGTGGCAAAGGAAACATTCAGGCTCTATCTTTGTCTGCCATTCACCACTGCACACGGGGTCGGATGCCTGATGAGCTGTAGGGAGTTTTTCACTGCCTGCTTTCTTTTCTTTAACTTGCTTCTTTGTCCAGCTTGTCATCAAAGGAGCCAAAAGCATATGTGTCACCCCACTCATCCCATCGTTCACAGCTGGATATTTTACACAGTAGGCACATCACATCTTTCTTGCGTTCATACTCTGGCTGGCTCTCCAGCTTTCCAGTGCAGTATATTGTCTCATTTCACCCACTGCATGTACTCCAGTTGACATCCTCATCCCATATAACAGTAGACTGAGCTGAGGTTTTATGGCCATCAGGCCTGGAATCTCTGCTGGCAAAAGGGAAAAGACTCAACTGTTCTGGCAATATTCAGCACCAACAGTCCTTGTCCTTTCACAGAGCTGTGCCTGGAATGATGCCGGCTCAGCTTTCCAAAGCTCTTCTGCTCCTGAACTCTACTCTCTCCGGTACTGGCCTATACTCCTGACCCTAGTCTACTACTTTGTCCCACTTCTTCCAAAACATCCACTATCCATTGCTGGTCTTAAAGCCTTACAGCTGCATATGTAAAGAGCAGTGAATGCACTGAATTTATAGTGTTTGTGGTATCCAGACCAGTGTATTATATAAAAATGTATTCAAATGTTTACATACACTTGATTCTTTATACTGTGTTGTTACCTGAATGATCCACAGCTGTGTGATAGTTGTAGATGCTCACTGATGCATCAGAAGGAAACACGATGCATTAAGAACCAGGGGTGTAAACTTTTGAACAGAATGAAGATGTGTACATTTTTCTTATTTCGCCAAAATATTGTATTTTTTCATTTAGTACTGCCCTTCAGAAGCTACAAAAGATGTTTTCCAGAAGACAAAATTAGTTACATTTACCTTAATCTTCAAATTTAAAACGTTTTCACCCCCGGTTCTCAATGCATATTGTTTCCTTCTGGAGCATCAGTTAGCATTTGAACCTTCTGTAATAGCTGCATATGAATCCCTCAGTTGTCCTCAGTGTGAAAATATGGATCTCCAAATCATACAGTCATTGTTGGAAAAAAAAAAATCTATAAATAAATATATTTGAGAATTTAGTCTTATGCATAGGACATTGATACAGAGGTTAAGTAAATGCAAAATTGTTGTCTTTATGTATTTTGAGGATCAAGTATTACCAACAGGATTAATCACTAAAAGGTGAAGTGGCAGCCGAATTTAGCTGCAGTGTGTACGTGATCTGAATACTTAAGACTAATAACTTAAATAGAAACATATTTGTATGTCATCTCCCAGGTGTTTCCTGTCTCTGGGTTTCCATCTCACTGATGATTTTCTGTAATCTTCCCTCTCTGCCGAACTCTGATGTTTATTTTTCTATTGACTTCTGGGTAATCTTGGAATTGATTTCTGGTAAGCATACTTAAAATGCTACAGACAAGAGTGAAAAAGGGCTGCTGAATGAATGTTGTAGGACAGCACTGTTTGTTTAGCGTTCACAAAGGCCAATTACCATTTCCTGTGAGTGGGCAGGTTTTTCTGTTCACTGCCTGAGTTTGATTAGCGGCAACATAGACTTTTAAAACATTCTCTGAAACCGCCATTAGGGCTCTTTAGTTTGTGCCTCTGGGGTAACATTCTGGAATACAAATTCTAGGTAGAACCATTACATAAGAGCTCTACCAGGAATCCTATCAGAGCACTGATTTGATCAATTTCAGTGTTTGGTCCTATTGTTCATAGGTGTTTAAATATTGATTAAGTGTAAATTAAAGATAAGGAGAAAAGTAAATTGGTTAAATGTGAAGTTCAAGTGTATTATGTGTGTTATAACTTGCCTTTCTGAATCCAAAATAATAAACTTGATATATGTGACCCTGGACCACAAAACCAGTCATAAGGTAAAATTTTACAAACCTGAGATGTATGGAAGATCAATAAATAAGCTTTCTATTGATGTATGGTTTGTTAGGATAGGACAGTATTTGGCCGAGATACATCTATTTGAAAATCTGGAATCTGAGGGTGCAAAAAATCAAAATACTGAGAAAATCACCTTTAAAGTTCTCCAAATTAAGTTCTTAACAATGTATATTACTAATCAAAAATTACATTTTGATATATTTATAGTAGGAATTTTACACAAAATCTTCATGGAACATGATCTTTACTTAATTTCCTAATGATTTTTGGCATAAAAGAAAAATCAATAATTTTGACCCATACAATGTATTTTTGGCTATTGCTACAAATATACCCCAGTGACTTAAGACTGGTTTTGTGGTCCAGGGTCACATATATGTGTGACTCTGAACCACAAAACCAGCCTTAAGTAGCACGGGTATATTTTTAGCAATAGCCAAAAATACATTGTATGGGTCAAAATTATCGATTTTTAAATCATTAGGATATTAAGTAAAGATCACGTTCCATGAAGATATTCTGTAAATTTCCTACCATAAATATATCAAAACTTAATTTTGATTAATAATATGTATTGCTCAGAACTTCATTTGGACAACTTTAAAGGTGATTTTCTTAATATTTAGGTTTTTTTTTCTTCAGAGAAATCCTTCAGGTCCCGCATGTTCTTTGGATTTTTAGCATTTTTGAGTATTTGAACCCTTTCCAACAATGACTGTATGGTTTTGAGATCCATCTTTTTACACAGCACTCATATGCAACTAAAAAAAAACTTTTCAAAAACAGCTTTTTGTGATTTTTAAATATGAGAGACTGTGACACAAGACACTGCTTTTAAAGAAGTTACTCATCCCGAGAGTAAATTACAGTTCATGAAGTCAAGAGAACAGGCACAATTAAATTTAACTTGACTTATTGTTTGTTATACTATTTTCACACTTTTAAATTGCTTCAGTGATTGACAGTACAGCATGCGGTTGCTAATTACAGACCATGAATTGCTTTGCCGTTAGTGAAGTGACCACTGGCAACAATAATGAACTCTTTGTTTGTGTGTTAATTAAACAAATGAATTCCATTCCCACAGCAAGTTTCTCCATGGAGAAGCTGTCAAGCCCTCACTTCACCGCAGTAATGACTTCAGATGAGGCTACATCACTGAGGCCTCGCACAATATTTCAATGCAAAGGGTGCATCACATTCTTGCAAATGTCACCCAGGCATGGAGGAGTGTAGAGCCCACGCGTGCTTTTGTGTTTACTCGCACAGCTGCTTGAGTCAGACTCTATATATCAGCATGTGGGAGTTAAGATTTGAGTTTTACTCCAGGTGAGACTGAGCTAGAAGTGTTCAGGACCTCGTTGTAATTACTGCATGTTTTAAAGCCTGCGGCGATGTCTGTGTGATCCCTCATTAAACGAACACCTTGCTAAAATGAACTTTCAAGTGGTATAGGTCAGTTAAGTGGCAGACTTTAACTATAAATAAAATCTGGTCTTTGAAGGCTTCAAGTGACAATGTAAAAGAATATTGAAAAAAATATAATTGAGGTGTCTCTTTGGTTCATATAGGATATTGCATTAGTGAGCATTATTTCAAAACTGATAATTAGTTCTTCTACATAAACAGGATTACAACAAGCTTTCCGATTCTAAGCAACAATTTGCTTTGTTCCACATTGGGTTACAACAATTCAAGAGCAGCAGAGCACAGACCCAAATCAAAGTGGGAGTGAGGATTCGAATATCTAAAAAAATGAAATTTGTTTGGTTTTCTACAGTTGGAAAGGCATTTAATGGCGATCAAGCGAAAGTACTGTATGTGTATGCAAAAAATTTAAAATCTGTCGTCATTTATTCACCCTTTTTGTCGTTCCAAACCTGTAAGATTTTCTTTCCACTTTGCAAAAGCAAATGACGATGTTTGAAAGAATATCAAATATGGCAATGTGTAAAACATGGACGGAACTGTGGAATCCAGTCATAAAAATGGAATTTATAAATTTTTTGTATAACACAGTCTCGGAATTTGCCAAATTTTGGATGCATAAATCAAAAGTTGGTCAGTACACTTAAATAAAAACGTGATTTGTACTAGTGTCTGTGTCACAAAATACTAGTTAAATATGAATCTTGCATGTTCTGCATGTCTCTGTGTGAATAAAAAATGGCACAAACGTGCGTTGTTTTCAGTCGCCTCAATATATGAGTACATGAACACACAAACATAATCTCTAGAACTGCTCTGAGAGTCACTTCATGAGCATTTTACCGTTTCTTGTGAGAAAAAAAAAAAAACTTCTGTCATATCAGAAACTTCTTCACAGCAAACAGTCAAAATAAAAGTTTGGTTTAACTTGAAGAAACTGTGAAATAAATACATTACTTAATTGATTAATAGAGCTGCTACTACTAATAAAGTTATTAGAAAAAATTATTTTTTAGTAAATAATTACAAGAATTCATTTACCATGAAAATGTAAATACACAACACAGTATTTCTGAAAATAAATAGTATTAAATTAGTTTAAAAAAAGTCTATTATTTACAGTTTTCAGATTTTTTAATAATAATTTTTAATCAATAAATTGCTGTTAAATTGCATAAGTTTCATGATTTTAATTAATTAGACATGCTTTTTGATTACTAACATTTTATTTAACCATTAAAAATTTTCTTTTTTTTAATTTTTAGTAAATTTTGAGTATCACAACAATAAAACAATTGAAAACAGTCTAGAAAACAGTCTAGACAAATAAAAAAAGTTTGAAAATCTGTTTTCTTATGTCAATCTCATGACTTTCCTTCTACATTCCTAGAAAAAACAAAAGCTGTCACTTGAGCATTAGCCTTTCAAAATGTACTTTTGTTACCTTATTTACTTTTAAAGGGTGCATATTAATAACTTAAATAAACATATTAGTACCTACAGTGTATATATATTTGTACCTTAAAGGTCCATATTAGTGGATTTCGCACCGGTGGAACCTAGAACTATTGGCGGAAGTACCCGCTTTTTGGCATGTTTGCACTGCAGGAACTACATAGAAATGCATATGAAACACAGGCTACCCAGCATTTTTAAAAAGCCATGTAACCATATTTACTCCATGAACATTAAAAAAACAGCGATAATGACATTTACCTGTTGTCTGCAGGAGACTGCTGTAGGAGATTGACGTTTTTTTTTTTTTTATCTCTTAATTATGTAAATTGTGCGTTTACATTCCATTTCCGTTATCGCGAAACACACAACAAAAACAGCTCAGATCACGGCGTCTTCCATTTACCAGATGTTGATGTTTGTAAATGCATCAAATAAAGACGCCACTGTCGGCTGCTTCAGAGTTTTTGCTGCCAGTGTGAATGCAACCAGGAAAACGACCCGAGGACAAAATTGGTTCTTTAGAAACCACCATGCTGGCTAGTTTCCAGAAGTGAGTTCCTAGAAGTATGTGGTGCAAAAGCCTGTTAGTACCTTCTGAAACGGTACCGCCACCATTGACAGCTTTTTTTTTTACTAAAAGTTTATGTACAAAAGCAGCAAAGACATTTTTTTGTTAAATATCACCTCTTGCTTTTGTTCTGTGGTCAACTACTTTATTTTTCTTGAACAATACGGTACCCCTATTTGTTTAATTATATAACAGCAAAAAATGCTGTAAGGCTTATTACGCCAGTAGCCTTTTCTTGTTCCAACAGTGCTGTGATGTTTAGAGAAAAGTAAATGCTTCCTAAATTACATTTTCTCCTGCAGTCAGCAGGTTCCTCAGTTCTGCATAAATCTGCAAACAGTACAACAGTGACTGGCTTATTTCTTCATAATTATTATGGTGCTGTATCAACAGCAGTTAAGCTACCTGTGCTCTCACTGCTTAATGCCATCTTTAAACCAGCTACTTATCAGGGAAGTTCATAGATGGAGTGTCACTCTCAAATGTGTGCATAATTTAGCTTTTTATACCATCTTTTTTTGTAGATGAGGGTATATGTCATACTTTATGTTGTTAGTTGTCACAATGGAACCCACCATTAAACAATGTTTTAGTAACATTTAAGTAGCAGCAGCACAGGAAGACCAAAACCAATGAGGTGTATTTGTACTAGGATGTTAATAGGTGATGATTTTTGGATTAGATTGGCATATTATTACAGTTCTTCAGAACATTGCAGTTCTTATTAATACAGTTCTTCATAACATTGCATATCATCCTAATGTTTTATTATTTCGTAATGGAGTAATACCTGTTTCAAAGGCCAGCATGTAACTTAAAGAGAAAAAAGCTGCTGATTGTACAGTATGTTGTCTTATAATGAGATATTAATATATCTGAATATATTAAGACGAAGAATTATGGTTTTGGTAAGAAGGTTTTTGCTCCGCTACAGAGATGAATCAGTGTGCTACCATCTGTGGTTTGTGTTTTTTTATCAGTTGTAAGCAAATACCACAATCCTTGATTTTTCTGAAAATCAAGGTCCTCTTCTGGCTCTTTGAACATTGTGTTTTATACTCTTCCTTTGCTGAGAATTAGTGATTGTTCTTTAATGATGTTTTTAATTATGCTTTATAAATGAAGTGTCAGTAGAGTGTGTGCTGTTAAAGTGGAAGTGAAGCAGTCAGTCAAGTTTGCATTATTTAGTAAAATGATTTCGACTTTATTAATAAAAAAAGATATAACAAACACAATGAATGTAACCATTTTAAAGAAAAAATGATGTTTTGTTATAGGTTTTGGAGCAAGGGCGCTGCCATCTTGCAGTATCACAGTGGGTGACGTCATGAGGTTATATTTTTTTAACCAAATATAAATATAAATTTAATATAAATATAATATATAATATAAATTTAACCAAATATTTTCAATAATAATTAAATCTGAAGACTGAACAGATCACTTAAGAACATTCTATGACCGAACCTTGAACCAAGCTTAAGTATATTTGGATGTGTCTTTTGGGTTGGCTGTCCTGCAGGAAAGTCCATTGATCATCAGCTTTAGTCTTTGCACCAAAGACATCACAATTATTGTCAAAATGGCCTGATACTTCAAAGAATTCATTAAGTCCTTCATACAGTCATGATTTTTACTTCCTGCAACAGTAAAACACCTCCATAAGAGGACTGGCCTACCTCCATGTTTGACGATGGACATGGTGTTCTTCTGCTTATAAGCTTTGCCTTTTTTTCACCAGACATACCACTGATCCATAGGTCCAAAAAGTTTCAGTTTGGTCACATCACTCCATAAAACATTCTTTCAGAACTCCACAGATCTATCCAAATGAATTTGATCATGTGTGGTATTCTACAAGATGCCTCAAGATGAAGGCCATACTTGTCTAGTGTTCATCTTATACACTACATTGAAATGTTTTTCCATTTTGCAAGTCTTTGACTGTACATTGCAGTTTTTTTCAGTTGCTCTGATCAAACATTTTATGATATTATGTTTTTTTGTTCAACACCCTCAATGGTTTTCTGGTACAGCACATTTTAAACTAAGGTACAAGGCTGCCAGCTGTGTCTGTAGGAATGGTAAAGGCCTTAGAAATCTTCATGAAGGCTTAGACTTTCTAATATAATAAAACGATTTCTTCTCTATAGCTTTTGTGACAGCTCTGTTGACTTTGCTCTTTTTGCTGCTCGATTAAATTTTTTTTAAAATAGAGTTTCTAAAGACTTAATTGTGTTTTAACACAATTTTGTTCCCTACCATAAAAATAAGCAGACTTTAAGACTTAAAAACAGCAATTTTGAATAGGGGTTGAACAATTCTGAAATAGCTTTTTTTTTTATAAAAAAATGCTATAACTCAAAAAACATTACAGATATATTGACATGATCACTTTTAATATGCCAGTAAACTGTTGTAGATGCAATTTTTATAAAATCCTGAATCTTGTATGTATAATCATGTATTTGGAAAGTACTGCAGTACTTTTTGAGTGCAATTTTCATTTTTGGGTATGCTTTTTAATGCACATTTGTGTCATTTTGAATCATCTAATGTGTATTTCGTGAGTAATTTGTGGTTAAGTGTTGTCTGACAGTCAGGACAGAAGATGCATTTTAAAACAGATTACTGTATTAACTGTATCAATTTTCTTGCTGTTTGAAAGCATTGTTCTGTATTTAAAAAGACTGCATGAGTATCAAATGCAGGACATTGCCTGAATGATGCAGAATCACAACAATAAATAAGGTAATCATATTAAATAACATTTTACAAGCTTCTTGAGCCAAAATAGATTTTAATACTCTGTAATTATAGTCTAAATATAACTTTATTACAATGCCACTGACTGCTGTTGTTCCTAATAAGCCCACTAAGTTAAAAACCCACTGAACCTCATAAAACAGCATTAACTGAATTCATTGTGCTCAAAAACACATCATTATATAGTAATTCATTAATTGTACCCACTTGCTTTTAAGCTCACTGCTGACTTTTCATGCAAGTGTTGTATAGTATAATTAAACACAATATCTATCTATCTATCTATCTATCTATCTATCTATCTATCTATCTATCTATCTATCTATCTATCTATCTATCTATCTATCTATCTATCTATCTATCTATCTATCTATCTATCTATCTATCTATCTATCTATTAGGGGTGGCACGGTACATGAAAAAAACGAACCATTCGGTTTGCTCGTCTCGGTTCGGTGCGTGTGTGCGTCACACGGTTCAACGCATGCGCAATGTAGCCTCGTGCACGTAGTGAGTGTCCTTTCTGCGCGAAATAAGAGGTGTGTGTGGACATACAGACAGTAAGTGGAGTGCTGCAGGTTACGTCACGTGTAGAAATGGCAAGTGGGAGAGATAAGGCAGGCTGCCGGAGTTGGAGGATGCGCCAGCGTCGTATAAGAGGCCGTTCACATGTAGCGTCTTTTGGGCGCTCAAGTTTGTTATTTCAAATGTGTAACGTGCGGTATGCGCGCTCATAATGAAAGCGACGCGCTCGTTTTTTTCCAGGCGCGTCTGCGCCCAATCGAGATAAAAACATCTCAACTTTTCAGTATGCCGCAAGCGCACCGCAGGTCATGTGACATGAACCAACCAATCACTTGTTTAAAAGACAGAGCTTAAAGAGTTCCTCTCTTTTTCTTTTAAAAGATACTATTTTTGTAAGAGCTACACTGAAGTTGGCTCTTTTATAAATGCAAGTTAATTCTTCAGTTCAATCTTTGTGCAAAAAAGGCACATAAATTCCTGTAGAGATAGCAATACACATTCTCCTGTTGTTGCCAAATAAATGAAAAGCATGTCATCAATGTCTTCTCTCTTGCTGTATCAAAATCTCTCCTAGCTTTCCTCAGAGATGGTCCCAATAATGTGCTTAAAGTCAAGTCAAATTCAGTTTATGCATGATTACATGATAAAACTTTTTTTAATATTGTATCCTAAATTGTGGATAATTAAAAAGCTGTATATCATATGCTGAAGTACATTTCTGGAGTGTTAAAGATTAAAAGAAAAAAAACAACAACAACAACCGTACAGAACCGAAAACCGTGACCCTAAAACCGTGATACAAACCGAACTGTGGGTTTTGTGAACCGTGCCACCCCTACTATCTATCTATCTATCTATCTATCTATCTATCTATCTATCTATCTATCTATCTATCTATACACACACATACAAATAAGAGATTAATTGTATATGTAACACCCTTTTATTATAAGGCTGTTCAGATACAGTATATACAAGGAAACATGTAAAATGGTCTTTTGATACTGTTTCACATAGGGTTAAATAGTATCATGATACTCTGACAAATGTGCAGGTATCTTTTTTGATCTATTCAGTATCCCAAATGCCAATATCTAGAAAGCCACTGATCTGCAGAAAGAATGTACAACACTTGACTTCATCTCTAAATCTATTCACACTGCTGAAGTGGGGAACCATTTCAATTCTGCGCTTTCTTCATATGTGAATCATAGCGGAGTTCTTTCAGTGGGTGGAAGAGGATGAATCCTCAACCCCTATGCAATGGCTGTTATTCATATCAATGCAAAGGCTGTCTCTTTATTAAGTCGACTGCATTTGTGCAGTCTGCTGCCGACCTTGCCTTTAGAGAAAATGCAGAAGGTTTCTCTGTTCTAATGAGGGCCTGACCAGCTGCCTGCTATATTGTTGCCGTACGATAACCAAATGAAATTGTAAGGGACGTGACTTGGCTCGCAAGGTCAGTCTGGGAAATTTTCTTCTACATATTGAAGTGCACTTTGTAAAGCTAATACAATATGACAAATGCAGGTATCGTGTAGGAAGAAGGCAATCACGGTGGTAGAGAAACCAAAGTATCTGGATCAGCGAAATACCCCAAACTTTTAAACACAACCTTTGCCAGATCCAGAAGTTTTAAAACTTCTTGAATGCCTCGCAGATACTTTCATTGTTTAACCCTGTGGGGTCTGAGGGTGTTTTGGGGCCCTGAAGAAGTTTTGACATGCCCTGACATTTGTGCTTTTTTCAGTATCTTAAAAAAATATTTTTCAGTATCTTAAAAACTCTTTAAAAAGTGCTGAGAAATATTAGATAAAATAGAGAAGGCTGAACATCAGAACCATTGAAAATGAAAGAAAATGGCTAGACAAGTAGAAATAATTAGGCGGATTGATAATTGCTCTGGCTCTGTTTTCTCTGAAGTCCTGTGAATGCAATCTATGAGTAAGGCGAGGCACTTCACTTCAAATGACGCAGACGTTAAAATGATTGAATAGTGAGAGGTAACGCTGGCGCAACTCGTCTGATATCGCCTGCACTCGTGTTCTTTGAGAAAGAACCAGGTGCTCGGATTCAGGCTCTGGAGACCCATGTGCTCACTGTGTTTTGATGTTATGGATGTCTCTGGAGTGGTGTGGAATGTGGCGGTCACTAAATCATACAATTATTAGACATTTCAAAAAGAGTTTATCTCAGTTCAATAAGGGGGTTCTTTGTTGGGCATTGACTTTCACTGGGTCGCTCAATATAGCGCCGTTCACAGAATGAAGTCACGTAGCAGCATGGCTTTTCATTCAAGCTGTGGCAGCTCAAGGTGAAGAAGGGGAAAGAACCTGATTTGTTTCCTTCAGCTTCTATTGTTTTTGCTTTTCAGAAAAGGGTTTGACCTTATAGATAATTGTGAATACTGGAAAAATGGTAGGATCAAGTGGTGATTAGCTCCTATATTCCAATGTAAATGGACCATTCTTGGAAGTAAAAATGCTGGAAAAATAACCAAAGATTAACTTGAAATTGGAATAATGTTATTATTATTATTGTTTTTTTTAAATGAGTGTAAGATGACATTTTACTCTCCTTTGACATCTTATTGAGTTTACTTAGATGTTGAAAATCTTAGAGAGTCTATAAATAGGTAATTGCTACAGTGTTGTTGGCTTTTAAGATGTGACAACTTGACATTTTAAGTTATATCAAATCATTTAAAGGTGCCATATTTACCTTGGCATACTTGAATAATAACAGTTCAGTACATGGACATGACATACCGTGAGTCTCAAACACCATTGTTTTCTCCTCCTTATATAAATCTGGTGTTTGCAAAAGACAACTGAGTTCCAACATAACACAGACTATAACGCAGTAGTCGTGATCGTTGATAGTTACGCCCCCAACATTTGCATCGCCCAATGATCATTAATGTCAGTACATCAGTAAAATAAGGTGAGCCACTGAAGAGACATGGTTAGTGGTTAGTACTTAATGTTAGCGGTAGCCTGTTACATTGCAGTATGTAAGATTTCACTTACCACATAAACAGAGAGATGGCAGCACGGACGAATGATTTACAGATCCTGAGCATCACTGACAAGCATCTAAACTTGTGTGGTAAGTTCTGTCGCTGCAGTATAACGTTACACAGAGCACATGCATTCACAATACTGAGAGTAAAATGCTTGCACATTCAAAATGGCAGTTTCAACAAAGAGCATATTAAAAGCGGCTAGAGCTCCGTAATTAAATATATATTTTCCTCCATGTGCAAGCTATTGAGATGAGCCGCTCTGTGAAACAGCCAATCAGAGCAGAGCTCATCATTAATATTCCCGAACCTTCCAAATAAGGCAAAAACAGAGCATTTCATTCTAGGGACAAATCCTAGGGTTGTAAATGGACTTGTAAAACCGTTTCTGGAGATGTTTGCCCTTTCCTATGCCATATACCTTCTATGTAGATATCAGAGAACAATTTAAAATATTGTATCAATGCATCCTATGGCACCTTTAAAGTGGGGAAATATATATTTAACACAAAAAAGCCTGTAAATTTGTATATATATATATATATATTTTTTAAAAGTGCTTTATTTTTACAGTTTAGGATTATTTAAACATTTTTAATTTTTATCATGACAACTCTCAGAAAATTTTAGCATTGTAATGGATATGACAATGTATTTGGTCTTGGTAAAACAGATCTGCTATGCTGCTGAATTGTTGCTGTAAGTTATTTCTGTTGTTGTAGTTTATTGCTGCTGCTGCTGCAAAGCAAAGAAAGGGACTTGGTACTGCCAATACATACACCAATACAGCACAAATAGCATATGTAATAACCCCTAGCATATCTATACAGGTGGAGCTGGGGAGGTGGAGGGTTTCAGAGGAACTCTGAAAGTGCGCTGCGAAATTCTCTAGTGAATGCTAACCAGAGAATTAAATGTCTGCGTTTGCAACGTGAACCAATCAGCTTGTGCCAAGTAGTTAAACACTGTGAATATCATCAGTTTGCGGTAAGGACCCATCAGTCTGCGCCATCTTGCGTTTTATGACAGAACTTGGTATTTATTTTGAGTCTAATCCTTTTGGACTTTTTTGTTGTTGTATGATTTCATTTTATTCTAATTCAGTTAAATTCATAACTGTTGAACTACCAAATACATTACTTGGCAACAGTTCTAACATTAAAGGAACTACAAACCAATAATGCAAACTGCAATGAACAACAACTGAGAAATCATATTAAAATCATGCATAACTGTCAATGAATGTAAGAAAATATTATATATATTGGAGCATTCTGAAATGTAATATAATATGAGTTTGGCTTTAACTCCACTGCTGTGGAAGTGAATGTGAGAAATAGCCTTTGCTCTTGATCGAGTGATTTCTTCAGGGCACTGGGGTGTGGTGTAGACAAGTGGTGAATATTGTGTGAAGAACAATCAATCTCATGTTTTGAAATACATCAGATGTCTGAAAGTTGTGAATTTTTTCTTTTCTTTTAATAAAATCTGTTATTCGTTCTTCCGTCACACTGCGACAAACTCTGTTTCTGTACTTATTCTTTGGATACTTTTACCATAGCAACAAAACTGTCAACTGACATCTACCAGTCAAGAGCACAATCAATACCAACCTGGGGAGAGAGGAAAGAACAGACCAGGAGTCTGAGATGATGAAAAAAGAGAAATGGCATTGACGTTTACAGTAAATGGCTCATTGAGCAGTAACACACACATACACTTAGTCTCTTTTTGTTTCTCCTTCACTCCATTCTCTGCTTTATGCTGTTGCTTTGTAATGTCTCTCTCTGTGGGGCATTTTCAAATGTGGACATGAACTTTTTTCTCAACATTTACATTTAGGTGAAAGTGTTATATGAGCATTTTATAGGTATTATGTTAGTAAATACAAATTCACACCAAGGATGATAGTTATAATGATAACTTTTATAGTTTTAATAATTGCTCTACATCACAACTGTAATGAAGGAACTAGCCACTATGAGACAATAATGCTGGAATCGCTTTCAAAACCCTTTTTCCAGCTGATGAATAGCTATAGTTATAGTGTTCTTTATTCTTCTTGGTGTGAATAGGCATTTGTAACAGCCTGTCATATTTAATATTTTATTCTTTGTATACAGAATTTCTCAGTGTATTTTTGTCTTGTGTAGAGAGTCAAGCTTCAGTCCTCAGAGACCCAAGTACAGTGGCATGCAAAAGTTTGAAAACCCCTTGCAGAATCTGTGAAAATGTTTTTTAGCAAAATAAGGGAGGTCATACAAAATGCATCTTTTTTTTTAATTAGTACTGTCCAGAGTAGCATATTCATAAAAGATTTTTACATATAGTCCACAAGACAAAAATAAATACATTAATTAATTTGAAATTATTAAAATAACCCCTTGGTTCTTAATACTGTGTGTGGTTGCCTGGATAATCTATAACAGTTCTTTTTTTATTAACTAGGTCCTGCAGATTCTTCAGTTTTACAGCATCGTTTGCATATGTGACTGTATCATTTTAAAAATCCATCTTTTAACACTGCTGGGTTTGAAAACTTTTTTAATTTGAAGATCAAGGTAAACTGTAACTAATTTGTCTTCTGGGAAACATGCAATATATTCTGTTGCTTCTGAAGGGTGGTACTAAATGGAAAAAATTATCTGAGATAATTTTTTTTGAGATAAAGATATTTCAGCAAAATAAGAAAAAATTGGGCATCTTCAACCTGTTCAAAAGTTTTCACCCCCTGCTCTTAATGCATCGTGTTTCCTTCTGGAGCAGAGCATTAGTGAATGCTTGAACCTTTTTTAATAGTTGTGTTTGAGTCCCTCAATTGTCCTCAGTGTGAAAAGATGGATCTCAAAATCATGCAGTCACTGCTGGAAAGGGTTCAAATATGCAAAAGATGCTGGAAAACTGATGAATCTGCAGGACCTGGAGGATTTTTCTGAAGAGCATTGCTCAGTTTAACTGTTCAGAACAAACAAGGGACTCATGAACAACCATCAGAAAACAAAAAAAGATCATAGATCATCCAGGTAACCACACACAGTATTAAGAACCAAGGTTTCCAAAACTTATGAAGGCAGTTATTGTAATAACTGCCATATTTATAATATAAATAATAATTGCCATATTTTGTCTTGTGGACTATATGTAAAAATCTTTTATGTCTAATATCTTACTCAGGACAGTACTAAATAAAAAAATAGCATGCATTTTGTATGATCTCTCTTATTTTGTTAAAATTATTCACATTTTCACAGATTCTGCAAGGGGTTCCCAAACTTTGGATGCCACTGTAAATAGATCCCATGTTTCACTAAATAAATAATACTAAAGTCCAATTCAGGCGGTAATTGTTTCTCATTTCTCAAGTGATTTTCAACATTTACAGGGGTTAGTAAATTGTTGTGTGAATTCAAAATGTCTGTGTTTTTCTCCCACCACCCACATAAAAATCCCTGGCCGAACTACCTACTGTTTTTGACAAACACTAAGGTTGTGTGGTAATTTAATTGCCACCCCGAATCCACAAGATCCGAGTTTACAAGAAGAAATCGATTTAAAATTCAATTTTTAAACCTTTTTTGACCACTGGCGAACACTGTGAGGCAACTGTTGCACTTTACTGAAACTAACATGCATATTTAATACTTAAAGAAAAAAAATGACTGAAATCCTGGAAGGTATTTACAAGAACTATATTTTATAACTGCTCCACCACAGCAAGTGGGGGCTGTAAAGAATGAAAGGAAGAAAGGAAAAGCATGTAAACAATTAAAATGGTCATTATTATGGCAGCAACAGGTATGCAATGCAACTTAAAATACCTATTATAAGCCTACAATTGCATGCACAAAAATATAAACCAAGCAGCTTTATGTTTATCTTACGTAAATAAGAGGTTGCATTAACTTATTTCTCCTAATCTCCACGTTTTTAATGACATCCATCATTTTAGAGATAACATGCAAGACAGAAAGCATTTCAACTCTAGCGTGTCTGTTTTCCTGAGTTGAAATCTCAGAGCTTCCAGAATCTATGAGTTTTATCACTGAGGTTCCATGCTAATTTATTTGTACAGACATCCACATGAGAGACAATTACCATCTGAATAGGGCTTAACACTACATCTAAGAGCAGTTCAGACTCTGAAATGTATCATAGCAACAAATTTGGCAGGAAAATATAACAAATTTGAATCTCCAGCATGTCAGAATCACATAACATAGCTGTTTGGGTCAATAGCTTTCAAGTAAGCAATTCTCAACATATTTAGTAACAGAAAAATGGCAACATTCTCTAAATATTGCAGATATGCAGCATTGGGTCATAGTGGTCAACAACTTTTAATTAATTTACAGATCCACTTTAATAAATGTTGCATAAACTCCTCCAAATGTCTTTCGTGACTTTATCAAGTCTAAGAGGGCTTAGTAACACGTTGAGATACATACTGACGTTTTAAAGCTTACTGGAAAGATTTGATAAAGGTCAGCGCAACTGTACTGTAGTCCTGCAAATGCAAATTCAGATATTTGGGGGTCAGGAAGATGTAGAAATGTGAGAACATTTCATGAAACTTCAGAGTGTACGATAATACCGCTCTGACACTGACACACTGAGGTTTCAGACTCTCCGTAAAGGTCAAACTGTTCTTTGGGCCACTAAATATGCATTTCCGAGGGTCACCGAGATTCCCGGATAATGAAACTCCAGAAGTTGGCAGAGGAAATCTGTGAGATGAATCCAAATGCTACACTGCTAAAAAATGCTGGGTTGTTTCAAGTCTAATATGGACTTTTAATTAAACATTTAATTTAAAAAATTAACCCAGCTTTTGGGTTATTTCCTTTTTGACCCAAAGTTGGGTTGAAACAACCCAGCATTTTTAGTGTCATTTTAAAAGCGCTAGTTAATAATCTTTATTATGACTTTTTAAACTTTCAAAATTTGAGTACGATTTATAGCAAGAAAAAACTTGTTTAATAGGGGGAATAATACATCAAAATCAAAGTAAGTGTCTCTGAGGGATTATAAAACTATTAATGAGACTTGGAGATTCAAAGAGTGTCTCATAAAATCACTGAGATGATTAAATGTCATTCTTCATTTCTGAACATGCCCTGTATCTTAATTGCACTCACTGTATTTTTTCTCTTTTCTGTTCTTCCATGTTCTCTGCACTCCCTGTCCTTCTTTTCTCAGTATCAGGCCAGAGGAGTTAACAATAATAGGACTGCTGTAAGCTTTCATTGCGTGCCTCTCAGCGAACAATCTTTATTACACAGGAAATGCGTGCTCTAATATCCTCTCCCATTTCTTCTACCTTGTCTTATTATTTTGTGTTTTTTTGACAGTGCTAAGCTTAAACAGCCACACATCTATTCCAAGGACATTTGTTGATGTAACTGAAGGCTGTTCAGATCTTTTTAAACCAACAAGAACAAGACTGTGTTAGTTTCGTCCCAGTTTAATGCATAAGTGCATAACTTTACCTTCAGTCGGCTTCTTATTAAAATACAAGTTTAGTTTGAGAAACAGTGGCTTGATATAATTTCCAAAATGAAATGTCCTGTTATTGGACTTAAACCTCATATGTTAAACCTCATAGTCACTGAAATACAATGTAGCCTGGGTTTCTCTTATACAAAATCTCTGATTCCTACACAGCTGTTGTTTCTAAGGTATTAATAGCTACATTATTGAGCTTTTTTCATTACGGTGGCAGTAATTGTGCGTATAATTTGGAAGCGTTAGTGTGGATTATCCACCTCACACACAAAGCTTGTTGCAGTTAAAGCTCACATGACTGTATTTGTTTACACAACCTCAGGGCAATTGACTATAATGAATGCTGCTGAATTGCACAGTCTACTTATTTAAAAACACTAAGAATAAAATGGATTACTGTATATTTATGACTTTTTCTTTTTCAGTGCCTGAACTGAGTACAATTTCATCAAGCCTTTTTTTTAAAAAAAAAGATGTTATCACAGCTTGGCTATTAATGTAACGTTCTGATTTGTGGGTTTATGTGAGGCTCACACATTCAGAATATGTGACCCTGGACCACAAAACCAGTGGTAAGTAGCACAGGTATATTTGTAGCAATAGCCAACAATACATTGTACAGGTCAAAATGATACATTTTTCTTTTATGCCAAAAATTATTAGGATATTAAGTAAAGATAATGTTCCATGAAGATATTTTGTAAATTTCATACCGTAAATACAGTATATCAAAATCTATTTTTCGATTAGTAATATGCCTTGCTAAGAACTTCATTTGGACAGCTCTGAAGGCGATTTTCTCAATATTTAGATTTCATATTCATATTTCATAATCATATTTCAAGATTCCATATTTTCAAATAGTTGTATCTCGGTCAAATTGTCAAACTGTCCCATCCTAAAATAAAGCAATGGTAAGCTTATTTATTCAGCTTTCAGATGATGTATAAATCTCAATTTTTAAAAAAGTACAACGCTTATTACTGGTTTTATGGTCCAGGGTCGCATATAGATATTGATACATAATTTTTAAATTAATTAAAAATATTTTAAATTATTTAGGTGTATGGAAAGTTTGTGGGCAACCAAACGGTTGCTGGTCTCCATTGACTAGTAGAAGAAAAAACAAAATACTATGAAAGTCATTGGGGACAATCAAATGTTTGGATACCCACATTTTTCAAAATAACTTTTATGTAAAAAGAAACTTTTAAGAAAGAAACTCATTCAAGTTTAAAACAACTTGAGAGTGAGTAAATACTAAATTTTCATTTTTGGGTGTATGGAAAGTTAAAGCTAAATGAATTAATGACTGAATGTGGGCATTCTATAAGATCTGACTCTGGTTTAAGAGTAAAAGTGCAAGTTACTTGTGGAGAAACATTGTTTTCATAATTACATAAACATGCATGAGTACTAAATTACATGAACATAACTACTAATCATTCCATTGCTTATAATTCACGGGATATTACACCCCAAAACTTAAAATTCTATTATTACTAACTCACTCTCATGTTGTCCCAAACCTGTATTAATTTATTTCTCATGCTGAACACCAAAGAAGGTATTTTGAAGAATGTTGGCAACCAAACGGTTGCTGGTCCTCATTGACTTTGATAGTAGGAGAAGATGGGAAAAAAAAATACTATGAAAGTCACTGGGGACCAGCCACTGTTGGTTACTCAGATTTTTCAAAATAACTTTTATGTTCAACAGAAGAAAGAAACTCATTCAGGTTTAAAACAACTTGAGAGTGAGTAAATGAAGGAATAAATGACTGAATTTAAATTTTTTGTATTGATACTTAAAGCTGCAATACAGAGTTGTCCTTCTGTAAGAGTTGACTCTGGTTAAAGAGTAATAGTGCAAGTTACTTATGGAGAAACATTGTTTTCATAATTACATAAACATGAGTACTAAACATGAGTACATGAGTACTAAATTACATGAACATAAGTACAAAACATGCTGTCGCTTGTAATTAAAGGAATATTTCACCCCACAATTTTAATTCTGTAATTATTAACTCACTCTCATGTTGTCCCAAACCTGTATTCATTTATTCATTTCTTTTTTGTGCTGAACACAAAAAAAAAAAAAAAAACTATATTTTGAAGAATGAGGGCAAACAAATGGTTGCTGGTCCAAAATACTACGGAAGTCATGGGGACCAGCAACAGTTTGGTTACCCACAGTTTTGGGTTAGGCAATGATGACATTCGACATAAGAGTTGCTAGATATCTCACCTGTCAAGCAAGAAAAAAGTCCATCTCTGGGTCAATTTTAAAACCTTTGAAGTCTGACATGTCTTCATCTCTGAAAAGCAGTCCGATGTTGATATTGAGCTGTACAGGCTCTGGCACTTTTTCCTTTTTGCCTGTAAACTGACTGATTTTCAGCCAAATCCGACCTGATTTCTCAAATTATAAATCAATTTTATAAGCTTACCCTTGTGGGTAGGGCAACTGTAGGGCAGTTTTGAACATTGACTTTTTATATATTAATTTCTGTATATTTTTACAATATTTTTGCAGTATTTGTGTTGTATACTGCAGATTTCAATAATTATTAAAATAGCTTTTAATTATAATTAATTTAATCTTTAAACTTAATTAAAAGTATTTAAATAAGAAGTGTTTGAAGTATTTTTCTATTTATTTATTATTAAATGTATTAATTTCACCAGATTATCAAATATATATTACTACTACTATTACCTTATTTAGGGCCAGATTTAGTAACAGCTTGTGTCAGCACAAACATCTTTTGGCATTAAAATAACATTGTCAGGATTTACTAAAGATGCTTAGTGAAGAATTAGCACTGAAAAGGTGTGGACAGTTATTTTTGCACCTGATTTTGCTGGATATGCATTTGTAGGAGTTTACCTTTCAGACACAAAATTTATGGGAGGAGAGTATTAAAGTGATTCATGCAACGTGAAAGAAAGCAAGCATATATATATGTATATATGCATATATATATATATATATATATATATATATATATATATATATATACAGTCAAGCCCGGAATTATTTTAAAGTTACTTTTATTCAACCAGCAAGTTTTTTTTTTGTCCAGAAATGACACAGGCTTCTCCCAAAAGATAATAAGACGTTGTACAAGAGGCATCAATGTGGAAAAAAATATTTCTTTTTAACAAAAGAGTGGTATGTCTAAAATTATTTACACCTTTGCAAACTGTCACAATCTATGGGAAAATCCAAAGTTCTGTACCATTCCAAATAGTCCAAGCTGTTCTAAAGCATCCTTTACCCTGATTAATTTGGAACAACTGTTTTTTAATCAACTCAACAGGTGAAAAACAGAAGCTCTCTGCTGTTGGTTTGTGGACAGTCATGGCTAAGACAAAGGAGCTCACTGTGGACCTGCTGCTACGCATTGTGGCTGCTCACAAGTCAGGAAAGGGCTATAAGACCATATCTAAATGTTTTGAAGTTCCAGCGGCTACAGTACAAAGTATTAATAAAAAATACAAGACGTTCTGCACTGTGAAAAATCTCAGAGGACGTGGTCAGAAGCCAAAAGTGACACCACTGCTGGCCAGGAGGATAGTGAGAGAGGTAAACAAGAATCCAAGGATCACCACCAAGGCCATCCTGATGAATCTGGGCTCTGCTGGTCGCAACATCTCAAGGCAGACAGTCCAACGGACACTGCACACCGCTGGGTTCCACAGACGCAGACCAAGGAGAACACCACTTCTCCAGATAAAGCACACAAAAGCCCGCTTGGCCTTTGCAAATGCTCATCTGGACAAAGAAGAAGACAGAAAGAAAAATTGAATTGTTTGGCCACAATGATGTAGCCTTCATTTGGCGTAAAAAAAAAGGAGAAGCCTTCAACCCTAAGAACACCATCCCCACTGTCAAACATGGTGATGGGAACCTAATGTTTTGCGGGTGTTTTTCAGCCGGTCGACCACAGAACCTAATCACAGTAAATGGCACCATGAAAAAGGAGCAATATATCAAAATTCTCAACAACAACATCAGGGAGTCTGCAGAGAAATTTGGCCTTGGGCACCAGTGGACATTTCATTTGGACCCAAAAAACACGGCAAAAGTGGTGAAGAAATGGTTAGCAGACAAAACATTAACGTTTTGCAGTCCTGACCTAAATCCAATTGAGAATCTGTGGAGGGAGCTAAAGATCAGGGTGATGGCAAGGACACCCTCCAACCTGAAAGAGTTGGAGCTCATCGCTAAAGATGAATGGGCAAAAATACCAGTGGAGACATGCAAAAAGCTGGTCAGCAATTATAGGAAGTGTTTTATTGCTGTAATAGCCAAAAAAGGCTTTTCTACTGATTATTGAGAAGGGTATGAATAATTTTGGACATGCCACTTTTTGTTCAAATGTAAATAAAAGCTGAGAAATATTTTTTTTTCCACAATGATGCCTCTTGTACATCGTCTTATTATCTTTTGGGAGAAGCCTGTGTCATTTCTGGTCACAAAAAAAAAAAATAAAAAAAAAATTGCAAGTTGAATAAAAGTAACTTTAAGTCAGATTTTGCCAGGGGTATGAATAATTTTGGGCTTGACTTTATATATACATATTATCATGATATACAATTCTGGATGAAAGATTTTGGTCATACCCCTCACCCCTATTGATTCACGACATGAAGTCCAACATGACATTGAAAGATATTTCCCCAATCTTGCCAAAAGCAAGTCAATCATCTGGTTTTGTATTTATATTCATATCATGAAGCTTGTACAGTATCTGGCATGCTTGTCTGTGAGAGAAGGTCACAGTTCAAAAGCGTTCGAATCATTAGAGGTTGCGGTCATTTGACTTGACTCCTGTGTGATGCACATGTCATACCCATGACTGTTGTTTTCAAAGGCCAAGAGACCATGCTCTCCCCAGTTCATCTTGACTTATATACCCGCTGACAGGAAGGATATTATGAGCTCGGGGACAGTGTAGTGTAGTTTGTATGTGTGTGGTGTGTGCTGTGTGCCGTGAGCCAGCCTAACTGTATTTAATCATAGCAGCGCATGTGAGAGATGTGGCTCAATGCTGAAGATGCTCAAGAGTTGTGTGCTTACAGAAATAATGTTGTGAATCTAGCCTGTGTCATGTTCTGATCTGCCCCTTATTACTCTCTACATTCCTGTTTACTTCCTACTGTCTCATTAAGTAGAACTAAAATTAAGCAACAAGATTTTTAGCTGAATTCATTTACTTAATTATTCGAAAGTTGAAGTAGAGTAAACGTCTTGACTGAATTAAATTGATTTAATTAACAGTGATAACTAATTCAATCTTCTATATTTATATACACAAAGCAAAATAGTTTTCTTTCATATGCTTTTCTTATTTTGTACACGCTTCCACAAAAATATAAAGCAGCATAACTGTTTTAAACATTGATAATAATAATAAATGTTTCTTAAGCAGCAAATCAGCATATTAAAAGGATTTTAGAAGGATCATGTGAGACCAAAGTCTTTATTAATGGCTGCTGAAAATGCAACTTTTCCTTCCATATGAATTATATTTTATAATATATTCAAATAGAAAACAGTTACTTTAAATTGTAATAATGTTTCAATGCATTACTGTGTTTCCAAGGCAGCAATGCTGTAGAATAGTGTTTGAAGTTGAGACAATCTTGTAAATGACATAAAAACCCATGCTGATTAGCTGTTGTCATGACGCTCAGCACGTGTCTTTTTATCAGCCGCACTGGACATGAGAGTCAACACAGTCACTGTGTAGGTGTGAAGTGGATAGAAAGTGATTTGAGTATGTAAGACAGAAAGAGTAGAAGCAGACCAGAGTGAGACATGTAGGCATATAAGTAGAGAAGAGAATGGCTGGTTATATTTAAGAATCTGTCTCCTCTCTGAGATGTTCTGCTCTCTCTCTGTTAGTCTGTCAGCACCACCGATTCTGACCTTAATGCGATTAGACAAGTCTGCGATCATAGATGGCTTTTCTAATGATTTGACCAGACAAAGCATTGGCAGAGAGGATTTTGTGGATGATGTGATTGGTCAGTGACAATTGCACATTGCAAAAAGTTAGTGAAGGTCGCATATTGGGCCAGATTTAATAAAGCCGCGTGGATTAGTTTGAATAGTTTGTTACTGGCTCCTCATAATGAGATTTCGTGATCAGAGGAGTTCTATAATAAGTGTGGAAATTGTGCATGATACTGCGAATATCTTATCTTCTGATTTTCTTGTATAGAAGTATATATTATGGCGTAACTCTACATCCCTAATACAATATGTGAACCTTTTGAGTTTTCTCTAAGGAAAAAGGTGACCTGATTTTTCTTTAGTTTACTAATTTGTTTCCTCTACGTCTCACTAAGTATCTATTTTTAATTGGACTGAGGTTGTTTCTATGGCAACCACATGAGATGTATAACCGTTGTCTTCCTCCAGCTAGTTTGACAAGGGCGTCATCGATGATCTAGTACAGCAGAACTTTATGAGACTTGTGAAACTTACTGTTGGCAAGTGCATGAACAAGTGCTACATATAAACAAAAATGGTGACTACTGCTGACTGTGTCAGCTATATGTCTCCACAATGTCATTATTTCAACATATTTACTAATTCTCTAAAAAGAATTTTATTGCAATAATAGCTCAAATTTTTTTTTTTCATTTTTTGTTGTTTGATACACAGTTTGCTAAAAGTATTGGGACACCTCCTTCTAATGAACAGGTTTGATTTTCTAGGGTATTGTGTGCTTCCAATTTTATAGCAACAGTTTGGACAGGACCTTTTTCTATTCCAACATGACAATACATCTGTGTATAAAACAAGGTTAAAAAAGAAACTATTAATTCAGTCAGTGTGGAAGAACTTGACTAATCTGGTATAGCCAAATCCTAACCCCTGGTTGAACACCTCTGGTGTGACTTTAAATGCAGACCTTGAGCCAAAAACTCATCACCAAACACCAATGACTTGTACATTCACTATATGGACAAACGTATTGGGACACCATCTTCTTTAGAACAGAAAAAGGCACTTCCAAAACTGTGGAAACAAAGATGGAAACATAATTCATGTGTTTAAAAATTGCATTTCCATCTCTGTTTTGGAAGTGTCTAAAATAACTATACCCATATGTACAAGTCATTGGTAATTGCTAATGCGTTTTTGGCTCAAGGTCTGCATTTACAGTCACACCAGAGGTGTTCAGCTGGGATTAGGTCTTGGCTTTATGCAGACCAATGTCTTCCACATTGACTGAATCAATCATTTCTTTTTGAACTTTGCTTTTTGCACAGATGTACTGTCATGTTAGAATAGAAGAGGGTCCAAACTGTTGCTACAAATTTAAAATCATACAATACCCTAGAATATCATTATATGATCAACATTAAGATTTGTACTCATGGAAATGACTAAAGTAATGAAACCTGATTATTAGAAGGGGGTGTCCAAATACTTTTGGCAATATAGTGTATATGATTGCTTCAGTTCATTCATGAGTTGTTTTTAGCAATATCAAATGATTAATCGTGATTAATCGCATCCAAAAATATGTTACATACCATTACTTGTGAACGAGGTAGTGTGATGCACTTATGTCTGAAAGGTCTGACAGTTAATTCATGAGTTGTTTTTAGTGCTGTCAAACCGATTAATTGAGATTATTCCATGGAATGTCTGGATACTGGATTCTGATTGGCTGGCAGGTGTGCAGTAAAACCGTTTAATGCACAGGTAGTTCCAAGTCAGTTTAATCACCGTTCTATATTAATGCGCTGCTTTAATTGATGCACGCAAAAGCACAGAGAGAGAGAGAGAGAGAGAGAGAGAGAGAGAGAGAGGTCGGAGATCGCATTGTGCTGCGCACATACATAAACTTCTTGTCAGCGTTTGCCTGCGATCCTTATTAAAATAGCATAGATACTAGATCGCTACATTATATTCCTCAGCAACGGGGTGGTAAAGCTGCTGTTTTTGAATGAATTGTTGTTTGTAGAGAGAGACGCACAGCATGCAGGCAGGTAACGTTACGCACACACACATCTCTCTTGCCTTCACACTCTGTCTTGGTCGATTAATAATCTACTGAAACAAATGCTATATTTCATTCAAATAAATGTGATTTTACCGGACTATTTAATCTCTGAGTCTGATTTGAAGCGGGCAGAATGCTAGAGCTGCGTGTCATAACTGACGAAAATAACCGTCTTTTTTATCCATTCAGTCAAATTTTGCGCTGCAAATATCAATCCTAGTTTTAATTTGTCTATAACCATGGAATAAGCGGGATAATCAACGGTTTGCCGTGCGTTAAAGGATTTAAAATGCACTTCGCGGAGGCAACCACCCTCCGCTTCGCGTCGGGCGGTTATTAGCCTCCACGTCGTGCATTTAAAATCCTTTAACGCACGGCAAACCGTTGATTATCCCTTACTTAATCGCATCCAAAATGTTACATACCACTACTCGTGAACAAGGCGGTGTAATTCACATGTCTGAAAGGTCTGACCATTCATTCATGAGTTGTTTTTAGTGCTGTCAAATTGATTAATCATGATTTATCATATCTAGTATAAAAATATGTTACATACCACTAATGGTAAATGTCACACCCCTGGACTATTTGTGTTGGTTTCTCTCTCAGTTACCTACAGTATATACAGTGAGGTCAATAAGTATTTGATCACCCTGTGATTTTGCAAGTTCTCTTACTTAGAAATCATTGAGGGGTCTACAATTTTCACCACAGGTGCATTTCCACTGTGAGAGACAGAATCTAAAAATAAAAATCTGGAAATCACATTGTATGATTTTTTTTAACAATTTAGTTGTGAATTACTGTGTCAAATAAGTATTTGATTACTTGAGTCAAAAAAAAAATTAATATTTGGTACAGAAGCCTTTGTTAACAATTACAGAGGTCAAACGGTTCCTGTAGCTCTTCACCAGGTTTGCACACACTACAGGAGGGATTTTGGCCCACTCCTCCATACAGATCTTCTCTAGATCTGTCAGGTTTCGGGGCTGTCGCTGAACAACACAGAGTTTCAGCTGACTGGCTAGGCCACTCCAGAACCTTGATATGCTTCTTACGGAGCCACTCCTTGGTTTTCCTGGCTGTATGCTTTGGGTCATTGTCATGTTGGAAGACCCAGCCACGACCCATCTTTAATGCTCTGACTGAGGGAAGGAGGTTTTTGCCCAATATGTCACAACACATGGCCCCGTTCATCCTCTCCTTAATACAGTGCAGTCGTCCTGTCCCCTGTGCAGAAAAACACCCCCAGAGCATGATGCTTCCAGCCCCATGCTTCACTGTAGGTATGGTATTATTGGGATGATACGCATCATTCTTCTTCCTCCAAACACGGCGAATGGAGTTCAAAAAGTTCTATTTTGGTCTCATCTGACCACAGGACTTTCTCCCATGACTCCTCTGGATCATCCAGATGGTCCCTGGCAAACTTCAGACGGGCCTGGACATGGGCTGACTTAAGCAGGGGAACCTTCCGTGCGATGCAAGATTTTAAACCATGGCGTCTTAGTGTATTACTGATAGTAGCCTTGGAAACGATGGTCCCAGCTCTCTTCACGGCATTGACCAGCTCCTCCCGTGTAGTTCTGGGCTGATTCTTCACCATTCTTAGCATCATTGATACCCCACGAGGAGAGATCTTCCGTGGGGCCCCAGTCCGAGGGACATTGACAGTCATCATTAGCCTCTTCCATTTTCTGACAATTGCTCCAACAGTTGTTCTTTTTTCACCAAGCTGCTTGGCAATTGCCCCGTAGCCCTTTCCAGCTTTGTGAAGGTCTACAATTTTGTCTCTTGTGTCTTTTGACAGCTCTTTGGTTTTGCCCATGTTGCTACTTAGACTTTGGCTGATTGTGGGGTGCACAGGTGTCTTTATGACGACTAACGACCTCAAACAGGTGCTACTAATTTAGAATCATGAGCAGAGTGTAGCTGAACTATTTAAAAGCAAAATAACAGGTCTTTGAGGGTCAGAAATCTGGCTGAAAAGCAAGTGATCAAATACTTATTTGACACAGTAATTCACAAATAAATTGCTAAAAAATCATACAATGTGATTTCCGGATTTGTATTTTTAGATTCTGTCTCTCACAGTGGAAATGCACCTATGCTGAAAATTGTAGACCCCTCCATGATTTCTAATTAAGAGAACTTGCAAAATCACAAGGTGATCAAATACTTATTGACCTCACTGTATGGTTGTCCCTGTTTCCTGTCCTTATTTAGTCATTATTAGTTACCTTGTATCACCTGTGTCTAAATTCATTATCATCACCTGTCTTTATAATTTGGTTTCACTTCAGTGTTTGTTGTTCGGTCTCAAGGTTATATACGTGTGTGTTTACCTGCCCTTCATGTGTGGATTTACTTATTGTGGATATTATTATAGACTTGTCTTTGCATTTCGTCTGTGACAGTGAACAAGCTAATGCCATGCACATATGTCTGAAAGGTCTGACAGTTCACTCATGAGTTGTTTTTAGTGCTGTCAAACAATTAATTGTGATTAATCGCATCCAAAATAAAAGTTTGTTTACATAATTATGTGTGTTCAGTGTGTATTTATTATGCATGTATAAATACACACATGTGCATGTCTATATTAAAGAAAATGTTTATATTTATATATAATATAAACTAATTTAAATACGATTAATCGGTTGATGGCACAAGTCATTTTTTTCAGTATTTGTTGTACCTATCAGTTTCTTTAATCTGTTTACATTTGGTTAAGAGGTTCAAAACTGTTCAAAAGTTTGGAGTCAGTAACATTTTCTGAAAGAAAGGATGCATTAAATTGTTCAAAATTGACTTTAAAAGAATGTTACAAAATATTTCTATTTCAAAGTAAATGCTGTTTTTTTAAAATTTACATTTATCAGATAAGCAGCACAACTACTTTCAACATAATAATAAGAAATGTTTCTTGAGCAGAAAATTAGCATATATAAATGATTTCTGAGGGACTGTGTGACACTGAAGACTGGAGTAATGATTATGAAAATTGAGTTTTACCATAACAAGAAAAAAAGTACATTTTAAAATACATTCAAATAGAAAACTGATGTTTTACATTGCATTAATATTTAACATTATTACCATTTTACTGTATTTTTTACCAAATCAATGCATCCTTGATGAGCATAAAAGACTTTCAGAAAACAATAAAAAAAAAATCTACAATTACGTTAATTTAATCATAAAAACAGTATTGTTTGCACACATCTCATGGGCAGTTGGTCAGTATTTTAGAGTCTGACTAGAAGAGAGCAAAAGTGCTGATCTTACACCTGTCTTGACCCAGATACAGTAGATACTGTTTGAGCAGATTCTGAAACTGCTGATCCAAGACCTGTTATAATATAGTATCTTAAGAAAGGTGTTTGATTTAATGGAGGAGTATATATTTATTACAGGACATACGCAGGTTCAGCTGGATTGATCTGCGGTATTGAGAAATAAATTTGCACACACATAGACATGATGAAATGTGACATCCAGGAAGGTTACAGAGATGCAAGCGTATCGACCCAATTTATGGGTCTGGAAAATAACCTGTCCCTACACACCCCCACAAAACACTCACTCTCGTTTAATGGTCTCAGTGTGTGTGTATAGCCTGAGGCTGTAGACATTGTACTTGAAGTCTTTGTTTGTTTACCCGTTTGTTTACTTGAGGATCTATTTACTGCTCACAGGCGGCTGTTTAAGCCCATAGATAACAGGGCAGGCTTCATTTCACTCAATCCTTAATGCTTTATCATGAAATCACTGAGAGCATTTCATGGCTTTTTACAAACAGCTTGCTCATTGAGCCTAATCCAAAAATTCAGGGCAGTAAAATAGCACTTGTGAGGCAAGCGAAGCAAAGCTTGGGATAAACACTGACCCAAACCTGCATAATGCTGTTTTCAAAGTCAGTACACAGCAGACAGGAAGGCATCTAGTCATATCCGACTCCAGTGGTGAAACATCTTGTCTACTCAAAAAAGAGTATTGTATCATTAAATATTCAATTACCTCCAGAGCTCACTTCAATCTGTTCTAGATCATTAACCTTGATGTTATGAAGCTGGTCGGAATCCAGTTTGCTTAGGAGGTGCCTTCATACAAAAAATATTTTATGGTCAACAGATTGTAAATCGGATGGAAGTATTATATCATATAGTGCTGTAGGATTTAAAGCAATTAGCCATGAAAAGTTGTGTGTTATGGAGTTAGGGTGCTGGTCACATTAGCAAAAGTTTGCAAGCAAAAATGTCCATTGTCAATTGTTGGTATGTAGCGATGTATGTAGCACAGTTAAAAAAAAAAAAAAAAGCAATTCCAACCAACTAGCTGGTCAACGCGATGACCAACTTGAACCCACCATGAAAACTGTGTGGGAAAATTGTTCTTGCTGAAGCAAAATTCCACCAAATTCCTATTGAAAATTTGCAGTAAATTTTACAGCAACTGTAAATGTGACCAAAATTTTACTGTGATTTTACCATGTTTAAAGACAACTTTAAAACAAAATGGACCCTATTTACTTTCATTTAGGTTAATATTCCTATATATATATATATATATATATATATATACTCCCGCTCAAAAGTTTTGGAACAGTAAGATTAAATAAAGAACAGCATTTATTGAAAATAGAAAACTTTAGTAACAATAAACACTTTGTTCAAAGTTTGGGGTCATTGTTTGCTTGTATTGTTAGAAAAAATGTGTATTTTGAATAAATGCTGTTTAAACTTCCTGATCAAGAATCCAAAAAAATGTTAGGTTTCTAACACTGATAATAAAAGTAATAAATCAGCATATTAGAATGATTTCTGAAGGATAATGTGACACTGAAGAGTAATCGCTGGAGTAATAGCTGATAAAAATTTACAGAATTTCACAGAAATATATTATATTTTAAAGTATATTATAGTATATTTTTTTCTGTATTTTCGATTAAATAAATGGAACTTTAATGAATTTTTTTTGTTTAAATACCTTTTCTTTTTGGACTTTTTCTGTCAATTCTGAGTTTTTTTCTCAGAATTCTGAGATATGAACAAGATACGAACAAGAAAAAAGGTCAGATTTAGATAACCTTTGTCGTCATGTAAAACTCACCTAAAATGAATCTTTAAAAACACACGTTTTATTATTACAATTACATTTCCTGTTGTACTGAACTTGTATCAATCCGTGACCCCAAAACTTGAGGTACGTACCGAATGGGGGTCGACTGTTATCTGCTTTTCAGGGCTGATGCGATACCGATTATTACAGAAGTAGACCGATAACCGATATTTTAAACCGATATATGTATGTCTGGTGTAAAAATTTAAATTAATTAGAAAATTAGGAATAACAAGGGCTCTGACAAAAAATGTCTTTAAATGCTTTTAAATTATTTTATCGGCAAATCGGTTTTGAAAATGACCGATACCAATAACCATAAAAATGCTTAATATTGGTGTCGATAATCCGTCAACCCCTAGTAACGAATTGTGACTTCTGTGTACCGTTACACGCCTATAAACTTTTATAGAATCTTAATATCAGACATTTATCAATTATCAATCACGACGTGACTATAATTATCGGTGCCAGAATTGTAGTATCATTGCATCCAAATGATGGATTATTAGGTATATTGTCTTACTCTATCCTGTCCTGTGCACTTTCCTGTGTTTCCGCTCTCTCTCTTTGCTGCCTATCTAACTCTCCTTTGTCATTCTTTCATTTCCTCTGTCACTTCCTCCCATTCTAGCACTCTTCATCCTGCTGCCCTTGTCTATGTGACTGTGCTCAGTCACGTTGTATGACACACAATAAGTTGCTGTTGCTCGGTAATTGCTGAGCTTTTGGAGAAAATGGGGTTGGTTTTATTGGCTGGCTTTTTTTTTGTCATTAGTTTGGCCGGCGTTCAGCGTCTGGCTCCTGTTCTGTCTGTGGGTGGAAGGTGGAGGAGCCAGGTTGGGGCCAAGCTGGCAGAACTGTGCTAAATGAACCGCTCCATGAACTCTCATACCGTTTAGTTTGGGTCATTTGTGTGTTATTGCTTTCCCTAATCGCTCTGGAACATTATAGTTAATTGCTTTCATTAATATCATCATTAGGTTCCAAGAGTATAGTGAAATATAGTAGCATGAGACACTTTATGCAACTCGACGGTCAGTGATAAAGGAGGGAAAGGGAAATTAAATCGATCATTTTTCTACTTTCATTAGTAGACTAGCATATAGATGACCTTCAAATTGCCACACATAGTCTAAAAAGTGACAAAACTCAAGTTTTGATTTCATGGGGTTTTTAAGACTATATGAAAATTATACAGGTAGAGAGAAAGAGAAAATTGGGATGAGATTTAAAATGTCCAGGAGGAACCACACAGAGGCATAAAAGGCTTAAAATTACTCCTGAAGGAAACACATTCATAATCACTCGAATTTGGAACATTATCATGCAAAGGTCAGACTCTCGAACTCCTCTACAGTGACAACAGCTCTGTTCACTCCCATGTCTTTCAAAACCCATTAGCCTTTTTGTTTTACATGCACTTCTACAAAAGACCCCAACAGCCAATAAAGTCATAAAAGCCCTCAGGCAAGAGCGTGACTTTCAGAAAACCACATACTGCCAGACTAGAAACAGAATTTATGGGAGTCCAGTGTTACATCTTTGCACTGTAACAATCAAATATAGTAATTTTGTTTCCTGTGGGATTCATAATCTCAGTTGCCGGAGACATTGAATATAGTGCATAAGTCAGATTTATGGTACCTATATGTTCTTTTTGGAGCTTGACACTCCTCTTGTCATTATCAAATGTTCTTGCGATGACAATAACTGTGTAAAAAGTGAAAAGTTGTCATTTTTGTGTTTCAGCCTTTCAGCAGTGTAGTAATGTTATTAGTGCATGTTGTTTTTTAATTACAGTGATCAAAATCTATGCTACTTTGCTACTTAGTTTTAGGTCACAGGTGCAAGTTTATGTAAAATACGTTTTAAGGTGCTGCCACTGCTGGACACTTGAAATTTCAATGTATTGAAAAGAAAATTACATTTTATTCCACAGGAAGTGAACAAAATAATGATATTTTTGCAGTTTTTTAGATGGCAGGGTGAACGCTCACGACTCAGATGTGAGTCATTGACTGGAGAGCAGCTGTGCTTTGGGATACAAAGATTTTAACACTAAAGATTATGACGTTCATTTGGCTGTGCCTCTGACCCCAGCACAGTGATCTTAAAACAGAACTGGCTCACTAAAAAAGCACTACTGAGCAACTCAGAGAAAGATTGATTGGAGTCTGCACTGGCTAATTAGTGGTTCATTATTGTACATTAACTTTCTGATTACTTTTGACCTAACTCATTTGTAACATTTGAATGGGATTAATATATAGGTATATATTAATTCAAAAGTGAGATCAGTAAGATTTTTAATTATTTTTAAAGAAGTCTTTTCTGCTCATTAAGGCTGGGTTTATTTATTTAAAAATACAGAAAAAAAACTGTAATATTGTAAAAAATTATTGCAATATTTTCTTTTTGAATATACTTTAAAATAGAATTTATTCCTGTGATGCAAAGCTGAATTTTCAGCATCATTACTCAAGACTTCAGTGTCACATGATCCTTCAGAAATCATTCTAATATGCTGATATATTATTAATTTTGAAAGTTTTTTTTTTTAAACCTATGATTCTTTGATAAATAAAACGCTTTTATTTAAAATAGCAATCTTTTGTAATTATATACACTACCGTTCAAAGTTTGGGGTCAGAATTTTTTTCTTCTTTCTTTCATGGAAAGAAATTAATACTTTTATTCAGCAAGGATGTGTTAAATTGATAAAACGTGATAGTAACGACTTTTTTGCACAAATGCTGTTCTTTCAAACTTTTTATTAATCAAAGAATCCTGAAAAAAGTATCACAGGTTCCTTCTTTGGTAGAATGACTTGTGTGACCCACGTTCTCTTGAGATGGGACTCTTGTTCTTAAACAGATGTCCTGGCATTTTCCTGTAGAATTTGCTGGTTTAATTCAGAATTCATTGTTCTATCAATGATGGCAGGCTGTCCTGGCCAAGATGCAGCAAAAAAAGGCTCAAGCCATGATACTACCACAACCATGTTTCACAGATGGGATAAGAATCTTACGCTGGAATGCAGTGTGTTCTTTTCTCCAAACATAATAGCTTCTCATTTAAACCAGTAAGTTCTATTTTGGTTATACCATTATGCCTTTCTCCAATAGTCCTCTGGCTTGTCCACATGATCTTTAGCAATCAATTTTCTTTTTGGAGAACAGTGGCTTTCTTCTTGCAACTCTGTCATGCACACCATTGGTTGCTCAGTGTTCTCCTGATGGTGGGCTCATGAACATTAACATAAGCCAATGTGAAAAAGATCTTTAGTTGCTTAGAAGTTACCCTGGGAAATTTTGCAACCTCGCAGACTATTACACGTTGTGCTTTAGAGTGATCTTTGTTGGGCGACCACTTCTCGGGAAGGTAACAGTGGTCTTGAATTTCCTCCATTTGTACACATTCTGTCTGACTGTGGATTTGTGGAAGTCCAAACTCTTTAGAGATGGTTTTGTAACCTTTTCTAGCCTGATGATCAACTCTTTTTCGAGGTCCTCAGTAATCTCTTTTGTTCATGACATGATTCACTTCCATAAACATAATCAGACTTGGATGAATCCCTGTTCTTTGAATAAAACAGGTCACATACTCACATTTGATAGTCATTGCACTGACTGAAAACACAGATAAAAAAAAATCTGCACAGATGGACTTAAATTTCAGCTTTAAATTAACTGCTAATCCAAGAGATTCACATACTTTTGCAACACACAGATATGTAACACTGGATCATTTTTCTCAATAAATAAATTACAAAGGAAATATTTTTCTTTCACCTGTTTGACTGGGTTCTCTTTGTTTTCTTCAAGGACACATATGAAAAACTGATGATGTTTTGGGTCATATTATTGCATATATAAATATATATATAAATATATATATATATATATATATATATATATATATATATACAGTCATGGACAAAATTGTTGGCACCCTTGGTAAATATGGGCAAAGAAGGCTGTAAAAATAAATCTGCGTTGTTTCTCCTGTTGATCTTTAGTCAAACAATCTGCAACAAAAAGAAAAAAAGCATTAGGCAGTATGAGATGCAAGTGTATTAAAATCATAAAATCGGAGCTCAATAAGTTTCTCTTATTCTTCCGTAACCCTGTGAAGGTATTATACTAGAAATTCAACTAGGCACTTTTTTTGCACTGTGCCATTTTCTTTGGACTGACCCTGCTGAGCTTCCAATATGACTAAAAGATATAAAAAAAGAAAAGAAAACAAGATTTTGTTTGCACGGGTCATACTTGTAAGTACTCTTGAAATCCTACCAGTAGATTACATCTAATTTGACTGTTATAGTGAAAAGTACAGTTTTACATTATTCATCTGCAAATCACATGTAATGGGCTAAATAACAATATGTTTAAAGTGGTGCATAAAAAAGTGGCTGGCAAAATGTTTTTAATGCATTCCGTGTTATTTGAGTGTGTGTGTGTGTGTGTGTGTGTGTGTGTGTGTACCTGGTATTCATCACGTTGTGGGGACCAAATGTCCCCACAAGGATAGGAATACCAGTAGATTTTGACCTTGTGGGGACATTTCTTAGGTCCCCATGAGGAAACAGGCTTATAAATCATGCACAATGAGTTTTTTGAGGAAGTAGAAGTGTGCACAATCTCCTGTGAGGGCTAGGTTTAGGTGTAGGGCCATAGAAAATACGGTTTGTACATTATGAAAACCATTACGCCTATGGAATGTCCCCATAAAACATGTAAACCCAACGTGTGTGTGTGTGTGTGTGTGTGTGTGTGTGTGTGTGTGTGTGTGTGTGTGTGTGTGTGTGAGAGAGAGCGAGAGAGAGAGAGCAAATAAGAGGCAAAACATTGTGTTTGAGGTTGTATGTGTATTTGTAATACATCAGAGTGTGAATAATACAATAAACTATTTTCTCAGGGTTGCATCGTAGGTTATTTTATGCAATAACCTGCCAGAGTAAATATCCCAGATTCTTCATCTTTATCTAGCCATTAGCCACTGCTCTTTCATGCTTTGCATTATGACTCTGAAAAATGGAAGAAAAAAAACCCTGATGATTTTCACCAAATCACTGTGAAGCTCACTTAGACAGAATCACGGTTTTCTTGTTGGAGCAGCTTGGCACACAATAACTCAGACCTCTTCTGTCTAATAGTGGGATGATCAGTTCAGAAGGGCAAGTTGTACTTCAGTCCTGTTGTGTGGACACTTACACATTCTCTCTGTGTGAAATCTTGAACACTGTAAAAAAAACATCAACCCACTTCAAAGCTTAATTGCTGCCATTAAACCTAAGTAAAACCAGAGTGATTTAATTCATTACTGTGGAGTAGATTGACGTTGGATTGTTCTTTGTTTTAGTGTTGGCCTACACATTTATTCAGCTACATAGAATTTGCTGTTTTAAATCCTAGAGGAGTATTTCTCAACTTCATGCAGTTTTTTTTAGGGTGGGTTATGTTCAGTCTTGACATAGCGAGAGCTCTGACATACTCCAATTGCAATGATCGAAACGGACAGAGGAGATATAAATATTCTAGACACACATGTATGGTGCATGCTGGGAAGTCAAGTAGCCCTACAGCATCTATCACAACTGTTTAGCCTGTGTTGGAGATTGAGTTTAAATCCTCTTATTACACGGCTCTTTGGAATGCTTGATTCTGATTGGTCAGTTGAGACATTTGCAGGTTCGTTCTTTTCAAATAATCACCGCTCCAAAGTAGGGATGTTAACCGATGACCGTTTGACCGGTGGTTGACCGTATCAACATTAACCGGTCAAAGTTGTCGGTAGTCGGTTAAAAAAAAAAGTGCCGGTGCGTCTTTTACGCATTCTGAAGGTGCCTGTTTTATCCATTGGTTTTATCATGTTGCAGTCTATTAGGCCAGGGATTCCCAAACTTTTCAGCTCACGGCCCCCAAAATAACCGTGCCAGTGACTCGTGACCGCCACTATCCTCGGAAGTGTTTAAAATGTACAAACTTTGCGCGCAACGGCGCACATGGGCCAATAGGCCTATCCAAACATCTGCATGTCAACACAAAAGAACACAACGGTCTAACAACTAGGGCTGGTCCGAATACCATTTTTTGAGCTTCGAAGCTTCGGTGGGAGGGGCTGAACATATTCTTCTCTCTAATAAAGGCAGGAATCTCTGTATGTCTTTCTGTTTGCATTTTTATTATGTCGAGAACAGTTCATCCAAACGATTTTTGCTGTGGACCCGAGGGAGTGCAGTGTTGCATTTTGGTGCAATATGGACACACCACACGTTCAGAATTAATAAATTGTAATAGAACATTGCTGGATGCGACGCGCCTCACGCAGGCAGAGCTTATACGCTTCATGAACGGACACCGCGCTAGTGATACAAAACACACATGTCTGTTAAGTGCAATACTTTTAATAAGGTAACGTTAGCCTAAAAATTTTTAACAAACAAATCACTCCCAAATCAGAAATTAGCACAGTAATTACTGGCACCGTGAAGGGTAGGCTATTTAAATAAAAGAAGAACGGAAAAAATGGCGCGGTGTTTATATATAAATAAATTATTCGTATCTAAATTATTTATAAATAAATATATATATACATTATATATAACGTTTGTGTATATAAGCCTATATTAAATACACAGCCTATATTATGTTGAAACCCAAAATAAATGAGGCCCAAACATTATTAACAAACGTGCGTGTTTATTTGAGCACTTCCGTCAGTGAACAATCAGCCTACAAAACGCTAAAATAAATCAAATAAATAATACATTTAAATATGAATCTAGCCTAAATAATAATGTTAAATCGGCTATTTAAGAAACATTCGTTGCAAACATTACTAAAACCTCGCCCGGACCTTCTCCGACAGCTCATCAGAATTACTGGCCCAAGTCCGACTGGAACCGGTCTGTTTTCTCTTTCTCTTCCCCACTGCACAGCTGCTGTTTTTAATAGCAAAGTGATTACATTTATTTTCGTTTATTTAGGTTATAAAGTTAATTTAGACATATATTTGGAACACTTTTTATTTGTTAAATTTAAGTTTTTGTTTTTTAAAATAACGACCAAGTCATCACGATTTCAATTAAAACCCATAGATATAAGCACGCTTTGCAGAACATGGAAGCGCCAGCCAGCGCTATGTGAAACTTCATTTTTGCTCATAAAGGTAAGACTAATATATCATCCGAAACTGTAAAAAAAATAATTTAAATAATTCAAATCGAAAACAAAACTCTTCCAAATCCAATAGCTATAGGCCTAATGCATATGCATGTAGGTATTAAAGCCGCGTCAATGAGCAAATGGCATCAGGATCAACTTCATCTTTGTGTCAAATACCAGTTTTTTAATAAATAATTCAAATATCTCCCTACTTTTTCCCCGACACATTCGTGGTAATTATTTTTGCTGGGGCTTTGCGGTCAGCTTTATGCGTGCATTTAAAGCAGAGGCACAGTTGTCATTACGACAGTCACAGCCCTAGTTATGCTTAAACCATTTAAGTGGGCCCGACTGTACTTTATAGTGTCTCTCAAATATTACTCAATTTCTCTCTCTTTTTTTTTTTTTTTTTTTTTTTTTTTTTTTTTGCTGTTTCTGTGTTAGTGGCGCGGCAGTCTGATCTTCTTCATTCATATTTAAGCGCAAATGAGAACCGTTTTGCGGGGGATGCAAGGTGTATGAAAAAAAAAAACGAATATTGAATCTCAAAATTTAAAATCGAATGCCAACCCACCGAACGAATATTCGATTTGAAGTCCAGTCCTACTAACAACCAATTTTTTAAATAGTAATTTACTCGTTTGTTTAATTTCAACAAAAATAATATCCTAGGGGATTTTTAAAAAGTGACGTGAGTGGCAGTGTGTGTGTGTGTGTGTGTGTGTGTGTGTGTGTGTGTGTGTGCGGGAGGCAGAGCTGCAGAGAGATGCGACAGAGTTGCGAAATTGCAGGCGCGGCTCGAAATGGCTGTTATTTCAAATAGCGTACCATATTTTAAACTAATCGGTTAACCGGTTTCAACCGGCTAATGAGGCTCGGTGGTCGGTCAAGAATTTTTTTAGTTTTCGCCATCCCTACTCCAAAG
>NC_133361.1:34026140-34075067 GCF_049309525.1 Garra rufa | reverse complement strand
CATTTTACAGTGCATGTTTGTATGAATATACTACTGTATAACAATATTTGTGTTAGATCTGAGTACATCAAATCTGCTGTGTGTGCTGAACAGAATGCATTTAATCTTTACAAACCACAAGCTGTGGCTGAGGAGGAAGAAAAACAAATTCCAGAGCTACGCCATCTAGTGACAACAGAATAGGATATTACATTCATACATGGCATGATAAATTGTACATGGCAGATGCTTTGTGTGTGCAAACACACTGTCAGTTGTTTTGGAACATATGCAATCGTGCTAATCATATGTTTGTGCATTTCAGATGTATAGTGCAGTCGTGTTAGTGAGATGAACCCACAAAAGTCACCAGAGAAGAAGAATGTAAAGGGTTTTACTGATTAAAAGAGGTCAATCTATTGTGTATGTGTCTGTTTTGTGAGGGATCTTGTGTGGATGGTTATTTTGACAGGGTGGGAACGGCTGTAATGACTCTGTCTGGAGGTGGCACAATAACAAGCGCTTGACACATCGATAATGCAGCTATTTCACACTCTGCTCTAATGACCAGTCAGTGAATCTCATCCGCACACCACCGCTCTTTTATCAAATCATCTTTCATTTCGTCCTCTGACCTAGAAGGGCTGAGGCATGTGAATCTGAATTGAAGGTGTGAATCCGAGTGGCTTTGAACTGAAGCGGAGTGACTCGGCTGTGATCTCTAATCCTCTTTCCTGTACGTCGTCCGATGGAAGAGGTGTTCAGAAAAAGGGCAGATTAAAAAGACAAGCTGCTACTCTTGCTCCAGACTCTTCATGTTCTCATGCTTTCATCATGCTTTCATCAAACTTTCATGTGTGTGAGGTTAGTTTGTGCCTGGTTTACACACTAAGGGTGGGAGGATTGATCTTGAAGTACGATACTTTCGATAATGTTGTATTGAGAAGATCAATCCTCATCTAAGAATATAGATCCGAAGTGTTTTGACCTGGCACATTCATTAGTTATTGAGTCTGAAATGTAATGCTCATTATAAGCTTTAAAGTGAAGAAATGAGCAGGGCTGTGTAGGATTGGTAATATTTCTCCTTTTGCTTTTTCTTAATGAGCAGAAGTACAGAAATACATAAGGGATGCATATATAATAGTATCAGTTTATCTGTTAGAGAAGATTAAAACAAAATCTGTATCAGTAGTTATTTAATTGCACAATTAGTTATTTAATTGCACATACTCATTTCCTCTATTTTTTACATCTAACACTCTTTAAACTCTAGTAATTTAATAACACAGTCAAATGTAATCTGTAGCAAATCTCAAAATGAATATTTTTTTATACCGTACATTAAAATTTTTTCAAATAATATATATATATATATATATATATATATATATATATATATATATATATATATATATATATATATATATATATTATTTTGTTGGAAACAACGCCAAGGTTCTCCTATGCACAAATTATAAATACATTATTTTTTGGTTAGTTTTGAGCCAAAAGTCATCTTTGTGACCTTTAAATCAAAACAGACTCATGATTTTATCAATTACTGCTTTATTTATACAGAAACACAAGTATCTTAATGTTATTTGTGTATTTTACTTTCATTTCATTACAAGTAGGTATTATAAGTTTTATAACAAGTTAGTTTTTTTAATTTTAAAAATTAAAATATTATAATTAGGAATGCAAGATAACATAAACTTTTTAAAAAATTGCAATGTGTAGTTTCTTTTAGTTTCTGTTTTATACAGTTGAGGTCAAAAGTTTACATCCCCCTTTCAGAATCTGCAAAATGTTAATTATTTTATTAAAATAAGAGGGATCATACAAAATGCATGTTATTGTTTATTTAGTACTGACTTAAATAAGGTATTTCACATGTTTACAAATAGTCCACAAGAGAAAATATTAGTTGAATTTATAAAAATAACCTGGTTCAAAAGTTTACATCCCCTTGATTCTTACTACTGTGTTCTTACCTGAATGATCCCCAGCTGTGTTTTCTGAATTTAAATGTTTTTTTTTAACTGTTAAATTACCATTTTATCCAGAAATTACAATAAATTAATAAATGAATAAATAAACGGTTAAAAATGTAATAGATATATCAGTATCTGTGATATGGGCCTTAAAGGATTAGTTCACTCCCAGAACAAAAATTTACTGATAATGTACTCATCCCCTTGTCATCCAAGATGTTAATGACTTTCTTTCTTCAGTCGTAAAGAAATTATGTTTTTGGAGGAAAACATTTCAGGATTTCTCTCCATATAATGGACTTCTTTGGTACCCCCAAGTTTGAACTTTCAAAATGCAGTTTAAATGCAGCTTCAAAGGATAAATGATGCCAGCCGAGGAAGAAGGGTCTTATTCTAGTATTCTAGCGAAACAGTTTGAGAATTTATATGCTTTTTAACCTCAAATGCTCTTCTTGTTTCGACTTTGTGATGCACATGCGTAGTCTGTGTAATCTGGGTCAATACAGTTAGGGTATGTCGAAAAACTCGTTTTCGTCTTCAACTTCAAAATCGCCCTACAACGTTGTTTTACTTTTTTTGTAATGGTTTGATCTACTTTGTATGTTGACTTTGTAAACACTTGGTCGGTACTTCTGCAGCGATGTAGGATGATTTTAAAGATGGGGAAGAAAACGAGATGGAAGTTTTTCGACATACCCTAACTGTATTGACCCGGATTACACAGACTACGCATGCGCATCGCAGGGACGAGACAAGAAGAACATTTGAGGTTAAAAAATATATAAATTGTCACTTAGTTTCGAAAATAACATTGTTTCGCTAGATAAGACCCTTCTTCCTCGGCTGGGATCGTTTAGAGCCCTTTGAAGCTGCGTTTAAACTGCATTTTGGAAGTTCAAACTTGGGGGCTTGTTATTTCTCTATAGCGGCTAATGAACTGGAAGTCTTACCCATAGGCTTACTTCCGCGTTGAAGAAAAAGATGGATAAAAGTGGTATCCACCATCTTTATTACACACTATGTATGATGGGAGGAACACTGTATAAATGGTCTGACTTAGTGTCTACAGACATGAATTAGAGCATTATGATGAACTGATCTAAGCTGTAACAGTCTAGTCAATAAGTTTTCGACTCAGTGTGTGTGTGAGAGAGAGAAGAGACAGAAGGTGAGAAAGAGAACAATCATTGATCTCATGAGAGAGAATAAAAACTTGTTCCCTCTACTTTCTCTCACATCTTTTCTCATTGGGGAGAACCTTCTTGCGTGTGCTGACTTTAAAGACGCTCACTTTTGTATTAACACTTCATGCGATGAGATGATACTTGATTAGTATGAATTCAAAAATGAGCTTATATATATATATATATATATATATATATATATATATATATATATTTATTTATTTTTTTTTTTTTTTTTTTTTTTTTTTTGACAGCAGTGCCACTGGGTGTCTGGAATGAGGCTGGTTTGAGCAGAGAAACTCTCTTATGGAGCTGTATTGTTGCACTTTCTCTAACTCACTAATGAAAGCTTTCCTTGTCTCTTCGAGTACAGAAAACTAGCAGTGTTTCAGACTCAGCTTTTAAAAAGGTTGTAGTATGTGTAAAAGGTTTGCTCAGTCCTCAGTAAGAGGAAGTCTTTAATATATACAGTATATAGCCTCTTGCTGTCTGTTGAGAGAGGATTGGATTTAGTTTGACATGACAAAATGTTTTAAAGCAAATTCAACATTAACCACATGCCCGGACAGAGACAATGAGGAAGAGACATACATCACACAAGCATCACTTTGATCATAATGTTGGTCTATATATGGTTATATTTTATTTGCCTTTAGCCTTTTTGTTTTTCCCCTGTGGTCTGTGAGATTAACTTAAGATGTTAGTTACAGTAAATACTGTATTTTTTTTCTGAAATAGATTAAATTTGTGTGTGTGTGTGTGTGTGTGTGTGTGTGTGTGTGTGTGTGTGTGTGTGTGTGTGTGTGTGTGTGTGTGTGTGTGTGTGTATGTGTGTGTGTGTGTGTGTGTGTGTGTGTGTGTGTGTGTGTGTGTGTGTGTGTGTGTGTGTGGCAGGGCCAGTGAAAATATTGGCATGGCAAGTAATGTGAAAATATTATTATTCTATTTCTGCCACTGAATGCAAAATAAAAGAGAATTATTGCAACTTTTTATCTCACATTTCTGACTCGCTATTGTAAGTTTACGTCTCATAATTTTGACTTCATTTTTCAGAATTGTGAATTTATATCACTCTCAATTCTGAGAAAACGTGCAAGTTTGTATCACTTACAATTCTCACAACTCACAATTCAGACTTTTTTTTCTCAGATTGTTTCTCACAATTCTGACTTTATAACACACAACTGCAAATTTTTATCTCATTCTGAGAAAAAAAGTCAGAATTGGGAGATACAAACTCGTATTTGTGAGGAAAAGTCTGAGATACAAACTAGCATTTGCAAGAAAAAATTAATTTATAACTCGCAATTGTGACTCAGGCTATTCTAAGAAAGAAAAGTCAGAATTACTTGAAAGTCAGAATTGCTAGATTTAAACTCACAATTGCGAGAAAAAAAAAGTGAGAATAGCGAGTTACAAACTCACATTTGTGAGGGAAAAAAGTTACTTCATATTAGTTTTGTGAGTTTATATCTTGCAATTCTTTCTTTATAAATCGCAATTGCGAGTTTATATCACAATTCTGTGAAAAAAAGTCAAGAGGATTCAAAAAGTCAGAATTGTAAGATATAAACTCACAATTGCGAGAAAAAGTCAGAATTGCAAGATAAACTCGCAATTGTGAGAAAAAGTAAGAGTTGCAAGACACAAACTTGCATTTGTGAGGAAAAAAGTAACTTAACACGCAATTGCAAGTTTATATCTTCAAATTATGACTTCATAACTCACAATTATGAGTTTATATCATGCAAATATGAGAAAAAAGTCTGAATTGTGCGATTCTTTTTTGTTCATTGGCGGAAATGTGCTTTTACATCAATTCATGAATATAGTGATTTTCCTATTCCAGATAATATTTGAAGCATCTGATTTGGTTTAATGACAATATCCTTAAATTAATGAATCAAAATCCTGGTGCAGATTTTCTATATGTTGCACGCTAAGAAGTATGTTGTATTTTCATCATTACACTGCTTCTTTTGAATAGCTGTTAACAGAGAAACATGCCAGCAGGTGCGAACAAGCCATACTTTGATCAGTTTACTCACACACAGACTTTTTCAACTAACCCCAAGACCTTGATCAGCTAGACACACAGTAAATCAAACACTCAGAAACACAGGTGGTGCTTTGCAGTCTGATTCAAATAGTGTAGTATCAAACTTTCATGTAAGATGTTGAAAAAACTTGCTTTGCCAGTAACTTGGCCAATCCATCATCACATACACCTGAGCAGATGGAACGTCTCCTAAATGTACATTTTCTTCAAATTCTCGCTAAAACCTTGTTCTCTCTGTTTCTTTCTACCTCCTTCTGTCTTTCCCTTATTCCCTTCCTCCCTGGTGCACATGCACAGCTTGGTTGGCAGGCCTGTCCTCCCATGAGAGCTTTCGCTTTCTTATGCGGTAGAAGGCAGTTTAGCAGTCTCCTGCCTTCAGAGGAATGGCTAATTCCCTGCTGTCTGACTTTTGAGGGTCTCGTGGGATTCTGCTCTAACAAAACGAGACTGAGAGACCCTTCCTCAATGTTAGCGCCTCCAACATACACACTTGACTCCAAGCTTATATTGTGGATCAGCTGTTTAAATCTGTCAGTCATTTTATGAGACTCAAACACCCCTCATAATATCTAGGTGGGCTGATGGGAAAGTAGAGAGTTATCCATTAGCATTCACATTTATCTCAATGGCAGGTGCTCGGGTGTCTGACAGAAATGACAGGAAATACACAATATAAAAATCAACTTTTGAAATTTTTGAGGCAAGCATTGAGACAAATGAAAGCTCATGATAATGATTGACTGATGGCTTCAAAACTGGCACTGGTGACTATCCGCAGCTCTGCTGTCAATGGCAGCAGATGGACATTTCACACTTTTAAAGAACCCTCCAAGAAGATTTGGATGCTAGCAAAATATTTAATTTTTGTACAGAACTTTTCAAAAGTTTAGGGTTGTAAGACTTTTTATGTCTTATGCTCACCAAGGCTGCATGTTTTTGATCAGAAAACGAGTAAAAATTGTAATATTGTGAAATACTAAATTCTTAGATTTTTTTTTCTCTCAGAATTGCACGACAAACTCGCAATTGTGAGTTTGTCAGAATTGTGAGATAAAAAACTCAGTTACATGTGGTAAAGTCATAATAACTCACAATTCTGATAATAAAGTTTATATCCCAGAATTTCAATTTTATGAGTTTATATCATGCAATACTGACTTTTTGTGAGTTTATAACAATTCCAAGAAAAAGGCAGAACTGCCAATTTGTATTACAATTCTGAGAAAAAAGTCAGAATTCTGAGATGTAAACCTGAAATTGTGAGAAAAAAGTTGATTCTGACTTATTAACTTGCAAAAAAGTCAGAATTGCGAGATATAAACTCAATTCTGAGGAAAAAAGTCAGTTTAAATTGAGTTTATACTGACTTTATAACTGGCTATTGTGAGTTTGTCTCAATTCTGACAATTTTCAATTATAAATCAGTATAAACTTAACTCACAATTCTGGATTTTTTTTTTCTCAGAACAGCAAGTTTGTATCACAATTTTTTTTTAAAAGTCAGTCAATTATATATATAAAAAAAGTCAATTCTGACTTAATAACTGCTGAATTGCTAGACATAAACTCACTGTTCTGACCCTTTTTCAGAATTGTGACAAACTCATAATTGCCAGTTATAAAGTCAGTATAAACTTAATATAAACTCACAATTCTGACTTTTTTTTTTCAAAACAGTGAGTTATTGTAATATATGTAATCCTGAAAAGTCAGTTCTTACTTAATAACTCAGTCTTAAACAAAGTCAGAATTGCAAGATATAAACTTACAATTCTGAGAAAAAAAGTCAGAATTGTGAGTTTATATCAAGTTTATACTGACTTTATAACTTGCAATTGTGAGTTTATCACAAATCTGAGAAAAAAGTCAGAACAGCGAATTTGTATAAGTTTATAACTTGAGTTTGTATACAGTAATTGACTTAATAACTTGCAAAAAAGTCAGAATTGCGAGATAAACACTTTTTTTTTTGTTCTGACAGAATTGCAAGTTTATATCTAACAATTATGACTTTATTCCTCAGAAATGTGAGTTTATATCACACAAAACTGACTTTATAACTCGCAGTAAGTCTGAATTGTTACATGTAAACATGAAATTGTGAGAAAAGTCAATTCTGACTTAATAACTCGCAAAAAGTCAGAATTGCAAGATATAAACACTTTTTTTCCCGTAGAATTGTTTATATCATACAATTTTCACTTTATTCCTCAGAATTGTGAGTTTATATCACACAAAACTGACTTTATAACTTGCATTAAGTCTGAATTGCTACATGTAAACCCGATATTGCAAGGAAAAAGTAAATTCTGACTTCTGAATTCTGAAAAAGTCAGACTTTTTTCCCGTCAGAATTTTCTATATCTTGCAATTTTGACTTTATGCTTCAGATTTGCAAGTTTATATTACACAAAACTGACTTTATAACTCGCAGTCTGAACTGTAAACCCAAAATTGTAAGAATGGTGAAATTACAATTCCCTTTTTTTTATTCAGTGGCAGAAATGGGCTTTTTATACTTCGATACAGTTTTTTTTGTAACAATTTACTGTCATTTTTAAAATTTGATGCATTCTTTCTGAATGCTAGTTTCTTAAAAAATAATAAAATAATACAATATTTTAAATATTCCTTTTATTATTAATGAACTTATGATTGAATAATATTAAATATAAATTATTCCATAATAAATAATAATAGTTAATATAATATATATAAAACAAAAGTTATTCCAGCTCATCTCAAATTCATCTGTAAGACGTATAAGATGAAGTTGAGTGGAAATAACAGGAAGTTAAATGCAGTTCAAACTCCAACTCATAAACTGAAAGTGATCCAAGAGTTTTGCCCTTTATAAACTCCACCACAGAACAAAGAGCTCTTCACAGCATAGCAGCAGTGCAATGTAGTACTTTTTATGCATCACAGCAAGTATGAGCTGTAGAACAAGAGGCCGACCTCCTGAGACGGATCATGTTTATTATACATGACAATATCAGACCAGCAGGGCTTTGATCATCCGCTACCGTGTGTGATCATTTCTCGCCGGCCTTACAGGCCAAGAAGCGGTTGATCAGAGGGAACGTCAGCAAATATGAGTGTGAATGTGCAAAGCTAGTGCCCGCACAAGGACCTTGTGGGTGTCAATGACCACATTAGCGTCTGGAGGTGAGGATAGAGAGGACGACGAGGGTGCAAATCAAAGCTGAATGAGGGATTTAGAAGGTGTGCCTGTCTCTCACCTCTCCATTGATTTTAGTGAGTGTGTGTGTGTTCAATCAATGTTTCTGTTATCGCTCAAAGAAGATTAAAAAGAGACTATGTGAGCACATACCCTCTTCAAGCATGATTACCTCCTGTGAGCATATGAAGAAAATGCGGGCAGCCCTTAAGGCCTCAGATCTGTCCTTGCTTCAAGCATGTGAGTGGCCACTAAAAGACTTTTTCTAGACGTCTCTAATGTTTAACAATCTTTCAATGCAGAATTGTGCTGTTATTCTGTCATCCTGAACACTTGTACCTGCTATTGCTCTGACCTTGGTGGTTCTGTGTCACTTTTCATCCTGCGGTGATAAACCGCATTGGATTTTGTCCAATGTTCATCTTTGTACCTGATATGATATATACTGTAGTTTAGCAATGTTGAGAAAGTTAGTTTGGAAATGTAACAGGTTACAGATTACAAGTTACTCATATGCACAAACCTATATAGGAAAAAAACAGTAAATATTGCTTCATATTAACCTTAGTATTTTTATATTTTGATAAATATGAATAGATATTATTAGAGCTGCAAAGCGATTAGTCACGATTAATTGATTTAAAATAAAAGTTTATGTTTGCATACTATATGTGTGTGTGCTGTGTATATATATTATGTATATATAAATACACACATGCATGTATATATTAAAGAAAAATATGTTAGATTTATATGTAAAATATTTATACATAATATAAATTATATACAAGTATTTACATAAAAATACATACAATACATAATACAAAAAACTTATATAAAACTCAAATTTATATAAAAACTCAAATTTTGATTTATAATATGCATTGCTAAGAACTTCATTTGGACAACTTTAAAGGCGATTTTCTCAATGTTTAGATTTTTTTGCACCCTCAGATTCCAGATTTTCAAATAGTTGTATCTCAGCCAAATATTGTCCCATCCCAACAATCAATATCAATGTAAAGCTTATTTATTCAGCTTTCAGATGATGTATAAATCTCAATTTTGAAAAAAACAAACAAAAAATTACACTTATGACTGGTTTTGTGGTCCAGGGTCACATATGTGTGTGTATTTCTATATACATAATAAATATGCACAGTACATATGAATATAGTATGCAAACATAAACTTTTATTTTTGATCGATTTATCGCGACTAATCGTTTTGCAGCTATAGATATTATAGATTTTTGGAATCTCATTTTACCTTGTCTTTGTGAATTGAAGAATTTACTTCTTTAAAATAATCACCCTTCTGTTCCATTTTAACTGAAGTACTTGATTACATGTTGAAGTATGAGTGAGTATTAATACAGTATTGTAAATGTACATTTTCTCTGTTCTTTTTTCCATGCTGGTGATGTCCTCCTCCCTGACATCCTTTTCATCCTCTCTGGACCTGGACAATGCTGATGTGGGACTCCTTTGCTCCTCTCCTCGGGCCACACAGGTAAGTTATCTACCTACTTGCCTTGGCAGCACTGCTATTGTAAATGAAGCCCTTGATCTGTCCTCTCGTTTGAACTCCCTGCGGGGGGCAGCGGATAAGACAAACCACTATAGCTTTAGACAAGGAATTTTGTACAATGGAGATAAAAACTACAACATAGGAGGAGATCAGGGTCAGTCTTTTTCATTTTTAGCATTATGTCTTTGTCAGCTCGTGTGTGAATGCCTTTTCTTTCTCTACCCTTGATTAACCAGTCACAGCTTTAAGGCTAATAATGGCATGTGTCCTGGGAGACTTTGTATGGTTTTGATTTGTAGCACTGCATTCAGCTCTGCAGTCTTTTATCAGGCTAATAGGACATTCTTCCATCTTTAGGCGACTTTGTGATGCGTGGCTCACATTGTCCTCAAGGAGTTTGGAGCTTATTCACTATCGTGCTATCCAAACTGAACTGATAAGCTGAAGAATAATGATTGTGTTCATACAGGTTTTCACTCATCTGGCATAGAGTTGTTCTGCTGGCCCGCTTAAAGGAGACGTATTATGCCTCTCTTTACAATATGTAATATAAGTCTTAGGTGTCCCCAGAATGTGTATGTGAAGTTTCAGCTCAAAATATCCCACCGATCATTTATTATATAATTTAGAAAATGCCTATTTTGATAAAAAGCAGAAACATGCTGTTTTCTTGCATGTCTCTTTTCAATGCAAATGAGCTGCCCTTTTCCAGAATAGGACTGTGCCTTTACAGCTTGTACCTCAGATACTCTGCTAAAATACATCTGTTTGGTTTTGATTATCATGTTTATCACATTGAAATCATGTGTTTTAAATAGTGGTGGGCCGTTATCGGCGTTAACGTGAGACTCTTATTGGGCGATAAAAAAAATATTGCCGTTAATCTATTCTCAAAGTTGGGTTGGGAGCTGGGTCTAAACTACGCAAGATATGATGACTTTCACCTTGATATTTTAGCGCGGATGACGTATACCTAGTCGAATTGCACTGTAGGGGGCGAGAACGAGTCTTCAACTTCTGTGAAATTACCACATCAAATGAGACGTGCAAACATGGATGCAGTTATGAAGCCGCTTCAGGGCAGGTGCGTTGCTAGACCCTTTTTACCCAGTGAAAATCTGCTGTGCCCCAGTAAAATCTCAAGTTTGAGTTATAATTTATTTTGATAATCCCGAAATAAAGACATTTAACTATATGCAACAACTGAATTGACGCTTCTAAATGCAACGCAGTTTAATGGAAGACTATGCACGCAGAAATCCATGCCCATGCGCGTCTGTGTATTTAACGGCAACGCGCACGTCGTGCAGCCTTTTGCGCAGAAGTACTTGGTTACACAAGTTTGTATAGTAAATAGTGTTGTAAATGCAATTGTCAAGCAGTTTGTGATGCATTTTGGAAACAGGAGATGAGCGCCTGATCTAATGCGCCACCTGGCCCGTTCTCGAAGACTTACTTTTAGTCATTTTGGTAGCACACATATTCTGAATGCCTTCAGCAGAATTCAAATTAGCCATTTTAATCTAGATTAATCTAGATTAATTCCAAGATTTAATCTAGATTAATTCCAAGATTTAATCTAGATTAATCTAGATTAAAAAAATTAATCTATGCCCACCCCTAGTTTTAAAACATATTAGTTTAAACTTATGTTATGTGGTTTTCTGAGCGCACATATTTGAAGCACGCACACAGAAAGCGGCTATCATATTGCATGTGAGTACTAAACTAAGTTCTCTTTCATGTCTTATTGCACTTAAACTGTCAAATACACACAAGTTTATGTAAAAAACACAAGTAACAAAAACAGTCGGTTATGTCTGTGAAGGTAAACAGCTGGGAAAGAAATCATATGTTTATATTAGATCTGTGTGGCAGCAGCATAATACACAAAAAATAAATCAATAAATTCACTGCTCTCTTGTCTCCTCTGAGGCTGGAACTCTCAATAGTGTTCAGTGCTCATCTGTGCAGTAAAGACACAACAGTAAGCATGCTTTGCTTGCACTTTCACCATGGCATCAGAACAGATACACCATTGTCACTTGTGAAAACTGAATGGTAGCGCTGTGGGTGGAAACGTGCAGATTAAGGGCGGTTATATTATAATAAGGTTCCTTTGCTATGTTACGGGGGGAGCGAAATCTGAACAGCTTGTTTTTCACAAGCTTGCAGAGAAAGGCTTGTCAAAAAAAATACTGGGTTGTTCTTTACTGGGTTCTTTTTCATGCTTTCTGGGTTGGTACAGATCTGGCCATTAAAAATGCGTCTATTTTCACGCGGCAGCCTGCAATTCGGCACGCGTGGGCACGCGTCCTGCCGCAGCGGCTTTTTTAGATTTTTTTACAACGTTGTTGCACTTCATATAATATCCACCAGGTGGCGCAAGGAACAACATTCTGTAACCAAACACCAAGGCCAGCTCTAGGGGGCGTTGGTCACAAATACCAGTACAATAGTTCAATGATTCCTCTTTCCTGAAATTATGGTTCAAACCAATAGCAAAAAGATAGCCTATTCATAAGCAGGTGCAGTTGTATTGTTATTTTGTTTTCTTTCTTTGTTTTCCTGACGAACATTTATTAGACTGCATCGGAAACAGAAATGTTAATTTCGGTTATTTTATTTCTCCAACCGACAACTGACGTAAACCGCTAAATTCGTTTTCAGGGATTAATTATACACAAGCAAGAAGCAGCATAAACATCAGAACCTCACGTGCAGAGCTTATGCACAGAGAAAAACCCAATAAACCTATATATAATAATAAATAAAATAGGCCCATAAGAAATATATGTTTTTCTTTTCTGAATGAATAATAATTTAACAAATTAATAAGTAGCAAGCCTATATGCAGAATTTTAGGCAATTTCTGTGATGCGCCCTTAAACCAGCATCTTGTTTCCATTTTTTTTTTTTTTTTTACAAATAGCCTACGCGTTTTTTTTTCGTTTATTTTTATTTTTATTGTGATTGTACACAAATAACAGAAATATGTAAAATATCATAGTTTTAAGCAATGCCGTACTCTTGAACGAGTATTGTAAGCTGTATCCACTTTATTAAGGGGAAAAAAATCAAGTGATCCTGACGGCGCCGCGGGCAGTTAAATTACTCGACCTCTTTCACCTTCAGAATAAAATACATTATATATTTCAGCGTTTTAAAGCAACATCAAATTAAGATATGCATGTTTAAGAGGTAGTTCGTCTTTTTCTTTTTCTAAGATACACAATTTTAGATACACTGACAATTAATTTGAGTAGAGACAGATAGAACTGGGAAGGATAAATATAAACTACAGTATTTTTGCGATTTTGGTGCTTAGAAATTTATTCTAAGCGGGCCGCGGGCGAATAATATAGTTAATATAGCGCGGAGCGGGTGGATGCGGAATAAAACCTCGTGGAAGCGGGACTGGAAAAGCACTTTGTTATATCCTATAGACTATTTAGATACTTCATCATCAAGCAAAAATTTATTCATAAGCAGGAGCAGTTTTATTATTATTTTCTTTTATTTTTTTCCTGTTGAACTTTTATTAGACTGCATTGAAAATAGAAATGTTAATTTCTGTTTTTTTTTTCCAAACGACAACCGACGCGTTTAGTTATTATTTACGACAAGATTGTGTTAAATTACATTTAAATTGAAACGTGGCTGTGACACATTAATAACAGTTAAATTCGTTTTGAGGGGTTAATTGTACACAAGCAAAACGCAGCATAAACATCAGAACATCACACGCAGATCTTATGCACAGAGAAAACCCAAAAAAGCTGTATGTAAAATAAATAAAAATGCCCATATGCGAAATATAAATTTCTTAATGCATAATAATTTAACAAAACGAAATAAAATAAAATTAATAAGTAGCAAGCCTATATGCAGAATTGTAGGCAATTTCTGTGACGCGCCCTTGAACCAGCATCTTGTTTACATTTTTTTTTTTTTTACAAATAGCATACACATCTGTTTTTTCGTTGTGATTGTACACAAATAACAGAAATATGTAAAATAGCATAGTTTTGAGCAATCCCTTACTCTTGAACGAGTATTGTAAGCTGTATCCACTTAATTAAAAGGGGAAAAAAACGTGATCCTGACGGCGCCGCATGCAGTTAAATAACTGGACCACTTTCACCTTCAGAATAAAATACATTATATATTTCAGCGTTTTAAAGCAACATCAAATTAAGATATGCATGTTTAAGAGGTAGTTCCTCTTTTTCTTTTTAGATACACAATTTTAGATACACTGACAATTAATTTGAGTAGAGAGGAATAGAAATGGAGAGGATAAATATAAACTACAGTTTTTATAGAGTTAAAAATTAATTTATTTATTTATTAGTATTATTACTATTATTTTGATTTGTTTTTGCGATTTTGGTGCTTAGAAATTTATTCTAAGCGGGCAGCGGGCGAATAATATAGTTAATATAGCGGGAGCGGGTGGATGCGGAATAAAACCTTGTGGAATCGGGACTGGAAAAGCACTTCATTGTTATATCCTGTAGACTATACTTCATCATCAAGCATGGGCGTCGGAAGCAAAATAAATGTGGGTGGGTCCTCCCCCAGAAAAATAAATTCTTTAGTATATGCCATTTTCTGTAGTCTGGTGCCTTTTATTTAATGTTTTTACATAATGCAAATACTCCATATTTACAAATATTACAAAAGACGGCTACACTGCAACGTTTTCAGTGGCGTAAGTGATAATACGAGTAACATATCGTTTTTGACGCGGGAGATGCGAGTTCGCATCCGCCTTTTGGTGAAATCATTTTCGAAATCGTCTCCCTCTTCATATCATATCGGAAAGGCATTTGTTTATTAGTTAATTAATGAAATAATTGAAAAGTTGAAACAAAGTATCAACTAGGGTTAGGTCACCTACCGTAAGTGTATCTGAGCACTATACTGTACTTTTAGGAGTGTTAATAATTAATTTTATTATTATTATTATTATTATTATTATTATTATTATTATTATTATTATTGTCTTTAGATTTGTTCTTACATTTTGATGCCGTACATTATTATGACGCACTGCCCATGCAGTTTTTTTTTCTTTTTTCTTAAAAACTAATTGAAGTGAAAGGGAAGAAACCCATGTAGATTTGGCCTAATGTCCATAAATACTATAGCCTAGTATTATATCCTAATATAGACAATAATTTAGACAAATAAACAGAAGGCTCACTTTTCAAAACAATAAAGCTTAGCCTATATGACTGACAACGAATACAACAATTGTTAAGTATCAAATCGACCAGACACCGAAACAGCTTCTTTCCTCAGGCAATCCATCTCATGAACACTTGATCGTGCAACATACAACACTATACATTCTTTATTCATTTTTCCGTTATTTATTTAAAGCACATACTTACTTCTATTCAAATGTCTTTGCTATTTTTGCACATTGTCTGTCTTGTATACCTCTATATTGTTATTTTTATAATATGTATCGTCTTGTCACTGTCATTCTGTAGCACTGTGGAGCTCTGTCACAAAAACAAATTCCTAGTATGTGCAAACATACCTGGCAATAAAGCTCATTCTGATTCTGATTGTGATTCTGATTCTGAAAAGTGCTCCAGTGAGTTATGCAATTTTTTTCCACCTTTTTTTCTTTTTCTTTTTTTTTAAGTGGAAAAGTAGTTCTTCTATTTCGGAGAAGTTCATTAAGTCTGTCTCTTAACAGCTTCCAGTCACGAACTGCGGGTTGAATCTCCGACCAACGATCAGTAAAAGTTTTTTTCGATTTACATCATTTTAGCCTGGAACTAGGCTTAAGTCTGTTCTGGGAAACCAAAGGGAAGTGTATTTTTTTTTTTTTTTTTTTTTTTTTTTTCAGTTTTCTGAAAAGTAGCCGTTAATGAGGCATCAGAGTTAAGTGGCATGCAGTATAAAGAGCGAAATGTTTATGAATGGCAGAGTGGGGGTGGGGTGGGGTGTTGAATGCTGTCTGTTGCCTTGTTGTAATCAACATTTGGAGACTTGGGGGTGCTGGGGGCGGATTCCGACTGCATTCAGTTGCATTTCGAATTCAGCATTCAAATGCATGCCAGGGAGCTTTCCTCACACGCTCCACTTTTTTCAAAACATTAGTGTCCAACCTGACACGCGGGTCAGTGGATAAACAACCCGAACCCGACCGTTTTCAAATAACCCACCCGCAACTCGGACCGCAGAATAAAAAAAAAAAATATTGTACCCGACCCGCCTCCTGACCCGTATGTTTAATACTAAAGTGATTAAGCTGTGGAGATGCAGTCTGAAATATCCCGACATCAGAAATCCATTGGTGTACAAGCTAAAAAATAAAATTAAAATAAAACAATGTGTCCTGTTGTAAAGTCGTTGCCGTATTGTTGTGTATGAAGTTCAGATGTTATTATTTTAAGAAATATATATGTTTTAGGATTCTCCTTATTTTTGTTTTAGACATCCATCAATTACGGTGAATAAAAATAATTCCGCGCTGGTGGAAACAAGACTTTCGCTTCTACTTTTGAGACCTGTGTTCTGACGTTTTCCTAAAAAAAAAAAAAATAAGAATTCAAAATTCAAAATTTATTGTCATAAAAACAGGTGAATATAATTCAAAAATGTTAAGTATTTGCTGATTAAAGAAAACATGAAGGATGCCGCTTAATATTTGGCTTTTACGTGAACTTTAAAGCATATCCCTCATTCCATTTGTTTTCTTTGTTTTGTAATCTTTATATTATTTTCGTGAAATGTATTTTTGCTCAACATGCATTTCTCGTGGCCACGAGTTTAATGAATAAACCAACCTGCGTGACATTAGTAACACATAATTATTTGAGTTATTTCGTTTTGAGTTAAGAAATTGTTTGCCTATATTAATTGTTATAGAAATTAATACAATATTAAATAATTATACCGGCGATGCTGTATATGCTAATGCTGTCTGTGCGCAATGTAGACAGCTTTCACAAGTGTTTACATGTATTACATGTTGGCCTACTTCAAATTAAATAGCCCTGCAAGAAACATTTCATGCATCTCACAATCTTGTCCATTGACTGACCTTCTTTTTTTCCCATTATATTTGTATTATTCGTTTGTATTCGTTATTTTTTCCTTCATTTTGATCTCGTTACATAACATTCTGAATGTAAATGATACTGTAAAGGTGCTATGACTGGGGTTTTTACTGGAATGCAGTTTAAAGGTTAAATTTAACATATATTGTATTTTATTAAGTCTAACTAATAGACAAATAACTGAAGAGTGAATCATTCACGTAGTTTCATTTGGAAATAATTTATCGTCACACAGTAAAATAGGCCTACATTCCTTCTCTTAACTAAAGAATTGAACATATAAAATATGAATTGAACATATTTTATTTTGTTTAGTCTAATTAACAGACTAGACTATATAAATATTAAACTGTTTTACTGAGAAATGAATCATTCACGTAGTTTCATTTGTAAATGAAAACATCATGTATCGTCACACACGGGGATAAATACAATCAAAAAGTCAAAACGAAATTGGCATAATTGTCAGGCGTTAAAAATAAATAGCCCTAACCAGGTATTGAAATAATAATAACCTATAATAAGAATAAATAATAAGTGATTTAGAGCTATCTACTTTTTTCTTTATTGTGAATCGCTTAACCTAAATAACTTTATATATGCTATTTGGCATATATTTAGCAAATATTGTGAACTACAATTATGCCAATAAAGTTTTGACTTTATGATTGTATTAATGCCCGTGTGTGACCATACGATTTACAAATGGAACGTGAATGATTCACTCGACAATGAAACACTATATAGGTTATAATTAGACTAAAAATGAATATATGCCATATAGTATAATCAAAGCTTTCATGGCATGTCAGCATTTATCATTTAGATTCGGAATGTTAAGAGATCGAAATTAAGGGGGACATACTGAATATAAACGAATAATACATTTATTACAGAAAAAAAGGATCAATTAATGGATAAGACTTAAGGATGCATAAAATGTTTCTTGCAGGGCTATTTAATTTGAAGTACTTATATGTAATAAATTCTTGATAAACTTTTGAATGCTGTCTACATCGCGCACAGACATTCGCATATACAGCATTGCGTATTGTTAATAAATAACTTAATATTGCATTAATTTCTATAACAATTAATAAAAACATTTCTTAACTCAAAATAAAAAATATTAATAAACCTATCTCTGATAATCCTGGGTTATGGTTACGCAGGTTTGTTTATGCATTAAACATAAGGATGTCGTTACCTCGACAAAATAATCTTGTGGCCATGACATAATATGACATTCCCAGGAATTAATATCTCGTGGCAATGACAAAAAGTAATATGACGTTCCTAGGAATTCATTTGTGTGGCCACGACAAACATAAGTGAACCGAAGGTGTCCCCTCCAGGTTACCGTACCTTTTAGTTTGCAGCAATGTTTTCAGCCTGCTCCAGTCCAGTGCGTTACATGACTGCCCCCTACTGATCATGTCTTTCCTATGTCATTGTATTTTCCGTGTTCCTTTGGAATACACCGGCGTCACGCGAGACCACTTTACTTCCCGCGCGCATTTTAAATGGCCAGATCTGTAGATGCACCGGGGACCTGATTATAGCACTTAACCATGGAAGAAGTCAGATTTTCGTGATATGACACCTTTAAGGAAACAAAGTTTTGAAAATGACAGTGTTTATATGCTTCAGGGAAATCAACCTGCGATTGGCTAAAAATGGCTTATTTATAGTTGTCTCTACACATTAAGCTGGGATTGGAGAAAGTATTTTAAGATCGAAACAATTACACACATCGGCTCTAATATGAAGACAAGAGTGTGAACTGAGAATGAACTATTGTTCATTTAAAGAGAGACACAAGCTGCAACATTCTGCCAGGACGAGACGACACACCCACACATCTAGAAATTTCTGTAAATGAAGTCATGCCATAGACTTATTCTGTTTTCTGTTTTCATATACACTACTAGTTTGGGGTAAGAGTTTAATACTTACTGAGCAATGACACATTAAAGGAATAGTTTACCCAAATAGGAGAGTTTGCTGAAAACTCATCACACCTTAAGGTCAGATTTAAAGAAATTTAGCATTACATCATTTGCTCACCCATGCAGTGAATGGGTGCCATCAGAATGAGAGTCCAAACTGCTGATAAAAACATCAAGGTATAAGGTATGACTAGCCAACACAAATAAAAATGTATATATGCATATATAAAATGTACTTATATACTACCAAAATGATTAGAACACTAGTATTTTCACCATCTGAAAATGGATTTAAGTCAGTTATTTCTATTTTTTTTGCTGTAGTGTGTCAGTAGAAGATATCAGTTTACATTTCCAAACATTCATTTTGCCATTAATTGTAATAATCCAGTGAGATTTTTGTTTGCACAAGGAGTCTGACAACAGCTGGTGCTCCACACATAAATCTGATCTCATAACTGGATCTGGCAACATGGAAGCTGTGGTTGTTTACACCACGTATGCTTAACATTTTTGCAAACTGTCTAAACTTAATTAAACATGTCATGCAGGCATTCATATGAGTTTACCAGCAAACTAGTTATTCAGAGAACAAATTATATTTTTGAACATGAAACATTTGCTGAGGTCTGGATTTCACTGACATTATAGCTGGCTACGGGCCTGTGCACCAAAGGCAAAAGCCGCTTAAAATGCAAAGGATGGTCACACCAAATTTAATTGAGTTAATAGTAGTTAATTGATAAAGAAAATCTATTTGCTGCCATTATTTGGGGGGGAGCCGTGGCCTAATGGTTAGAGATTCGGACTTGTAACCCAAAGGTTGCAGGTTCGAGTCTCAGGTCCGGCAGGGATTGTAGGTGGGGGGAGTGAATGTACAGCACTCTCTCCACCCTCAATACCACGACTGAGGTGAGTCCCTTGAGCAAGGCACCGATCCCCCAACTGCTCCCCGGGCGCCGCAGCAATGGCTGCCCACTGCTCCGGGTGTGTGTTCACGGTGTGTGTGTGTTCACTACTGTGTGTGTGCACTTGGATGGGTTAAATGCAGAGCACAAATTCCTTGTATGGGTCACCATACTTGGCCTCACTCACCCCCTTTCCTTCCTTTCCTTCCTTTCCTTATTTTTGACAGCATCCTTATTTTACAGCATTTTTACACAAGTGGCTAAAACTTTTAGTAGAACCTGTAGCTTTGGAGGTAGGTCTCGTGAAGCATCTTAGAGACATTGCCACAGTTCTTCTGGATTTAGTCTGTCTCAGTTTGTTCTGTTCATGTCATTCCAGACCAGACAGATTGGATGATGTTGAGATCAGATCTCTGTGTGCAGCACTGGCTGTTGTCAGATTCCTTGTGCAAACATATATCTCACTGGATTATTACAATTAATAACAAAAGGAATGTTCAGAAATGTAAACTGATATTTCCTACTGACACACTACAGCAAAAGATAGAAATAACCAGTACTGGGCAAAGTTACTTTTAAAAGTAGTGCATTACAATATTGAGTTACTCCCTAAAAAAGTAACTAATTACGTTACTTAGTTACTTTTTATGCAAAGTAATGTGTTATGTTACTTTTGCATTACTTTTTAAATCTGGGCAGGGCTTGCTTGTTTGTTTTTAATATAAAAAGTTCTATTTTGGCAAATGTAAAAGCCTTTTCACACCAAAAGGCCCAGGCTTAGAGAAAAGTAAATTCATTTCTGTACAGAAGACCCCAGAAGAAAATAAGGCATTAAAATAAGGAAAACAAATGTTAGATTATCTTGAGTAATTTTTGCTTATTAGTGCTTGAAAAAGTATCTCAGATATTTTCTTGTCAATGTAATGTGTTACTTGGTATTATTATTATGTAACTTGCATTGGTGAAACTAGTGTTCTAATAACTTTGGCCACCACTGTATGAACAATACCACAGGAATAGCAGTATGATATGGCTGTATATCGGCACAGCTCTTATATAAAGGCGGGCGTACACGGTGCGATTTTTGAGGTCGTACGAGCTTGCATGCGTTTTTTTTTTTGGTTATCGGAGGAATTCGTGGTAACACTTTAGAATAGGTAACACCTATTAACTATTAACTACGACTTATTAGCATGCATATTACTAGAATATTGGCCATTTATTAGTACTAATTAAGCACATATTGATGTCTTATTCTACATGACCTTATTCTACATCCCTAATCCTACCCAATACCTAAACCTAACAACTACTTTACTAATTATTAATAAGCAGCAAATTAGGAATTTATTGAGGGAAAAGTCGTAGTTAATAGTTAATAGGTGTTACCTATTCTAAAGTGTTACCGTATTCATCTCTTCTTGTATGGTCGGGGCTGGTATGGTGTGTGAGAAATTACAATGACGAGCAGAGTGTCTTACGAGCACTTCCCGACCTCACGATCATTTTTAAACATGTCAAAAAAACTTTGTGAGCTGTCGGATTGAAAGCGTGAAGTGTATGCTGTTGAACGAGCCGATTTGTTGATCAAACTGGAAATGACCAATCAGAAGCCCGGACCTTTTCTCACAGCTCATCAGAATTACTGGCCCAAATCCGACTGGAACTTTTTCTCTTCCCCATTACACAGCTGCTGTTTTAATAGCAAAGAGATTACATTTATTTTCGTTTATTTAGTTTATAAAGTTAATTTAGAAATATATTTGGAACGAATTTTATATGTTAAATTCAAGTTTTTGTTTTTTAAAGTAACAACCAAGCGGCCACCGACAGACAGATCAATTTAGCCCTTTCAAGTCATCACGATTTAAATTTAGATCCAGAGATATAAAAAACTTAAAGCATATCACAATATTAGTTTAATCGTTTAACCTAGTTAAATGTGTGCTTTTGGGCGCATGTCAAATCGTTTGTGCGGAGAGTGAAAGCTGGAGCGCACTTTGCAGAACATGAAGGCGCCGGTGCGATGTGAAACTTCATTTTTGCTCATAAAGGTAAGAGTAATATATCATCCGGAACTGTAAATAAATAATTAAAAATAATTAAAATCGAAAACAAAACTCTTTCATTAGCTATAGGCCTAATCCATAAAGATGCATTTAGGCATTAAAGGAGCGTCCAATGAGCAGATGGCCAGTCAGGATCATCAACTTTGTCTTTGTGACAAAGACTAGTTTATTAAAAATAATTTGAATATCTCCTTACTTTTCCACCCTGATACATTAATGGTTATTTTTGCTGGGGGTTTGCGGCCAGCTTTAGCATATATAGAGTCCCCAATTCCAAAAACTGTCCGGTACGAAATGTTCCTTACAGACAAATTTGCTGTGTTTTCGTGGACTATATTAGCACTGCTGCAGAGGTGAAGTTTTGTCAAGTTTGCAACCAGTGCACACACGCAAGGGTGATCAGACGGTTCCTGCATGTGTAGCAAAGAGTCACGGCTCATATTTTTATATGCAATTATGAGATAGACAGAGAGCAGTTGTATTTAACAGTACATACACAGTATATTATACACTTTCTCTCAGAATGTGATTGCCTCGGAAATCGGCAGGTTTTAAAATCGTGCCGTGTACCACTGCGTCCGTAAACAAAGTGACTCGTGACGTGTGCGTGGCCATACGGTCTTCAGACTGTCCGAATTCGCACCGTGTACGGCCACCTTAAAGTGTTAAAGTTACATAAAATATAGCATGATGGCATTTTGCCCTCAGCCAAAACTATTTGCTTTGGAACAAATAGTATATTAATGAGACCAAAGACTGCCCTTTAGATTTACCTAAAACGAAATCTCATGTTTAAAGGAACACTCCACTTTTTTTGGAAATAGGCTCATTCTCCAACTCCCCCTGAGTTAATAAGTTGATTTTTACCGTTTTGAAATCCATTCAGCCTTTCTCCTGTTCTGGCGATATCACTTTTAGCATAGCTTAGCATAGATCATTGAATCCTATTAGACCAATAGCATCACGTTCAAAAATGACCAACGAGTTTCGATATTTGTCCTATTTAAAACTTGACTCTTCTGTAGTTATATCGTGTACTAAGACCGGTGGAAATGGAAAGCTTCAATTTTCTAGGCTGATAAGATTAGGAACTACACTCCCATTCCGGCGTAATAGTCAAGGAAGTTTGCTGCCGTAATAAGGCTGAAGCAGGAGCAGTAATATCACGCAGCACATGTGCAAATGCTAAACTAGCTGGGAACTCATTTCTGATAATACTCCGCCTGCTTCAGCCATATTACGGCAGCAAACTTCCTTGACTATTACGCCGGAATGGGAGTGTAGTTCCTAATCTTATCAGCCTAGAAAATTGAAGCTTTCCATTTCCACCGGTCTTAGTACACGATATAACTACAGAAGAGTCAAGTTTTAAATAGGACAAATATCGAAACTCGTTGGTCATTTTTGAACGTGATGCTATTGGTCTAATAGGATTCAATGATCTATGCTAAGCTATGCTAAAAGTGATATCGCCAGAACAGGAGAAAGGCTGAATGGATTTCAAAACGGTAAAACTCAACTTATTAACTCGGGGGGAGTTGGAGAATTAGTCTATTTCCAAAAAAAGTGGAGTGTTCCTTTAACCACTAAAGAGACATCAGAGCCATTGGAAAATTCCAGAAGATCTGGCAGAGGCTGAAATTTTGCAGCACAATTTCAAATAGACGTTATCTTTATTAACAAACTGCATATTTGAAGTCTAAACATGTACATTCTCACCTAAATAACTCTTAAAACTACATTCCATGACAATAAACAGTATTATTTATACAATTATAGTGGATTTGGGCATCTGCCATGACACTCGCTGTGAGAAATACTGTAATTGGAGTGATACAAACGGAGAAATTAGATCACTAGAATATCACAATCCTCTCAGCCAATCAGATTTGAGAACTAGAAAAAAGGAAAACCTTTTGCTTTTTTAAAATATAAAGAAAACTATTTTAGTTTATGAAATACTTATTTTTCCAAACAAGAACATTCACGGGTTTCCCCAGATGGAGGTTTTGTCAGATTTAGGTCAATTAAACAAAACTTACACACACCCGTAGATACACATAGTTGCTCACATATACATGAATGACAGATCCTTGATATCACTGCTAAATTACAGTTTCATGTTTCATGTGGCATATCCATAGATATAGCACAAAGTGTTTGAACAGAGACATGGATTATGAATAGAGACATAAACAGAGTGAGACAATATGATACACAGTAAGAGGCAGATGAAGATGAAGATGCTAACTCACAGTGACAGTCAGAGAGAGAGAGAGAGAGAGGAACAGTAAGAGAAGGAGGACTACTGAGAGGAAGGGCTAGACGGGGACACAGATGGGAGAAGACAGAAAGGTTCCCTCAAGCTCTGTCATTTGTTTTCATGTTGGATGGTAGGAGGTGGTTCAGGCCAGTGGCTGTCAACTGGTTTTGCTTCAGGACACAGGTTTTATACTGGACATCAAGAACCGGATTTGTTTATCGTACAGAAGTAAATAAAAGATCTGTTTTTTGGTGCTCACAGCAGTCAATAATTCACTGCACAAAACACATTGTGGCACAAGCCATGTTTATCCCTGCAGCAAGTGAACCGTATTTAGGGCACGTCATGCAGACTGTCTCTGCTGGCATCTGCCTAATTTGACTCGTGACGGATAAATTTGTGCCAAAATACTGTGGAGTTTGGTTGGCCGCACGGGCTTTACCATCCATAAAAGGTGTGGGGGTTTTCTTCTTTATTTTACTGTGAAAATACTGCTATTTTTAATTTCCTTTTAATACTTACATTTAACATTAAGATTTTGCCTGCTGTCGAGTCAAGTCAGAACAGATGTGGTCTAGTATTGGGTCGTGACATGCAGATTGAGAAGCACTGGTTTAGAGAGGCCAAGAAGAAGAAGTGTGAGAGAAAAATATTGGATTTTTGGAACAAAATCTTCATTCTTATTCCGGTTCTTCTATTGCCCTCTGGTGGCTGATTGTGGGTGTTAATCTAGCCTTCTTGTGTTCAAGATGCCTTAGTCTGTTTTATTTACAACTTCGAAAGAATTACACAGTTTTGACATGTCTGAGCTAAATAAACTTGGCATGATGCCTGTTTGTAGTGAGATGTAAATGAAACAGGTAAGAACATACATACATGCATATACATACATTTAGACTGAACATGGTTTTAATAAATGAATAAGTAAATAAATGTACTCAGTTAACAAGAATGAACACGGTTTCAATATATGCATGAACGAATGAATGAATGAATAAATATTTTCAGTTAAAAAGAATGAACATGGTTTAAATGAATGAATGGATGAATGAATTAAGGAATGATTAAATCAATAAAAAAGAATGGACATGGTTTAAATAAATACATTTACTTAGTTAAAAATGAACATGTTTAAATGAATGAATGAATGAATAAATAAATATTCTTCTCAGTTAAAAAGAATGGACATGGTTTAAATAAATACATTTACTCAGTTAAAAATGAACACGTTTAAATGAATGAATGAATAAATAAATATTATTCTCAGTTAAAAAGAATGAACATGGTTTAAATAAATGAATGAATGACTGAATGAATAAATAAATCAGTTAAAAAGAAGAAGCATGGTTTAAAGAAAGAAAGAAAGAAAGAAAGAAAGAAATTTACTCTGAAAAAAAATGAACGTGGATTAAATAAATAAATAAACAAGTAAATGTACTGAATGAATGAATAGATAAATACATTTACTCAGTTAAAAAGAATGAGCATAGATTAAATAAATATATGAATTAATTATTTTCTCAGTTAAAAATAATGAAAATGATTAAATAAACAAATAACTAAATAAACAAGTAAATAAATTAATTAATTTACTTAATTTAATTCATTTAAAAAATGAATGTGGCTCAAATAAATAAATAAATGTAGTCAGTTTAAAAGAATGAACATGGTTTAAATAAATGAATGAACATGATTAAATAAATAAATTAAAAATACATTTACTCTATTAAAAAGAATGAACATTATTAAATAAATACATTTACTCCGTTAAAAAAAATGAACATGGTTTAAATAAATAAATAAATAAATAAATGTACTTGTTTAAAAAGAATGAACATGTTTAAATGTATAAATAAATAAATATATTCTTCTCAGTTAAAAAAGAATGAACATTGTTTAAATGAATGAATGAATGAATGAATGATGGAATGAATAAATAAATAAGTTAAAAAGAAGGAACATGGTTAATTAATTAATTTATTAAATAAATAAAAAAATAAATACATTATTTTACTCAGTAAAACAAATGCATTGTTTAAATAAATAATTAAAGAAAGAAAGAAAGAAAGAAAGAAAGAAAGAAAGAAAGAAAGAAAGAAATTCACTCTGTGAAAAAAATGAACATGGATTAAATAAAAAAATAAAAAAATGTACTCAGTTAAAAAGAATGAACATGATTAAATAAATAAATAACTAAATAAACAAATAAATTAATTAATTTACTCAGTAAAAAAAGAACGTGGCTTAAATAAATAAATAAATAAATGTAGTCAGTTTAAAAGAATGAGCATGGTTTAAATAAATGAAAGAACATGATTAAATAAATTAATAAATAATATATTTACTCCATTAAAAAGAATGAACATTATTAAATAAAAACATTTACTTATTAAAAAAAAAAGTGGCTTAAATAAATAAATAAATGTACTCAGCTTAAAAGAATGAAATGGTTTAAATAAATAAATGAACATAATTAAATAAATAAATAAAAATATATTTTCTCAGTTAAAAAGAATGAACATTATTAAATAAATAAATAAATGTACTCGGTTAAAAAGAATGAACATGGTTTAAATAAATGAATGAATTAATAAATAAATTTACTCAGTTAAAAATATTGAACATAGTTAAATAAATAAATGCTCAGTTAAAAAGAATGAACATAGTTTAGATAAATAAATAAATAAATAAATAAATAAATAAATAAATAAAATTTCTATTCAATGGAGAAAATGTTTTTTATTTAATCATGTTCATTCTTTTTAACGGAGTAAATTCATTTATTAAATTATTTATTCATTCATTTAAACCATGTTCATACTTTTTAACGGAGTAAATGTATTTATTTATGTATTTATTTAAACCATGTTTATTCTTTTTAACTGGGTACATTTATTTATTTATAAATGAATGAATGAATGAATGGATGAATACATTTACTCAGTTAAAAAGAATGAACATGATTAAATAATAAAATAAATGAATGTACTCAGTTAAAAAGAATAGACATGGTTTAAATGAATGAATGAATGAATGAATGAATAAATAAATAAATAAATAAATACATTTACTCAGTTAAAAAGAATGAACATGGTTCACTAAATACATAAATGTACTCAGTAAAAAAATGAACATGGTTTAAATATGGCTAGCTGTGAAACACTATCAATTACCATTAATTATTAATTACAGTTATCAATAATGATCAATAAGTTAGACATTGAAACTAGTGGGATTTATTGATAATAAATACAATATATAAACCTGGTTACTGCATATTTAAAACACATTTCGTTTATTACTACTATCAAAGAAATCGTAGTAGAAAAATAGTATACTAAGTTTCATTTATATATGACAAATACAGTATGCATTACATTAAATGAATTAGTTTATGTTAATACGATGGACTCTAATGGATTCTGTTTAATGCAATTTAATTACAAAAGCCATATGCATTAAACTAACTACAACTAAGTCTTTCAACTCATTGTGTTAGTTGCAGTTTCTTTGGAATTATTTGTAAAAAATTACTAGCAATTTCTGAGTAAAAATTGTTTCACCAGCAACCATATTTATATAATGATGTTACAGCATTACATCTGTTTGTTATCTCAAATTAATGAATGTTTTTTCAAAGAAGGAAAGTCTCATACATAAGTTATTAGTTTATATATGCTGAACTGCACTGGTATGAGGAAAGACTTTGCTTCTTTATTAAGCAGCTGCAGTTAGTCTGTGGGTTAGTAATGATTAAAGAGTGTGACAATGCAGAAAGATGTCTGCTGTGTGCTCTGCCATGGCACTCCACTAGATGGTAGAGCAGAACAAAGACCAGAAGAGCATCCGCCACACCGATTCCTGAGAGTCTGTGTGGACAAATCACACATCAGTCAATGGCTGATAGCAAAACAGCCTAATCAACACAGTCTTAATTAAGATCTAGAGGTGCGTGCAGAAAGGTTTCTGTAAGGGTTAGGTTTAGAACTGAAGGACGAAACATTTCATTAGCTCGATATATTAATAAATGTGTGTGATATTTTGCTCTTTAATATTCACTGGATAATAGCACTGAACACATTAAACCTCAAGTTGTGTCTGATGTCTCATGTAAATTCATAATGTTTCCATTAACGAGACAAATGATGAAATGCAAAAGATTTGAGATTCACGTCTCTGCTAAAACGATTAAGTGGTTGTAATGACAATTTTAATAAATTTATGTGAACAAATTACATTTTGCATGACAGCTGAGAGCGATCTCAGGTATGACTATTACTTTTGTAGGCTTTGCTGGAGTGAATAAAGATCTGGTCTTATTACACTGTCATTGTATGTCTAGGAAATATAGTAATTGTAGCTTTGAATACAATTGTCGGCTATATTACTACTTACTCTATACTTTTGATAAGCAGAAGCAGAAACATTAGTTTTGCCAGAGCAGCACTGCACAGTATTTCAAGAGAAACATAAATACATGTTATGCTGGGAAATAAAGAATTGGGGGGAAATAAATTGTTTCCAAGAAGAAAAACAGCTTTGAAGAAAGAGAAAAGAGAGCGTAGAAGAAAATAGACAAATCAATAGTGGTGTTTATGCCTGTTAAGCATGCTTATTTTTAGATTTTATTTGTCCTTCCCTGAGGCGGGAGTGAGAGAGAGAAGAAGAGGGGGGCATTGAATGTCTTAGATGTTTGTTTATCTGACTGTGGTGATGAAGAGATTTCATAAAGAGTCATCTGTGACAGGATGACGATAAAGATGGACAAAGAGATTGTCGATAGTTGAGTGGAGGACAGACTTAAACCTGAATATCTGTGAAATGCACTCAGTTACCTTGAGAAGATAGTCACTGATGACTGAAATGTTATTTAGGAGTGTACATGGTTTGTTATGTTCATGATTTAAATGCCATTGTTTTGTTTTTGTTTTTTTTTGTTATGAAATTGATGTTGCGCATTTTATACAACAACAACAAATAATAATAATACTATACAAAATATTATTATTATTATTATTATTATTATTATTATTTATAATTTGTTATTATTTACATTTTTTGTATGTATTTACATGTATGTAAAAAATTGCTGTTCCACAATTTATTGCAATATTTAAACAACAATAATGCAAATAATAATAATATTATTATTAATAATGATAATTGTTATAGTTGGACATTGGGAGAAACCAACTCAAAGTCCAGGGGTGTGACAACATGTATGTACTTTATAAATGGTTATTATTTACATTTTTAACATGTATATATATTTTGTTTAATTGGTGTTCCACGATTTATTATAATAATATTTAAACAGCAAATCAGATTATTATTATTATTATTATTATTATATGACATGTATGTACTTTATAAATGGTTATTATTTACATTTTTAACATGTATGTATTTAAATAAATTGGTGTTCCACAATTTATCATAATAATATTTAAACAACAACAATGCAGATGATGATGATTATTATTATTATTGTTATTATGATTATTATTGACCATTTATGTACTTTTATAATTTGTTATTATTTACATTTTTAACATGTATTTTTATTAATATTGTGCTCCACAATTTATTATAATAATATTTAAACAACAACAATGCAGATTATTATTATTATCATCATCTTAAATTGGTGTTCCACAATTTATTTTAATAACATTTAAACAACAACAATGCAGATTTTTATTATTATTATTATTATTATTATTATTGAACATTTACATACTTTATAAATTGTTATTATTTACATTTTTGAACATGTACGTAAATATTAAAAATGGTGTTCCACAATTTATTATAATAATATTAAAACAATTTATTATTGTTGTTATTATCATTATTATTTACCATTTTTGTACTTTTATAAATTGTTAGTATTTACATTTTTAACATGTATTTTTATGAATATTTTGCTTCACAAATTATTATAATAATATTTAAACAACAATGCAGATTATTATCATCATCATCATCATCATCTAACACTTATGTACTTTATAACACTGCCTTTGCACAATTTATAAAATCAATTGGCCCCTCAAGACTCAGTTTCAGCGTTGTGCCATGCCTAGAAACAGTGCTTACTTTGGTAAAATCACTGTAATGCACAGTATCTCAGGGCTTATTGCACATTTTGAATGCTTACAATCAAAAAGCCCGAAACCATTTTATTGTCTTGAGTAAAATATAGCTCAAAGTACAGTAGTAAGATCTCAGTGCAGTTTATGCAAATGTCCTATACATAATTTATGTCTATAAGCACTTTATTGTATTGCACTCCCTAATTTAGTTTTATTGTATTGCTGTAAACTAATTCATGCCATTCATTTCAGCATAAACACCTTATACATATGTATTTGCTATGTGAAATATAATAATGTATCCCATCCAACTCTACCTTCCCACCCTTTCCTTCAGACTGGATTTTCCCGTCACAAGAGATTAACTTCACTCAACTGTTTGATTTGCATTCCCACTTTCCCTCATGTGTGTTTCCACGTTCACATGTGTATGTGTGCCGCATGTGTCCTTACTGAAGGACGCATAGAGAGCACTCTGCAGCTGTGTGCATTAAACTGACCCCTGTTTTCATCAAACCTCATTAGCCTCTGTCTCACAGCGGAACCCCCCCCCCACCCACCCCCTTCATACCAACACCCCTGCCTCATCCATCTCGCCTCTCACCGGCCACCTGCAGATGTGTGATACCGCTTACATTCAGAGCATATAGTGCCACTGACACCAAACAAACCGTGTTGTTCTATGTCTGCGAGGTTAAAGCATGTGAGGCACAGAAGCGTCTAGAACTCAAGCTGGTGCTAATATTCAAATCCTATTCAGTCGAAACCTTTGTCTTTCACATAATGCATTTAATTAAAAGGTGTTTCTGCGATTGTAACAGATTGATATAAATATGCAGATGAGGAACATCAGTTGAATTTTAACTAAATCTCTAATCGGCTAAATCTGAGAGTCATGGAGCAAGTGACACAAAATTTCTGGGGGGAATTTTGTCCTTTATTTGCACATGCTGTCAGCATTTCACTGCCCGATTCACTAAAGCAATAATGTAACCTCACAAATAACAGGCTGCAGTTCTCCACTTTGCAGCTTTTGGTGCATGCAGCTGACTATTGCAATCTGCCATATTTTAATAGGACTGTACAGCGTCGCTTTTCAAAACCACTGCAATCCAGACTCTTAAATGGGCTCTTTAACAAACAAACAAAGTTAATTTGTCTGGATGTATGCCTGGTTATAATCTTGTTATTCATCATTTGGATCATCATTTGATGAATTACTTCTGCCATGGTCACTGGAAAATGTACACAAACTTGCCATCTGCTTTCCACAGGTGACAAAAGCACAACGTTAATTGCAGAGGCAAATAAAGCAGGCTTTTGTGAATAAAAAGTGAAGAAAAATATTCACTTTTTAGGATATTAAATGGTTTATTTTCTGCAGGGATGCATTAAATAGATCAAAAGTGACAGTCAAGACATTTGTAATGTTACTAAAGATTTAGCTGAAAATGCTGTTCTTCAGAATCTTAACAAACAAGCAGGGTTTCCACATTAATGATAATATTAAATGTTTCCTATGGAACAAATCAGCATGTTAGAATGATTTCTGAAAAATCAAGTGACTTTGAAGACTAGAGTAATGATGCTGAAAATTCAGCTTCGCCATTACAAGAATAAACTATGTTTTAAAATGTTAAAATAGAAAAGTTATTTTAAATTGTATTTAAATATTCCACAATATTACTGTTTTTGATCAAATAAATTCAGCTTTGGTGAACAGAACAGACTTTAAGAAAAAACATTTAAAAATTTTACTGAGGTCAAACTTTTGAATGGTATTATGGTGAGTTATAAAATCAGAATTGCGAGATATACAGTGACTTTTTTTCTCGCAGTTGCGAGTTTGTATTTCACAATTCTAAATAACTTGCAATTGTGAGTTTATATCACACATTTCTGCCTTTTTTTCTCAGAATTGTGAGATATAAAAAGGTAATTGCGACGTTTTATCTTACAATTTTGACTTTTTTTCTCGCATTTGCGGGTTTACATCTCGCAATTGTTAGTTTATATCACAGAATTATGAGTTTTTTTCTCAGAATTGCGAGATATAAAAAGGTAATTGTGACTTTTTATCACACAATTCAGAAAAAAGTCTAATATAAAATATAAACTCACAGTTGCGAGTTATAAAGTCAGAATTGCAGGATATAATCTAACAATTGCAAGAAATGAAGTTGCATTGCGAGATATAAACGAGTTTGTATTTCACAATTCTAAATAATTAGCAATTGTGACTTTTGTTTCTCAGAATTGGGAGATATAAAAAGGTAATTGCAACTTTTTATCTCGCAATTCTGACTTTTTTCTCAGAATTGCATCATAAACTCGCAATTCTGACTTTTTTTATCTCAGAATTGTGTGATATAAACTCACAATTGCGAGTTATAAAGTCAGAATTGCGGGATATAATCTCACAATTGCAAGAAATAAAGTCAGAATTGTGAGATATAAATTTGCAGTTCTGACCTTTTTTCTCACAATTGCGAGTTTATATCTCACAATTCTGAGATTATATCCCGCAATTCTGACTTTATACACTCTTAAAAATAAAGGTGCTTTAAAAGGTTCTTCACAGCGATACCATAGAAGAACCATTTTTGGTTCCACCAGGAACCATTCAGTCAAAGGTTCTTTAAAGAACCATCTCTTTCTTACCTTTTAGAATCTGAAGAACCTTCTTTCGCTACAAAGAACCTTTTGTGAAACAAAAAGGTTCTCCATATGTTAAAGGTATTTTATAGAACCATTTAGACAAAAAATGTTCTTTTATGGCATCTTGAAACACCTTTTTATTTTTATTGGTGTATCTCGCAATTCTGACTTTAGAACTTGCAATTGTGAGTTTATATCACACAATTCTGAGTTTATATAATGCAATTGCAACTTTATTTCTTAGAATTGTGAAATATAAAGTAGCAATTCTGACTTTAACTCCGACTATAACTCGCAGTTTCAACTTTATATCTCGCAATTCTGACTTTATAACTCACAATTGTGAGTTTATATTTCACAATTCTGAGAAAAAAAGTCTGAATTGTGAGTTTGTATCACGCAGTGAAAAAAAAAGTCAGAATTTTGAGATAAAAAGTCACAATAACCCCTGGTAAAAGACTTTATAACATGTATGTATAACATACACTTTGTCTTTTACCGAAATATGTAGTAGAAAACACAGAAAAGATTTACGTTATTACATATTTTTATACATATTTTGGACTATGGGGGGCGCCATTATTTCGATGACGTGAAATGGTTGCACTCTGTGAGATACTGGTGCTACCTATTGCTATTTTTACCACAACACAACTCAGAGAAAAAAAAATATTGATACGATGACCACAGCTACTGAAAGAGCTTACGGGTGGTGATAAATGTCAGCGTAGGCTTAAAACAAATTCCGTACTATAGATTTTTCCACACAAAGAGTTTAAACGCCCCTGGATATCGAGTAAAATCTGCACTAAGAAACTCCTTCAGTGGTTGCGGCATCATGACAAGCATCGACATGTTTACATTCTGCCAGGATGGCGTTTCTACTAAAAGCTTTAGAGGTATCAAGTGGAGAGAACAAAGACGCAGGTCTTTAGGAAGTTTTATTCGTCCACAGGCATCTTCCCTTTTTTTCTCCTTTTCTCCTCTCGCTAGGGAAAGCAGTTAAGACTTACATTGCTTCTCTTGTTGCCCTTTGACTGAAAATTACAACCAAAAGCCGCACAATGTGGCATCGTATCAGTATTGTAATTTCTGAGTTGTGTTGCAGTAAAAATAGCAACGGATAGCGCCAGTAGCTCACAGAGTGCAAACATTTCACATCATCAAAATAATGGTGCCCCCCATATTCCAAAATATGTACAGGTATAAATCAATGTGGATTTTTTTAAAATACTGCAAATCTTTCATGGATTATCTACTACATATTTCCGTAAGAAATATCATCGTTTATGTTATATTAAGCTATACAAGTCTTAATACCCGGGGTTCCAAGGCTTAGACTCAGGTATTAAGTTAATTCACTCTTTGTGTTTTGCAACAACTGAAGCAAACCATCAACTCCTCATGAAGTATTAACAAAGGACAGAGAAGGATAGAGAGATATCAGAAAGTCTTCATAGTGATATTTGTGCTCCAGTGGTTTTTCCAGTTGCTCGCCAGCTTTTGATAAAGCGGATAAACATGCTCTGCACGCACATGCACCAAATTCAGTCATTTTTTGGGGTAATCTTAGCTTTCATTCACAAGCCTCCCTCTCGCTTTTTCCAGCCAAGGACATACCTCCCCCTGTGTTCTCTTTCATTGATGTCTTTACATGCTATTAGCTCTCTAATGGATCCCTTTCTCTCCCATACATTATTGGAATCCCTTGCCAACTGGATGCAGTTTGGTCTGCCTGTCCAGTCAATTACACTGTCCACTGAGGAAACCACTAAATGAGAGGGCCGGTGGTTGGAAGAAGAGAGAGGGATGGGGGTGAAAAGTTAGATACGCAGGGACTGTGGGAGGTAGAGTTAAAAAGAAAGAAAAAGGTCCATCTTTTGTCTCTTGAGGCCTCTGTGTTGGCATCAGTGTGCTGGAAGTAAACTGTGTGGAAAACCTTTCTTGACTCTGACACCCACACACACAGTCTTTTCTCTGTGCTCATTTACCTGCTAGCAGAGGCCAGCGTACTGTTGGGACTTCGCTAGGAGGTGAGTCATGAGAGAGAGACTAAAAGCAGCTCTTTTGATTTATACAGCCAAGCCGGCCAGTGTCCAAAGAAATTTGCTAAGCATTTGTCATCCATGTTTATTAATATGTGTATAAACAGGTCACTGCTTTTACACTAATTGCCAGGACTTATTTTTTCACCTGTTGCCAGTATATGAAAGAACAACTGAATTAATAACCTGATAGGTCAAGAGTGTAAGATGACCTGGGTTCAGATCTTTTAAACTAGATCCAGGAACATCCAGTTATCATTATGATTTTCATTTCTTTGACATTTTGGCAACTACTCTTTTTGTGGTATATGGAATTGAAAAAAAAAAAAAAAAAAGACCAGTGGAAAGTGCGACTGAATTGGAGCTTGAGCAGAATAAAATACACCTTTGGAGTATTTTGATCATAGTCCTGACCTCATCCCACTTGAGAAGTTTCGGCATGACCTCAGGAGATTGATTCACAGTAGACATCCCAAGAATATTGCTGAAGTGAAGTTGTTTTGTAAAAAAAGGAATGGTGCAGAGTTTCTTCTGACAAATGTGAAATAACTTTCACATACGCTACACTGCCAGTCAAAGGTTTGGGGTTAGTAAAATTTTCAATGTATTTTAAATACGTTTCGTATGCTCATAAAGGCTGTGTTTATTTAGTCAAAAATACAGAAAAAAGTAATATCTAATTTATTTCTATGATCAAAGCTGAATTTTTCAGCATCATTACTCCAGTATTTAGCATCACATGATCCTTCAGAAATCCTTCTAATATTCTGATTTGTTTATTACAAACATACAGGTTTTCATTTCACAAGACATAATTGATAGACTGGAGTCATGTGGATTGTTTGTGGATCATCGTGATGTTTTTATCAGATGTTTTAAAATCTAATGATGAAACAAACTCATGTACATCTCAGATTATCTGAGGGTGAGTACATTTTCAGCAAATTTTCATTTTTGGGTGAAGTATTCCTTTAAGACAAGTTGAAGGGGGGACCAAAAATAAGACAATTTGTGTGACAACAATCACTTGTGTTTCATGTTAATCTGACAATTTAAGTTTCGCTACTGCTTGCTAATCTGTGCTTTTATAACAGTAAAAACTCTTTTCATGTACACTACCGCTCAAAAGTTTCGGATCATTAAGATTTCTTATGTTTTTTAAAGCATTTTCTTATGCTCATCGAGGCTGTGTTCATTTATTCAAAAATACAGAAAAATGTTATATTGTGAAATATTATTACGATGTAGAACAGTTCTTCTATAAAAATATACATTAAAATCTAATTTACAGTCTTTCTGTGATCAAAGCTGAATTTTTCAGCATCGTTACTCCAGTATTTAGCATCACATGATCCTTTAGAAATAATTATAATATGCTGATTCATTATCATTGCTGGAAACAGTGTTGCTTAATATTTTTTTGGAACCTGTGATGCTTTTTTCAGTATTCTTTGATGAATAAAAAGTCTTTCTTTTTTTTCTTTTTTTTTTAAAAGAAATTCTTACTTTTAGTTCAGCAAGGTTGTGTTAAATTAATAAAAAGTGATAGCAACGACTTATATTGTTAGAAAATATCTATATGTTGAAAACACGCTGTTCTTTTTAAATGTTATTAATCAAAGAATCCTGAAAAAGTATCACAGGTTCCCAAAACATATTTGGTATCACAGCTTTTGCCAACATTGATAATTCTAATAATTATTCAGCATATTCTGAAAGATCGTGTGACACTGAAGACTGAAGTAATGGCTAATGAAAATTCAGCTTTGCATTACAGGAAAAACATTTTAATGTTTATTAAAATTCTGTATTTTTGATCAAATAAATGCAGTCTAGATGACCGTAAGAGACTTCTTTACATTCTTCTTTACTTCTGTACACGGCAATGTATGTTCAAAGGTTTGGGTCAATAAGAAAACTTTTATTTAGCAAGGATACATTAAAGTGATCCAAAGTTACAGTAAGTACATTTAAAATGTTACCAAAGATCTCTACTCAGATAAAAGCTATTCTTTTGAACTTTGTTCATAAAAAAACTCTCTGCACGCAAAAATGACTTTACTCCTCAGTATATTCACCCTTCGTGTTTTCTTACAACTGAAGCAAACCATCAGCTCCTCATGAAGTATTAACAAAGGACAGGAAAAGATAAGAGAGATATCAGAAAAGCTTCATAGTGATATTTGTGCTTCAGTGGTAATGTTAGCTTTTAAAAAAATCACAATATTAAAATGTATCAAAAATGTTATGCAGCAGAACCATTTTCAGCATTGATAATAATAACAAATGTTTATTTGCAGCAGCAAATCAACACATTAAAATGATTTCTGAAGGATCATGTGACACTGAAATGTAGCTTTGGCTTAATTAAATTTATAAATATAGTCAAATAGAAAAATGTACTGTAATACTATTTCACAGTAGTACATACTTTAACGTATTTTGATGAAATAAATGTAACCTTGGTGGGCATAAGAGACTTAAAAGTTCCAACACAGAACTTTTAAACAGCAGTGTACTTTTTCCACACTACTTATTTTTTTTAAAGCAGGTGGTTTGTGACTTCGCTAAAAAACAGATCGAATTTCATGACCAATTTATGCAGACATTTGCGGTAAATTCACATCCCTTTTCTTGCAACAGTTCATTTTCAATGCTTTACAACCCCTCTACACTGAGAAAGCAATACGATGTGACAAAACTAGGATGCTCTTTTAGTTTTGTTGCGATATGTTGCTTGCCGTGTATCGAGATAAGCACAGTTCAGAAAGTTCTGTAAAACAGATTTCCCACAAAGCATTCGTAGGAGTACAACCCAACAATCTGCCTAATCTTTAATGTGACAACAGTGAAGACTGAGAGCCTGTAAGGCGAAATGCATGACCTTCCTCATCCTCAGCAACCGGCAGGTGCTCGATCAGAATACTGAACACCCCAGACACTGGACACTGAAAATGTCAGACTGTCTTTGGCTAATTTTAATTGCAAAAACAATTCAGCTTCTCCGGACAGGCGCACAGGTGTCATGATGTGGTGGGTGCTTAATTCAAATTGAATCATGAAGTAAACAACCCGATGCGATTAGATTATGCTAAATATTGAATTTCCATACTTGAGGAGTTAAAGCAAATGCGGTTGGACGTATTAAACAAAAAAAGGTTCGTGTTTTCAGTATTCAGGCCGAGCACCTGCCGAACGCAGAGGATGATGAAGGTCATGTTTCTCACCTCTCAGGCTTTCTGTGTTTTCACTGTTGTCACAACATTAAACATCAGACATTAAATTATTCTGGTACTATAGGGAAGCTTTGTGAGAGACGCATTTGTTTTTCAGGCCTCTCTGAACTGTGCTTATCATTATACAAAGAAAGGAAACAACTTGTCGGAACAACACAAGAAGCGTATTCTAGTTTTATCACAGTGACGGCATTGGAAAAGTGCAACTGCAAGAATCATTCATTTCTGCCTAAATTGCTCATAAAATGTCAAGCTTTATAGCCACTTTAGGCAGAAACGAATGATCCAAATACAGTCTGCTTAAGTAACACAGAAACAAGGATACATTTTTGTGCTTTTATTGAATGCACTTCATAGTGCAGGGTTAAAAGATTATGTCCAAATCTTTCTTTTTTGGGCAGACCTGTACAAACAGTCAATTTTGCACCATTTCTGTTCACAAAACTGCTTCAGTTCTGCAATATTCTGGGGATGTCTAGTGTGAATCGCTCTCTCGAGGTCATGCCAAAGCAAATCAACCTGGTCCACATCTGAGCTTTGTTTTGGGCCGCTCCAGGAGGTGTATTTTCTTCTGCTAAAGCTATTCTTTGTTGATTTTCTCTTGTTTTCTGAGTTATTGTCTCTTGTTGCATCACCCAAATTAAGTGTAGCCATCTTTGCGGGATGCCCACTTCTAGAGAGACTTAAACCAGTGCTGAACTTTCTCTGTTTATTTATCTTACTGTGGACTGATGATTGGCAGCTGTAAGCAAGTCAACAACTCTTAGATGCTCTGAGATCTCCTCTTCAGATGAGGCTTCCTGTGAATATCAAACTCAAAATGAAGGAGTGTTTTTATAGAGCAGGGCATCTCAGACCAACACCTCCATCTCGCCTCATTATTTGGACTCCAGGTCCGCTGACCTCTGACTCAGAATAACTTTTGGAGGAATCATTAGTGTGGAGCTTCACATGCCTCCAGTTTGCATTGTGAATGTTTGTTTGTTGTTTAAAATTGGCATGAAATGGAATTGGTCTTTTTCTGTTGTGATGTATATTTGAGTGAAACGGCTTCTCAAATGAGAAAAAATATAGGGTGGTCTTTGGATCGTTTGCTAATTGCCTTGATCTCCTGAAATCTCAAATAGACTTGAGGCTGTAAAGGTGCTTCAGCTAGTACTGAGTTAAGGGTATGAACTATAAAAAAAAAAATACAATTTGTTGAGTCAATGTAAAAATAATTTGTTACTGTACCTGGCTGCCTTAAAATTTTAAGTACAGTCAACCTCAAAAAAGTTTAGTCAATTTGAAATGTTAAGTTGTACTAACATTAGATAGTTGAGTTAATTCAACTGAAATTTTTAAGGCATATATTACTTATATACAGTCGTGGCCAAAAGTTTTGAGAATGACACAAATACTAGTTTTCACAAAGTTTGCTGCTCAACTGCTTTTAGACCTTTGTTTCAGTTGTTTCTGTGATGTACTGAAATATAATTACAAGCACTTCATACGTTAAAACGTTCATACGTTTCCAGGCCATGGACCCAAAATGTCAACGTTTTGGTCCCCGAGCCACTTAGTTATCACTTTTGCCTTATGGCACGGTGCTCCATCGTGCTGGAAAATGCATTGTTCTTCACCAAACTGTTGTTGGATTGTTGGAAGAAGTTGCTGTTGGAGGGTGTTTTGGTACCATTCTTTATTCATGGCTGTGTTTTGGGCAAAATTGTGAGTGAGCCCCACTCCCTTGGATGAGAAGCAACCCCACACATGAATGGTCTCAGGATGCTTTACTGTTGGCATGACACAGGACTGATGGTAGCGCTCACCTTTTCTTCTCCAGACAAGCCTTTTTCCAGATGCCCCAAACAATCGGAAAGAGGCTTCATTGGAGAATATGACTTTGCCCCAGTCCTCAGCAGTCCATTCGACATACTTTTTGCAGAATATCAATCTGTCCCTGATGTTTTTTTGGAGAGAAGTGGCTTTTTTGCTGCCCTTCTTGACACCAGGCCATCTTCCAAAAGTCTTGGCCTCACTGTGCGTGTAGATGCGATGCAAGCAGATGCAAGCTCTGCACTGGTGGCACTCCGATCCCGCAGCTGAATCCTCTTTAGGAGACCATCCTGGCGCTTGCTCATTTTCATGGCAAAGAAGGACTATGCAATTCATCTGATCACTCTTCATAACATTCTGGAGTATATGCAAATTGCTATTATAAAAACTTAAGCAGCAACTTTTCCAATTTCCAATATTTATGTAATTCTCAAAACTTTTGGCCACGACTGTACATTATATACATTATTGTGAGTAGGGCTGCAACGATTAATCGAACAATGTTGTGAGGCGCGTTTAGTCAATGAAGCCGGTACTTTGATTAGTAGTAAATCCCCATCACGTGCATTCAGCTGGAGCGGCAATTCAAACAATTTCGAATTCGATTTTGAGCGCAAATTGGCGTGGCTTGTCAGTGATTTACGGCGGGGTATTTGAATTGCCGCTCCAGCTGAACGCACGTGATGGGGATTTACTACTAATCAAAGTACCGGCTTCATTGACTAAACGCGCCTCACAACATCGTTCGATTAATCGTTGCAGCCCTAATTGGGAGATGATGTCTGATATATACAATACATACATAAGTCTTCTTAATTTACATTACTATCAAAAAGCTATCAAAATTTCACTTTAAGTTTGACCCTATCATCAACTGCACCAAATTGCATATTTTTCCTCAATTTGTGCCTCTGAAAAAAAAAGTGAGGTGTTTTTTTCCCCTCCTTGAGTATGCACTCCATATTGTTATTTCACATGTCAGGCTTTGTAAGGTTAAGTTGTATTTGTGCTTGCAACTTTGTTCAGGTTAAATTATATGACAAATTTATGCAAAATTCAAGGTAAATCCACAGGGTTCACTTATTTTTATCAGCACATTACTATTAGCTGGTTGTAAACAAGCTTTCCAGGCTCACATGTGGAGAATAATTGCCAGTCAAGGTTTGCATCAATCCAAAATTGTGTGTGTGTGTGTGTGTGTGTGTGTGTGTGTGTGCGCACACTAATGATCCAGGGAAATGAATTTTGTATGGAGGAAATGGTCTATGTTTGTATTAGTAATACATTGGGCAGCTGAAGCCACCAATCACTCTGAAAGTGCAATGCTTGCGAACACTAATTTCACCTCATCCCCTGATAAAATGGCCAAATCATCCTGAGGATTTATAGAGCGCAGTCAGAGCAACGACAGGGTGGGCAGGTGTTCTTTTTGCACCTAAAGACGGAGCCTGCAAATGAATTCATATTTGTAATATTTTCTCATGATTTAATGTAGTATTATATTTATGCTGTCGGCGGAAAGACCTTCTGATAGAGGGCATAACTGTCAAGTGCCAAAAACATGAAGGATTTCAATGACTTGTGTGTTGCCGTACACACACACAATCCTCTAATAGTATTTGGCTGCTGCAGATGTTATTACTGTACTCTGTCATAAGTGGGTTTCCACCTTGGGCCCTAATAGTATGAGCATGCTGATGATAGAAAACAGCAGAACACACACTTGGCCTCCAAATTCACCCGGTGGCATTGTTTTCCTCCGTCATATGGCTGTTATTGCTTTATATGTTCTGTTTGAAGACAAATCGGTCAATACAACAATAAAGCAACCCCTGTCAGGCATGTACCGCAGTCTACCGCTTGCTCAGAGACCCCCATGTCCACATATGTGTGTTTATGTGCAGAATGCCAATGGCATTCAGTTTATATACCTTATTACTATAGCGCTTTAAAACACTATGTGTTTAATATAAAATTCCAACGGCAAATGTGTCTCCCCAGAGATGCCATTTACAACCTTTTCAAGGGTTAGAGATGGTTCTTAGAAAACCATTTTCTATTGAATGTTGTTAAAGCCACTAACAAGCTTTTAATCAAGTACAGTATCTATCATTTTTGAAAAAGTTTCTTTAAGAGCTGCTTTGACTTGGCAAGGTTAGCTGTATTTTGTGAAAACATGAACTGAAAGCGTTTTATGGGCAGGTAAGTGGGTTGGCGTCATATTTATCGGTGAATAACTGCAATATGCTGTTAGTAGTGGATTGGTCGTGGATTGCAAATATAAAGCACTTTTCCATTGATTCAATGTCACATTACTTTCCATAGTCTCCGAAGAGTTTTCTTTCAATTCATATCTCAGATTGCAGAGGTACAGTATGTTTGAGTCTGCCGAACCTCTTACGATTAATGCACTTTAGGTAAGTTATTGAAAGTGCGCTTAGCTGTTTTCTTCAAATCAACTTTCAAATATATTGCAAGCTGGAATGATTTGATTTCGAGTGTATCCAAAATCAATACGGGGAACATTTTTTATTGCCGGTTTTTCCCCCTTCTTTTCTTTTAGGTTTGTTGAAGTGCAGTATTTCTAACTAGAAGAGAAACGTTTGTGAATAAACTCTGAAGTTGGCTTGGAAAAGCTGTGGCTGAAAGTTTGAAGTTGTAAAAGCCTAAAGTTTGAATGTTTAGATGGATAGGTTAAAGAGATGTTGATATCATGTTGCTAACATGATTAGCATGTTGCTACCATGTTTCCAGTCTTGGCCTCAGACGTCACGGCCATAGATTCTTGGCTGAACGTCTGACGCATATGGCACACAAAATTGGCAATAAATCAGGAGTTTCAAAAGTATGTGAAATATTTGCGACATAGAATCTTTAAAATATCCAAGAGTTTTACACACTGGTCTGTTATTATGAGGACATTTCCACACCCCTAAACATGATGCAGCCCACAATGAAACGTGATTGGTTGATTTACCTGTCAGTCATATGGCCTCCTGGGCGGGTCTTGGTCATTCAAACCAGCCAAGGTTCCCAGACCTTCTTCCATAAGTCTGAAGCTCTGGCTATGTAAGACTAGCATGTTTCTTTGTTTATAGCATGAATAGCACGTTGCTAGCATGTTTCTAGCATGATTAGCGTGTTGTTTGCGTGTTAATGGCATGTATCTAACATGATTACCATGTAGATAGCACGATTTATGTTGTTAGCATGTTTCTACTATTATTAGCATGCTATTAGAATGTTTCTGGCATGTTTTTAGCATGTTTCTATCATTATTATGATGTTGTTAACATGTTCTGACATTATTAGCATTTTGTTAACACATTCTTGCATTATTAACATGCTGTTAACATTTTGTTAGCATGCTTTAGTACAGTTAACTAAGTACTTGCAGCTATTATATTGCTAACATGTTTTTGCATGATTTACTTGTTTCTAGCATGTTGCTATCATTTATTTACCATTATTAGCATGTTGTTAGCATGTTTCTTGCATTAGTAACATATAAATAGCATGATTAACATGTTTCTACCATGATTAGCAAGTTATAACCTTGCTGGCATGTTTCTAACTTGATTACCTTGTTGTTATCATGTTGTTAACATATTTTAGCTTGAACATGTTGTTAGCATGTTTTGGTACAATAACATGCAGTTAGTCGATTTATAACATTTAACATTATTAACTTGTTTCTAGCATGCTGCTAGGATTTCTCTAGCATTAATAACATGTTGTTAGCATGTTTCTTGCATTATTAGCATGTTAGCATGCTTTGATCATGATTAGCATGTTATTAACATGTTGTCGACATGTGTCTAACAAGATTAGCATGTAGCCAAAATGTTTCCTGCATTAACATGTTGTTAACATGTTACCATATTGCTAGTACAATTAACATGTAGCTAGCATGTTGATAACATGATTAGCATGTTGTTAGCATGTTTCTAGCATGATTAGCATGTTGATAGCCTGTTTCTAACTCGATTAGCATGTTGTTCACAAAAAAGTTAACAACCAGCTAAAACCAGCTGATTCAGCCAAAACAAAGAAGAAGCTATAAACAAGCTAAATTATATTTTCAGTTGTTAAACTTAGCTATAGCAATTAGACAGCTTAAATGCAGCGCAAGTGTTATTGTGCAAAAGTTTTCACCCCCAACGTCTATGGGATTTTGGGTGGTTTTGATAATCTGGTCAGACCAGTTTGAAGGTCTGACTCGAGTTTGGTGGTTGTATCTTTACACTCTAGGAGGAGATACTGACTAAATTTGGGCTCAGAAGCATAATAATACATTTAAATAGCAGATCAGTAAGTTCTCAAGCCAACTTAATTAAGAAGAAACCCACACAACTATTACAGATACTGAAGAAACCCAATAGATTGCTCTGGATAATCCTTTTATTGCTTTATTGATCGTCGAGTACCTTCGTAAACATGTTGTTGTTCCTCCGGCTTTCATATCTCCTGTTTTGGAGAGAAGCAAGTGGCTTCATTAGGTTCTGTTTTCCTGTTGATGCACGGTGGCTCTTTGATCACAGCAAGTTCAGAGACATTTCGGCACAGCGTTGCTTTGGACTGTTTCGTGTGCTTACGGCACCGTTTCAGATGTGTTCAAATGAGTTTGGCTTTTTGAGCGCGGTACGAGATGGACAGATGTATGATGGCGGAGGAGCGGATGAAGCATTCTGCTTTTTTTATATCCAAAGAACAGAAGAATACAAGACAGAATGGGGGTAAAAGCAAAGAGAACATCACACAAACACAAGAGCGTGATTTTATTATGCGTTTGTTCAGCCGTGCTGATGTTTGATGTCTTGGTCAGGGTTTAAATTCTAAAAACATCATGCTTCCACCTCGGCTTTTTGCTAGATTATAGATGGTTCAAGATGCAGAAATGGTAGTTCATACATCTGAACATCAAAACTTGATTATTGTAATGCACTTTTGGCTGGGTGCCCCAGTGTTTCCATAAATAAGCTGCTTGTTCAGAACGTAGCAGCAAGAAAGCCAGATCCTAAAACAATGATCATATCAGTCCACGCTGGTTAACTGGTTTAATATTGATTAAGTTTCGACTGAAGATGCATATGTTTACGTAGATATTTAAATACATACTATTCAGCAGTTTGTAATACTGTTTTTGTGAAATGAGTTTTATGCTCACCAAGGCTGTATTTATTTAAGAAAATACAATAAAATAAGCAATATTGTGAAATATTATTATAATTTAAAGTAACCATTTTCTATTTTAATATGTAAGTGTAATTTATTCATGTGATGCAAAGCTGAATTTTCAGCATCATTACTCCAGTCTTCAATGTCACATAATTCTTTAGAAATCATTTTTAATATGCTGATTTGCTGCTCACAAACCCTTATTATTATCAATTTTGATAATATGAAATTATAAAGATGCTGTTTCGCAGAACTACTATAGTATTCTTTTAGCTTTTATTATTCTAGGTAAAAAATAGTTTGTTTTAATAATGTATTAATAATTGTAGGTTATTAATACATTTTAAAACTAATTTTTAAAGTTTTGTTGATGTATTCTGAACGAACAGAAATAGGGCCCTATAAAATCCATTATTTCCCTAAATTCCATTTTTTTTTTCAAATTCAGTTTTTCCTGTTTCAATTGGTTTTTGATTAAGTTTTTTTTCTTATTTCTTAATTAATTAAAATCATGAAACTTACACAATTTAACAGCAAGGTATACAAAGTTAAACAACGATACATTTTTTAAGGCCCTATGAAATACATATTATTTTTTTCCAAATTAATTTTTTTTGTTATTTTTTAGAATTTTTTGTCGATTCTATTTCAATGGTGAAATTAAAAAAAATATTAATCAAAAAGCATGTGTAATTTTTTGAAATTATGAAACTTATACAATTTAAGAGCATGTTTTATTTTTCCCCCCAAATTCTGTTTTATTATTATTATTATTATTTTTTCTACAAATTCCTTTTTTTTCTCATTTCAATTTTTTTTGGATTTTCCGTTTTAATGATTAGATAAACAAATATTAATTAAAAAGCTTTAACAACAATTAAACTTTTTGTCCCTTAAAAAATGTTTTAATAATACATTTTAGTATTAGTAGTAGTGCTTTCATTATGTACATTAAGCAGTATATTTCTGTCACAAATTCTTCAAGTTAAAACAAGCTTTTATTTTGACAAGTTGCTATTAAGTTTCTGTTGATTTGACGATAGTTTTTCTAATAAGAAATGCTTATGAAGTGATTCTCAGAGTAATAGATCTAGAGATCATGTTCATGTGTTCATGTACTTATATATTTGCTATTTTATATTCACAGACACTAGTCCATATCTCATTTTGATTTAAGTGTACTGACCTGCTTTTGATTTATTTATCTAAAATTTGTCGCGTTTTCCACATCACGGAAATCATAGGGCCCTACATGAATTAACATTAAACTAAAGCAAATTTACTTGATTCTATTAATAAACTAGTCATTATTTTTTTTATTAATAAATGTCTGGAATACATGTGTTTAAAGCAACATCTTAGGAGTTTTTCTTTTCTGCTGTTGCCTTTGGCTTGCTCATTGTGAGGCACTATTCGTTGTAGCTGCTTTGGGGTGAGATATATTGTGTAAAGTGCTATACAATACCATTGAATTGAGCTTAATTGAATTAAACCCCTTTTAGGCCAAGTGTGAATGGGCATATTAAACACTCAGATTTGTTGCTTGAAAAGTGCCATGCTCTCTCTCTTTCTCTCTCTGGTTCTCTCTCTTCCTGTCAGACAATAGCAAGTGAGTTGGGCTTGTTCTGTGTTGAGAGCTGCGCTGCCACAGGTCTGCTTTCCTGTTGTCACACATGGGCGTCCTCTGTTTCTGACCCTATCATCTGGCAGTGCATCCAATTAAAGTGTGACAATGGCCACTTCCACCACATTGCCGAACACCATTTACTGACCATCATCTCTGACACACAAGAACACACTCTCCCATTCAACAGCTCCAAACCTCATTGAACTCCACAGGACATTTTGTTCATTGTGCAGTTTTCTTGCTCATTTCATATGTTTCACATTTTCTGGCCTCCATTTCCAGGAACGTCAGCTTCTTCTTTATGTTGTTTTGTCAGTTCACACTGTACCAACATTAGAGGTATAGTCCACCCAAAACTAAAATGTCTGTCAATATTTACTCTCCCTTGTGTCATTTCAAACCTGTATGGATTTATTTTTTCTGTAGATCGTTTTTCCATAGATTCTGTAGAATGTTGGTAACCATCCAATTAGAGGGCTGCATTGGGATTGGGACCCGCCGGGTCCCGCGGGACCCAACGCAAATCTCGCGGGAGCGGGCGGTTTGAACTTTGCTGCGGGCGGGAATGGGCGGCTAAAAAAAGCACTGCGGGATCCGGATGCTCAGCGCGCTTTGCGTTAGTGAGGAAAAAAAGTCTTAAACTTACTTCGTTTTCAGGACGGAGGTAAAGTGCAACTCCATTTCCTTGGACAGCTTAACTTGTTTTGCAGGGGGATTTCGAGAGGGTGCCCTCCCTCTTCCCTCGCCCGATGCAAATCCGTTCTGTACTTCTAACGGCCTGTCTACGGCACAACGCGCTGGATTAGTCTGTGTGTTGTAATGTTTGCGCGGCGCTCCCTCATCTGGCTGCATACGGCAATTACGTGAAAAAAGTACTTGAAGTCGGACTTGGTAGCCTAAGCGTTTTAGATGTCCTCGATAGCCCAGGCTACTATTCCCTACCAGTGTGTCAGAATACATGCAGGCCAGGGAAAGAAACAAACATGAATCTCCTTAATAACATCAATACAAATACGTTTTTTCCCCCTGCGGGACGGGAGAAGAGGCAAAATCAATGCATTTCTATTATCGTGCGGGAATAAATTCTCAGAGTTTTGCGGGTGCGGGCGGGAGTTGTCATACATATTGCGGGTGCGGGCGGGAGTGTGACACACACGTTGCGGGAGCGGGCGGTAATGGTCAGAAATTCGGCGGGCGCGGGCGGGAGCGGGATGAAGAAAACAGTCCCGCGCAGGGCTCTACATCCAATTTCAAATCCCATTGTACAACTGAAGTCAGAGAAACCTATTGGTTACCAACATTCTTTAGAATATCTTTTTTTTTCCCACAGAAGAAAGTCATACACTTGTGAAACATAAAGGTAATGCAGTTCAAAAGTTTGAGATGAGTACGATTTGTAATGTGTTTGAATGTCTACTATGCTCATCCAGGTTTTATTTATTTGATCAAAAATACAGAAAAAAACAGTAATATTGTATAATATTATTGCCATTTCTAATATTGGTTTCCTATTTTAATATACTTTAAAATACAATTTATTTCTGTGATGCAATGCTGAATTTTCATCAGCCATTACTCCAATCTTCAATTTTTTTTCTTTGATTCTTTGATGAATAAAAAGTTAAAAAGAACAGCATTTATTCAAAATAGAAAACCTTTCTAACAATTTAAGTCTTTATTATCATTTTTTTATCCATTTAACACATCCTTCCTGAATAAAAGCATTAGTTTCTTTAACAAAAAAAAAAAAATGTATATTTTGAATAAACCTTTTATATTTTTTATCAAAGAATCCTGAAAAAAAGTACACGTCCCAAAAAAATATTAAGCTGCACAACTGTTTTCAACATTGATAACAAATAAGCACATTAGAATGATTTCTGAAGGATCATGTGACACTGAAGACTGGAGTAATGATGCTGAAAATGCAGCTTTGCTTCGCAGGAATAAATTTTATTTTAAAGTATTTTAAAATAGAAAACTGTTGTTTTTAATTGCAATTTTATTTCATTTTTTTCTGTATTTACAGAAATAGATAGATACAGATAGATACATTAAATAGATACAGC
>NC_133361.1:33977237-34025640 GCF_049309525.1 Garra rufa | reverse complement strand
GTGGAGGGCACTGTGTACATATATATATATATATATATATACACATACATACATATATACTTAAATGAGAGAAAGTGTTGAAAACATTTCAGTTTGTGAGTTAACAGTCTGAACGGATTCATTTTATTTTCAAGTCGATATAATGTAATCTCCACCTTCTGACATTATTCATGATTTCTCAGTAATATTTTACTGTGGTGCTTCACTGGGACTTATATCCTAGTGAAAAGCGACATACCTGCATGCAACATGAAGGAAAAAATAATGTAGTGATGTTCAAGAAATAACAAGAATTTGTCACACATTGCGATTAGCAGTGGGTCATGATGGTCAATTAATCATCCGGGAAACTTGCCTAGTCTATTTAGATTTCTTGTTGTTGTTTTGATATTTGTAGCAGTGGTACTTTAATTAGCATGCTCTGGTTTTGGCCTTTTACACCACTGCATGGTAAAACCCTCTCAAAAATTGCATCATTCTCTTTAAAGCACATCTTTGGCTATAGTGTCACATCTCATGCTGTTTTTTGAGCATGTAGCTGTAAGTGTTTTTAAACCAATAGTTCCACTTTTGAAAACTCTTTTGTTCCACTCCTACGAGCACCGTCTAGCTGTTTTTGACCACAAAGAACACAACACTTATGCAAACCTGAAATCAGCCTAATTGCACACAGTTTCCTAAAGACTAATTAGCTGACCGCAACCCACAGGCTAGAGTTTTGTGAATATAGTCTTGCACATCTAGTTTCAGTTGGAGAGAATAATAAGAAAAGGTAATTTATTCACCACATGAGAGAAACCTAATGATGAGTGCATTGTTTTTTTTTTTCTAAAGCAAACTCTCCATTTGTCTTGCTGGTAGTGCTGTCAGATGGTCTGATTCCAGCTGCTTTGTTTGACAGAGAGTGACACTGAAGCCCATCTCTCACTTTCAGCTCTGTGTGGATGGCTGCTGTCTACACTGTTGATCCAAACCATTATAACAGTGTGCCTCTGTGAAGCAAAATACACCATTGTTCCCACTAATCTTCTATTTCAGAAACACCCTCCTCAGTATATAAAAGCAGAGTCATCATAGATGTGATATTCAGTCCCCTATGAAAACGAATTGTAGAGGGTAGTAATAACAGTTAGGCCCATGCTATTGAGTGTAGCTGTGAAACTGACATCCACTTGCAACCTGTTGAGCACGGAGCTCTAGCCCCTAGTAAGCCAGCGATAATTTAACACACTTTTACCCAAAGCACATTACAGTTCACTTACTACAGGAACAATCCCCCTGGAGCAACTGCAGGATAAGTGCCTCGCTCAAGGACCCACTGCTGGTGGTTTATGGCTCACATGGATCAAACTTTTGGGTATCAGCCCACATACTGTGGTAAGCAAAAGAGTCCTTTCATGGAGAGCCCTTCCGCAAAGTGTACTGTACATAAATGATGGTCTCTTTATGGATGTCATTTTAGGTGGAATTGAGAGTCTCTTATGCTCACCGTGCTGCAATCATTTGACAAAAAATACAGTAAAAACACAAATATTGTCAAATATTATTACAATTTAAAATGATTTCTGTCATGGCAAATGTGAATGTTCAGCAGCCTTTATTCCAGTCTTCAGTGTCCAAACTGAATGTTGTTGTATATATACAGTACTCAGCATAAATAAATACACCCCATTTTTTCTTAATGATCACTAAAGCCTGGAACACACTATGCGATTTTTGGCCTGATTTTACACCAATTTACAGTCTGGAGAAGTTGAGGCTAGTCGTTGAAAGTCAGGGCGAGTCTGCAGATTTGAGTTGACAGATTCCATAGAAAATCGCATAGTGTATGATGGACTCCGATTTTTTAGCTTCAGTCTTTGATTCCATCCAGTCTGTGGATATCAAACATGTTTGATATTTTCAGCTGATTTCAGAACGCATATTGTTTTCTTTTGTTATGCATCTCCTAGCAACAAGGCGCACATTTCTGCATGAGTTTGTTGTGATCGGAACGACTGCTAGTGTATTATCCTCAGTTGTGTAGTGTATGATGGTCAGTTTTCCTCTGTCACGTTTTACAAAGTTGGTAAGTGTATGATGCCTATTTTTAAAAAAATCTGTTCAGATTTTAAAAGTTGTGTAGTGTATTCCAGCATTAATACAATTCACGGAAAATGAAAATGTATTAACAAATACTTAATAAAATACATTTTAAATATGTCATTAATATTCATAAAATAAGCAAATCACCCAATTTATTTTAAATTAAGGGTTGTGGTAATAAGAATACCCTTGATTAAATTTATTGGGGACATCGGATGCACATTTTTTACAAGTTGGTATGATTCTTTAGGGCCTTTATTAAACATACTTTGATTTAAAATTCCTTAACCCCTTAACTGTGACCGTCCCCTCTGTGGGACGCCCAAGTTTACTTCACAATTTTACAAATAAATCCTAATCTCATCATGACAAACTATATATGGGAAAGGTCTTAGGCTCCTAAATAGATGCTTTTTGTGTTACAAATTATGTAGGAAAAATAATAGATAATAATTTATGACAAGAGTGCACCTCAGAAATCTACTTGATAACACCTTTCACACCAACTGACTTCCTTTAGACTGACTTCACACTTTAGAAATCAAATGATATATCAGTTGAAAAATTAAAATCTCAAAATTCATTCTTTGAAAGCCATTTTTAAATCAGACATTGCATTATCATAGAAAATGTACATCAAAATCATTTTACAAAATGAAAATGTGTAAATTTGTAATCAGTTTTATTACAAATAAATGAATTCTTAATTTTCACATCTCTGTTCAAAAATAGGAGTGACATGCAGTTAAGGGGTTAGTGGTTGTGTAAAAAAACACCTCTTTTACCTTGTCAAAAACAGCTGTTCACAGTGATCGGTTTTGGTGCATTGCTCTTTAAATGATAATGAGCTACTGCTTACTCCTGCTCACTTAAGCCTTGCCATTTAAGCATTTTATATGCATGCTGTTCTGACATGAACTTTTTCTGAAGCTCTCACACTAAAAAGCCTGTCAAACAGCGCCTGATTACAGGACTATGTTGTTGGTGGTGTCTGATTGCTCCAATACCGTCAAAATACACAAGGTTTAAATATAAACACAGCTGGTTATGTTTAAAGTGAAAATGCATGTGTGCCTGTATATTAGATGAGTGCAGGTCTTAAATTGACAGCAGACTAATAGTAGGGTACAACGGGGCTAAAGGAACACCCTAAGAAAAAAAAGTGCTTTTCAGTGTGCCAAAAGTGTATGATTGCAGAAAAATGTAAACGTTTGTATCAAACATTTATGGAGCAACAGATTTTGTGTGAAAATAAATCATACAAGCTGTTTATTTTGTTTAAAAATCGTATAAATGTATGAGGTGGCAAGAGGGGCCTTTTACCCCGTGTATCACCAGCATGGGGTAAAAGGCACACAGTATTGATACAAATACTTTAGTTAAAATAATGTGTTTTTTTTTTGTTTTTTTTTTGTTAATACTTGTTCAGAACAATCACTTTAGCCAAGTTTGTACTATTTTCTACTTGATACTTTGATAAATAAAATATTTTTTGTTTTAAAATACAGAAACAAAATTATTTTAAAATGTAAAGATTCTGAAATCTTTACTCCAAATACCATACTTTTACATATGTTTTTGTTATTTTAAAACTGTTGCCTAAATGATCTTAAACAAATCTGAAAATGATTCTCATTTGCTACTTAAATATACAACATTTAAAAAAAAATATTTAGATCAAGTAAGCACATAATCGACTTTGCAGTGCTGCCTGAGATCGCATTAAAGACAAGACAAAATTGCATGTGTAACTTGAAAAGCTGATGTTTTGGAAAGTGCTACGCCACGTTTTCATAATGTTTTAATAAAACTAAACACAAAGAGAAAAAAACATTCACCACTCTGCTCTCAACTTTAATACAGTTGCTTTAAAAAGAATGAATGTATAATTACATTGAAGTATATATGGTGTTTTTTATATTTGTTCATTTAGTTTCTTGAATGCTACTGCTAAATACACATACTTTCCCTGAAGAATAAAGCACTGGCAATTTTATTTGTATATTATGTGTATTTGTAATGTGAATCTTTGTTCTTATTTTTTTAATTAAAAAAGATAAGATGGAAAAGATTTTTATCTTCACCTACTTTGGCCTAAATATCTGCCATTCTTTTTATTTTATATGTTACCTTGTAAAGGTTAGTTTTTAAAATAGGGAAAATAGTTTGGCAGTACTGCACACAACATTCAAAATAGTAAAACCAACATGACAAAATCACAAAACTGTGATAAAATTGTGAATTGTGATTTTCCTAAAAAAAAAAAAAAGTTATATTTTTGCCCTCACTCTTAAAAAAAAAAAAAGGTTCCAAAAGGGTGTTTTGCAGTGATGCCATAGAAAAACCATTTCTGGTTCCAAAAAGAACCTTTCAGTGAACAGTTCTTAAAAGAACCATTTTGAAGAACATTTAAAAAATGGTTCTTCATGGAACCATCAATGCCAATAAAGAGCCTTTATTTTTAAGAGTGTATTAAGGGGTGAAACAAATGGAGCCAATGAGGCTTACTGTACATTTTTACATATTTTGTAGAGACAGAACACAAGTTAATAAATCACCCCAAAACAGAAAATTCAGTCATCATTTGCTCACCCTTATGTTGTTTCCATATCTGTATGACACAATCTCCTGTGAGGGCTAGGTTTAGGTGTAGGGTTGGTGTAGGGCGATAGAAAATACGGTTTGTACAGTATAAAAACCATTACGCCTATGGAATGTCCCCATAAAACATGTAAACCCAACATGTGTGTGTGTGTGTGTGTGTGTGTGTGTGTGTGTGTGTTTTCTATTTGTGGGCACAAAGAAACTCAATATTATTTTGGACCTCATTATATAGACAGAAACATTCTTCAAAATATATTTTTCAATGATCCACAGCAGAAAGAAAGTCTTTCAGGTGAGTTACATGTAGTGTTGGGTCGAGTCCACGTAAGTCGAGTCCGAGTCGAGTCCGAGTCTTTAACCAGTCGAGTCCGAGTCAAGTCCGAGTCCAAAATGGGGCGAGTCGGACTCAAGTCCGAGTCCAAATGGGTCGAGTCCGAGTCGAGTCCGACCGAGTCCAACTAAAAACTACTGTTTGTCAGTATCTTAACCTTGTTTTAATTTGTGCAACTACAATAAGGCAATGACAATTTAAATGTAACAAAAGGAAACCTCTGTTGCATATTGCCATTTTGATTTTTTTATTTCACACCATCTCATTAGTGTCCTGCTCAGCAAACTTAAAGTCATGTAACAGAAGTTATGACTGACTTGATATTATGACATATTTTTGAGTGAAACAGCTTTTAGAATGTGGGAAGGACAATGTGGGAATTATAAGGGAAGGACAGGACTGTACCTACGAGTAAAAGAATGAATCTGTGATAAAGGGAGGGGTAGGTGAAGAGATGGACAGCTAGTGACATATTTTTCTTAGATGAAAATGAGGCTGTGAGGGTTAATGACATGGAAGTCATGGAATAAAAGAATAAAATTCTGACTTTATTTTCTCAATTTCGAGATTATATCTCACAATTCTGATAAGAAAATACATTCTCCCTTTTCCTCTCAGCTAAAGTCATGAGTTTATTTTTTCCCTCAGAACTGACAAACTTGCTATTGCTGCGTTAAATTGAGTTCTAAAGTCTTAAATACAACATATAAACGACATAAAAAAATTCTGAATTCTGAGATAAAATAGGTAAATGTAAAATGTTATAGGTTTAAATAGTATTTTTTTACTGACATAACTGTAACGTCTACTCCAAATTGGTCTATTGACAACGGGCCATTGAATTATTAGAAAATAATGCACACCCAAGTAAGTAAGTAAAACATTCTCAAGCTTACTGAAGGAAAATAAACAGTCTAATAATTAATTACAAGCAAAAGCATAAATAAATATAATAATCAAAATACAAATGAAATAGTTTTATACGTTTTTCAGATTGATCTATATAGTAAAGTATACCACAGAAATAGTGTACTACAAACATTTAATGAAGTAATAAATGTAAAAATAAAACTCTCTACAATCTTCACCGTATATAATAAATATAGATGATTCTTATTAAAATTGCTAAACTGCTTCAATCAAGAGCAGTGAGTGATTTTCTCTTTTTATTTTGTTGTTTGATTATGACGCAGTCTGTGGCAGGTTTACACTGCTGTCGCTTTAAGACCGGACGCACAGATCATATATTTTGACACATCTGTATTTCTAACTCAACACAAAACCGATAGCATTTACATGAATGCTCTCCAAGACGATGCATTTTGACATTACCTTTCGTGTAAGTGTGTAGCAATAGAGAAAGAGTTTAATTCAGCATTGTGCGCTGACTGAGAGGCAGGCTTTCAAGTACCGGCAAGACTTTAAAACACATGCCAATAATACTGAATGTCACTTTCGTAATAATGCATCGAGTCAGTAAAATTTCCATCAACTGTCCCTGGACTCGGCTGGACTCGGCAATAATTCCCGAGTCCGAAAAGCTTGAGTCCGAGTCAAGTCCGAGTCAAAATGCATCCGAGTCCGTGACAAGTCCGAGTCCGCTAAAAATTGTACTCGAGACCGGACTCGAGTCCGAGTACAAGTCCGAGTACCCCAACTCTAGTTACATGTGAGTTTTTATTCATTAAGGAAGCACACAGAGTCATTGACTGATGTCCGTCTATACGCTTCCCCAATGGCTAATTACAAATCGCTCGGCTTCATGTATCTCTGCAGCCTGCACAGCATGCTTGGCCTGATCTCAAATCGATGCTGAGCCCAGATGATCCATGTAATATAAACACTCTCTCAGCTGAGTTTCATCAGATTGCCTGGGCCACTTAGTGCACTTTGTTTAGAGTCATTTTTCATTTGCGTAATTATAAACGCCGCCGCTCTGAATCACACAAATGAGCTAAAGAGTGCCGTGCGTTATTAAGACAGCGTTTGGGTTTAGCACCGGTTTGTAAGAGGATCCCATTACGCCGCTGTTAAAACCCTGTTCAGACAGCAGGGATTAGGACTGGATTTGGAGCAGGGTAAAGTGTAGCTGTCCTCAGAGAGAGAGGATATGCAGGAATCGAGAACGAGTGGTCCGGTTGTTACAGGAAAAATGATGGCATGAGCTGACTGAACATTTGTCATGTTCTGTTCAATGTGCTGTTCCTGTGTCACAGCAGTGCTCAAGTCTAGAGCTGAACTCGTACACCTGACTCCCTTCATCAAGTGCTCCTTAAATGGTGTGCCGGCTGAATGCTGTGCGTCAGCTGTTTCCAAAGGGCCCTCAGGATGGGAGTTAAAAAAATGTTGTAAAACGCTCCTGCTCTATTTTAGAGCTAGTTAGACGTATTAAGTGCTCTTTTGTGAGCAACTCTGCCTTTTATGGATGGCAAAATAGCGAGAGCTGTATGATTTGCATTGCAAAAGATGTATGCTTCCTGTGTGTTTCTATCGCAGAATGTCAATTACAACACATATAGAAGTCTGTCCACATAATTGTCTGTATTTATGTTTTCTTGCATGTAATATCTGTACTGTCGCTGCACATTTTGTCTGTTTGTGCTGTCTTGTGTTTATTTGTCCCCTGACCCAACCTCCTGTGTGCTCACTTTCATATCTATTTTCTTCAAGCTGCTAAATCCTGTTTCAGTGCCCTTGCATTGCCCCTTTAGTGTTGCATGGCTTGGCCCCCTGGTAAAACAGTAATTCGTTCTGTCTTGTACAACAATACAGTCCTGAATGACAATAAAACTTTAAATGTTATGGAACTATATGAAAAAGTGCAAATATTGGATCACTTATTTCTGAAAGCTCATTTGCTTTCGCCACTGAATGAAAAAGTAAAAAAAGTTATTGTTACTTAGTTATTGGCACTTTTTGTCCCACAATTCTGGACTTTTTTTACTTAATTGCGTGATATAAACTCACAATTCTGACTTTTTTTTCTCAGAATAGTGAGATATAAACTCGCAGTTGTGAGTTAGAAAGTCAGAATTGCAAGATATAAACTCGCATTTCTAAGAAATGAAGTTGAAATTGCAAGATATAAACTCACAATTATTATTAATGCAAGTTTATATCTTACAATTCAGATTTTTTTCCTCGTTATTCTGACTTTTCTCCCCAGAATTGTCACAATTCTGAATTTTTTTTCTCTTTTTTTCTCTTCTTGAAAATGCAAGTTTATTTCTTGCAATTCAGACTTTTTTCCTCTGTATTCGGACTTTTTTTTTTACCAGAATTGTGTGATGTAAACTCACAATTCAGTTTTTTTTTCTCACAAATGCCTTTGTATCTTGCATTTCGGACTTTTTTTCTTGCAAATGCGAGTTTATATCTCACAATTGAGGCTTTTTTTCTCAGATTTTTTTTTTTATTATTGAATTGTGAGATATAAACTTGCAATTGTGAGTTATAAAGTCAGAATTGCAAGATATATATTTCAATTCTGAGAAAAAAAATCAAAAGTAGTGTTTTTTGTAGCTGACTAATGAGCTGTGAACAGTGGATAACTTTCCTGAGGTAAATGCAATGTTAAATGACATATTGTTCACAAGCTGTTCTATTTGACGTCTTTATTTGGGTTGAAGCGATTATATGAGACATGAGACAATTGAGACATTTCAATTAGCCTTTCTTTATTTATCAGCATACAAACATGAACTTCTGATGTTCATGTTTATTTGACGCTATATCATGTACTAATGTGGAAGAGACATGCGTTCCACGTTGCTGCTTGAACTGTGATGATCTGTCATGCCACATCAAATGGCATTTATTGTTTTAATTTTTGTGATAAAATGAAAGCTAAGGCTTTGTTTCTCCACTCAGAAGTAACAAAGCACAAAGCTCTTTGTGATAATTGGATTAGAGGTGCATTACAGTACAAATTTTGTTTTAGTGAAGGGAAAACCACAGACCTGTCAACCTTGGCTTGAACTAAGGATGGTTTATTGCATTTGTATTGCTTTAACAGCCCTGAATGTAACAAAAGAAACTTTTTCTTCAAGCAAGTTGCAATCAGACATGCTTTTTCAGCTTATAAAATAATCAGTCTGAATCATTGACTCTTTTTAAACAATTGGCCGACGGCTAGAAGTGCAGATAATTGCTTTTTCCAGCCAGTATCGATTACTGGCCGATATATCGGTGCATCCTCAATATATATAGTTACTGAGTTACAAATAATTTTTGCATAAAAACAATATTAAGAACTTAAAAATGGCATAATAGCAGCACTTTAAAAAAACCTTTACAAAAAGGTTCAATGCATTAGGTATCATCAACTAAAAGTGAACATGATTTAAGCTAGGTTAGGGTTAATTTAATATGCTCTTTGTTCATGGTAATTCAATGTTTGTTCACAGTAACTAATTTACACAGTATTCATTTATACAGCATGAGATGTTAAAATGTAGTACTATATATAGATATCAACATTAACCAAGATTTGCAAATGATTATTTCATGTTAGCTATTACATTAACTATAATGTTATGTGTAGAACCTTATTGTAAAGTGTTATCAGATTTGGCTGGGTGTGCTGGGTTGAAAAACCACTTGTGACCCACTCTGGTAGACCATGCTACTTTATATTTTGCTGGTGTTTTCAAGTACACATGTATAAACAAGCAGTGACCTCTGACCTGCCCATTACTCTGTGTATGTAGTCCTTTGAGACTCTGATCATTGAAATCTCATTACCAGTCTCTTCACCAGGTGAACTGACCTATATGGCACACAGGTACCAAACATTATTAGCCCTCATTACAGTACCTAACCTCTACAACAAAAACAAATACACACACACAGGTACAGTTACATAAGGTATAGTCTCTCCTTCATTAGAGAGCTCAGCGCTCTTAGCAGGCTCTGTTCCGTGAGCTTCATACCTCACGGCGGGTTTTGGGTCCTGAACTCATACTGCTCATTATATCCCACCACCACACACCCACATACTTACTGTACATCCAGCAGAGACACACACTCATTCTGCATTCCGTCGGTGTGCTCAAGTGCACACCTCTCCAAATGGCTTATTAAAAATCTTGTTCAAAACAATACCTGGAAATCTAAACAAATAAAAAGAGTTTGAACTATGGCTGTCAAATCGATTAATCGCATCCAAAATAAAGGTTTGCGTTTAAATAATGTATGTGTGTGTACAACTACTGTGTGTATTTACTTTTATTTTGGATGTTTTTAATTGTGAAAATAAAAGTTTGTGTTTAACTTTAATTTGAGATGCGATTAATCGATTTGACAGCCCTAGTTTGGACATTATTCTGAAATCTTTTTTTCTTGCAAATGCGAGTTTATATCTTTAAATTCAGACTTTATTCCCTCAGAATTCTGACTCTTTTTTTTTTCTTTTTTTTTCCAGAATCATGGAATATCGCAATTGTGAGTTACATTGCAAGATATATCAGAACAGTATATATTGCGATAAACTTTCAAATCTGAGAAAAAAAAGTCATATATAAGTTTATATTTCGCAGTTATGACTTTTTTTCTTAGAATTGCAAGTTTATGTCTCACAATTCTGACTTTATAACTCACAATTGTGAGTTTATATATCATTTCTGGAAGAAAAACTCAGAATTGCAAGTTTGTATCACACACTGTAAACAAAATCTGTAGAAATTACAGTATTACTGGCAGCTGGTTGCCAGTAACTTACTGTAGATTTAAATTTATGCTATTTACTGGCAACAGTTTGTTCGAAGTTAATTGAACATTAAACATTAACAAGTCTTTATCTTTACAGAATAAAACTAAAATAACAGCCTCATGCAAAGCATTCTGGGAACCAAAATCTGAAGGAAAAAAACAGAAAAAGGTTGATGAAGGTTTCTGGTTCCCAGAATGCTTTGCAGTAGGTTGTTATTTTATAGTTTTATTCTGTAAAGACAAAGACTTGTTAATGTTTAATGTTCATTTAACTTTGAACAAACTGTTGCCAGTAAATAACATAAATTAAAAATCTACAGTAAGTTACTGGTAACCAGCTGCAGAACTACAGCAAATTTTTTACAGTGCATAATTCTGAAAAAAAGTCAGAATTGTGAGATAAAAAGTCGCCATCAATATCGTACATAATTAGGAAAGTAAAAAAAAGATAACAAGGTTTTGGGTTCTGAACTCCTACTGCTCATTATATCCCACCACCACACACCAGCAGAGACACACACTCATACTGCATTCAGTCGGTGTGCTCAAGTGCACACCTCTCCAAATGGCTTTTTAAAACTCTTGTTCAAAACAATACCTGGAAATCTAAACAAACAAAAAGAGTTTGGACTAGGGCTGTCAAATTGATTAATTGCGATTAATCACATCCAAAATAAAGGTTTGTGTTTACTAGTGGTGGGCCGTTATCGGCGTTAACGTGCTGCGTTAACGTGAGACTCTTATTGGGCGATAAAAAATATCGCCGTTAATCTATTCTCAAAGTTGGGTTGGGAGCTGGGTCTATACTATGCAAGCTATGATGACTTTCACCTTGATAATTTAGCGTGCCGAATATAACCTAGCCGAATTGCACTGTAGGAGCCGAGAACGAGTCTTCGAACCTGTGTGTATGCCTACTGTGAAATTACCACATCAAACGAGATGTGCTAACATGGATGCAGCTATGAAGCCGCCGGGTTTGCTTCAGGGCAGGGGCGTTGCTAGACCCTTTTTACTGGGGCACGTGCCCCAGTGAAAATCTCAAATTTGAGTTATAATTTACTTTGATAATCCCGGAATAAAGACATTAAACTATATGCAACAACTGAATTGACGCTTCTAAAAGCAACGCAGTTTAACCGAAGACTGTGCACGCAGATATCCATGCCTTGCGCGTCTGTGTATTTAACTGCAACACGCACTCGCGCAGCCTTTTACGCAGAAGTACATGCAGTGTAGGAATAGTTGGTTACACAAGTTTGTATAGTAAATAGTGTTGTAAATGCAATTGTCAAGCAGTTTGTAATGCATTTTGGAAAGTCCCTGGTCAAATCGCCACCTGGCTTGAGAAACCCGTTCTCAAAGATTTCCTTTTAGTCATTATTTGGGAAGCACACATATTCTGAATGCCTTTGGCAGAATTCAAATGAGCCATTTCAATCTAGATTAATCTAGATTAATTCCAAGTTTACAGTGAGATTAATCTAGATTAAAAAAAATTAATCTATGCCCACCACTAGTGTTTACATAATGTATGTGTGTGTACACCTACTGTGTGTATTTACTTTTATTTTGGGTGCGTTTAATTGCGATTAATCGCATCCAAAATAAAGTTTGTGTTTTTGTTTATTCTGGATGTGAATAATCGCGATTAACCGATTTGACAACCCCAAGTTTGAACATTATCCTGAAAGGACCTGTATTGTAAAACATTATAAATATCTTACCAACACTTTTTTTTTGTTTGTTTTGTTGTAGATCTTTTGAGCAGTTGTTGTACTTAAATAGGTCATCGGATGCAAAACTCACTTTTACATGTTGTTTGAACATTAATGTGTGTTGGCAGTTTGTGTACACAACCACCCTACAATGATAAAAATCCACCCTGTGGTATTTTTTTAATCTTTAAAAGTAATATCCCCTTTTTAAAATCAGGTCATCCTCAGCTTCTTGTCGGTGTGACTGGACACACCGACAGAGGCCGCTACCACGATAGTTGATTGACATGAGCGCCTTACCTTAGACCTGCCCTCACCGAGCTGAAACAGTCCGACTCCGATCACCATTGTGTGACTCAGGTGCGGGGGAAGACAAGAATGTCTCCGATTGAGCGATTTAGGTGTTCTGTTGTTGGATGTAATAATGAACACTCCCGACATCTGAGCCGCTGAAGTTGCAGAGGATTTACATAACTTTCGTTTTTGAAAGGAAAACGACAATTCTGATCTACATATGCGTCTATGTTTGTGCGAATTATTCGTGATGCAGCTTCACCCACAGCAAAAGTGAGTATAAGGGTTTTTTATGCATCTTTGCAAATGGCCTTTCTTAATAATGTGCTAGTTAGCAAGTTTCGTGGCTAATTGAGGCTAAATGTGGCTAAAGTAAACATTACGGCTCATAATCCCACAGCAGAGAGGGGCGGGACAAGCAGAGCTCATTAGCATTTAAAGGAACATGCATCAGAATAGCTTGCTCTAAAAAGGGCTGATTTTGACAAGGTACAAAGAGTGTTTTTTACACTACCATTGAGAAATTTTAACCAAAGTATGTTATAGACTTCCCATTAAGACCCTAATGAATCATAGCAACTTGTGGAAAATGGACATCCAATGAACCCTTTAAAGTGATAGTCCACCCAAAAATGATTTATTCACTTCTCACTTTGTTCCAAACCTGGATGACTTACTGTTTTTCTTTGGAATATGAAAGAAGATATGTTTTTTTGTGTGTGTGTGTATGTTCCAGAAACGGAAATATTATCTTTATGGAAATGGAGGTTGCCTATGAGAGAAACACTCAATATTAAAGCACAGTAACTAATTTTAAATGTGCTTAATCAAAATTGCAAGTGAACAGCATAAATAATGTCATGGCAACATAAATAAGTGATGTGGTGCTGGAGTGTATTTTAGGGTATGCAGTTGTTAACCCAAGAAACGCTCCGAGTGATTCAGTGATTGAATGTTGTACTACCGTGGCCGTGGGAAACAAAAGTAAATTAAAGGAATTAAAACACAGCACTACAGGAGAACTTCAAAACTAAATAAAATTACGATATGAAATATATATTTGTTAAAGGGGAGCGTATGTACTCACCGTAGATGTGCTTTGGGCAATGCATGATTGCTTAAGTTTTCACCAGAATTGAAATAAGAAAAATGTCCTTGCCTGCCTCTGCCTCAATAATCATAAATAACATATAATTCATGTCAAGAAGGTTGTATGTTTTCTTAGTATGTGCTGTAGCTGATGGTATGTGCTTTCCAAGGCAAGCATCATGTTACTTATACTTAAACTCATATTACTTAACAAACCCATATCCTTAAGTATTACATTTGGCATGTAACTTGTTCAGCACTATTTGTGCAACAGACACTAATGAGACCTCAAATCACATGGTTTATTTTTCACCCGGTGGATGATAAAACACCGTAACATTGTGTTTTGCCCAGACAAGCAACACTCACATTTACAAAAAAGAAAAAAAGTAAAAATGTTTCATACTGTTCCTGTCCAAAAAATGTGATTTTCTGCACCCAATTTCTTTGTTATGCCATGTTTATCTGTTTCTGAAAAGGAAAAAGTGAGTTTTGAAGATGTACTCACTCAGTAAATAATGTTAGCTTTGTTATTGTCAGGCTTTTCATGAGCACATCTGGTCTTTATCGATTCACGGCTCCCATTATGATATTATATAACATATGGCACCTTGGTAAAATGGAAATGATAACTGCATGTTATTGACTTCTGAATGCTATATCTGCTAAATATGAAAATACGAAGAGTGGGACAGCTGGAGATTATTTCACATGAACAAATCTTATTGCACATTACTTCAGCGGGATTTTCCAATTTCCAACTATTATTTAAGCCAAAAATGTATTAAATAGATTTATATCTGAAACAAAAGCTTGAATGGAAGTCCATTGGGTGCTGTCCACTTCTGTGATTTAGATTTGTGAAACAAATGTGGACTTTGCAAAACAGTTTGATCAGTTATTTGTAATGAGGCATGATTATTCTCAGTAGACATGTATCTCCAGCGTCTCAACAACGTCAGTTTCTTTTAAATTCGGAGTTACTTTTCTCCTGTAGAGACACAAAAAACGTCTCGGGTTACGTATGTAACCTAGTTCCCTGAGGGAACGAGACGCCGCGTCTAGAAATGCTATGGGGAACGCCATTGGCGGGCCGCACTCTGAATCATGTCTTACAACCAATGAAATGACGGGAGTGACGTCACAGGCACGGTGACGTCATCGACCAGGAAGTATAAAGCACGTGCGTTTGAAGCCCGCGGCAGCTCTTAGGAATGAAGCGAGCGCCGCAGGGTGCGGGAATTATGGTTCGAGACGCGGCGTCTCGTTCCCTCAGGGAACTAGGTTACATACGTAACCCGAGACGTTCCCTTCCGGGAACTCGAGCCGCGTCTAGAAACGCTATGGGGAACGAGACTACCAACGCCCCCATAATTTCCAAACCCTGCGCTGTGTCTTCTAAACAGGATGGAAAGAAAGAGCCCTTGTCTAGCCTTCCGCGGACAAAAGAGGCCCCGTAGTCCTCGGCCCTCAGGCACACGAGGAAAGGTAGTCTTCCTCTGTCTGGTCGCCAGCCAGAGCGAGAGGTACTCGGCGGCCCTCAGGCACACGCAGAGTCTTAGTCCGTTGTCTGGAAATAGCCAGCACAAGAGGGACTGCAATAACCACTGTCTGTACGGACAGGTGGGAAGTGGTCCTCGGTCCTCGGACCCACGAGGATGGTATGATTGACCTCAAGAGTATTCCTCGGCCCTCGGGCTCACGAGGAAAGGGTAGTCCTTTGTCTGGGGTTCTGCCAGAACAAGAGGGACTCCAGAGCTCGGCCTGGTGCTCCGCCAGGACGCGAGAAACAAGCCTTTGTCTAGCCTTGTGCGGACAACAGGGCACTGCAATCCCCGGCCCTCGGGCACACGGGGAGGACAGTATGGGCCTCTGTCTGGTAGCCAGCCAGTGCAAGAGGCACTCCTCGGCCCTTGGGCAGACGAGGAGTCTTAGTCCTTGGTCTGGGAAGGCCAGAAACCAGAGGGACCGAATTACACTCGGTCTGGTGGATTTGCCAGAACACGAGGAAGATAAACCATTGTCTAGTATTCTACGGACAAGAGGGTGATAAGGATCCTCGGCCCTCAGGCTCACGAGGATAGGGTTCTCAACCTTTGCTTGACATTGATAGGTGCAGAGGGAAAAAAGGACCTCAGTCAGGTGGTCCGCCTCTGTCTCGAGGAGTCTTGATCCTTTGTCTGGGGATACGCCAGAGCAAGAGGGACTGATTAAGCTCTGCCTGGTGGACCTACCAGGGCTTGAGAGAAAGGACCTTTGTCTATTTTTCTACGGACAGAAGGTGACATGATCCCCGGCCCTCAGGCCCACGGGGAATAGCAGTCCCTGTCTGGAATTGGCCAGCACAGGGGGAACTAGCAGAGTAGTGTGATCCTCGGCCCTCGGGCCCACGAGGATCCTGGAACCACTCCTCGGCCCTCAGGCACACGAGGAGGGTGTGGCGAGTAACGACTTCTCTTCTTTTAACTAAAAGAATGCGCCTTGAGAAGTCTCTTCCTGGCTAGGGAGATGGCTGATATTAGGTGGCTTACTGACTAGAGTCCAGAACGAGGGAGCCTGGAGTGGCTCTGAGGTCGATTTGGTAAAACCTGACAAACGTCAGGGGCGAAGACCAACCCGCAGCATTGCAGATGTCCTGGATGGGGACACCTGCCGTCAGAGCTTTCGAGGCAGAGAGGCCTCGAGTAGAGTGAGCCTTGACTCCGATCGGCGATGGGAGACCAGAAGACTCGTAAGCGGTAGATATGGCATCAATGATCCATCTACTGATAGTGGTTTTAGCAGCTGGGTGGCCCTTCTTTGGGGGGCCATGGCAGACAAACAGCTGTTCTGATTTACGCCACAGGGCAGCTCTGTGGACGTACGCATCTAATGCTCTGACTGGGCACATGCAATTGAACTTCCTGTGATCTGGCTCCAGGAACGGAGGAGGATAGAACGCTTGCAGCGTGATAGGCTGAGGTGCTAGGGACGGGACCTTCGGTACGTACCCAACTCTAGGGTAGAGAAAAGCTTTGGCCATACCAGGGGCAAAGTCTAAATGAGAAGGGGCCACTGAAAGGGCCTGAAGGTCCCCTACTCTCTTCAGAGAGGTAAGGGCTATCAGGAGCGCTGTCTTAATGGTAAGCACGCGGTCTGATATCTCCTCTATGGGCTCGAATGGAGGCTTGCATAGAGCTTCTAGTACGACAGCCAGGTCCCACGTGGGGACCCTTGGTTGCACTCGAGGCCTCAACCTGAGTGCACCGCGGAGGAAACGAATGACCAGGGGGTTTTTGCCCACTGAGAGGCCACCGAGAGGGGCGTGGAAGGCAGATATAGCCGCCACGTACACCTTCAGGGTGGAGTGAGCTAGCCCTGCGGAAAGGCGAGTTTGTAGGAACTCCAGAACTGTACCTACTGGGCAGTTGACTGGGTCGAAGCGGTGTTCATAACACCATCTAGCAAACAGGTTCCACTTAAGGCCATAAAGTTTCCTCGTAGAGGGAGCTCTGGATTGGAGAAGGGTCTCAACAACCTCGGTTGAGAGACCGGCTCCTATGAGTTGTGCCCCCTCAGGGGCCACACCCATAACTTCCACCTCTCTGGGTGGGGGTGGCAAACTGCGCCCCCAGCCTGAGACAGGAGGTCCTTCCTGACGGGGATCTCCCATGGAGAGCCGTCGAGGAGGGAGACTAGGTTCGGAAACCATACTTGGGCCGGCCAATACGGGGCTATTAGCAGCAGCCGTACTTGGAACCGGCGCACTCTTTCCAGAACTCCGGGGAGCAGAGCGATCGGAGGAAAGGCGTACAGACGAAGCCTCGGCCACGTCTGTACCATAGCGTCCAGTCCGAGAGGAGCTGGAGGAACTAGAGAGTACCAGAGGGGACATTGCGATGTCTCTCGAGTCGCGAAGAGGTCCACCTGAGCCTGGCCAAATTTTCTCCAAATCTGCTTCACTACTGCTGGGTGAAGCATCCATTCCCCGGGCCTCGGCCCCTGCCTCGACAGGACGTCTGCTCCCACATTCAGATGTCCAGGAATGTGGACTGCTCTCAGGGAGAGAAGCTTTCCTTGAGACCACAGGAGGATCCGGTACGCCAGCTTGAACAAGGGGCGTGAGCGGGTCCCTCCTTGATGGTTTATATAATACACTACCGCAGTGCTGTCTGTACGGACCAACACGTGGCGGTTTCTTAGGTCTGGAAGCAAACACTTCAGGGCCTGGAACACAGCTAACATCTCTAGGCGATTTATGTGCCATGAGAGAAGATGAGGGCTCCACAGGCCTTGGGCTGAGCGGCCACTCATGACCGCTCCCCATCCAGTGAGGGATGCGTCCGTCGCTAGTGTGACACGGCGACACGGAGTTCCCAGAACTGGACCCTGAGAGAGGAACCAGGGTTTCTTCCACATAGCCAAGGCACGTAGGCAGCGCCGCGTGACCTTGATCTTGCGAAACGGGTTTCCCCTCGGGGAGAACCCCCTGGTTTTGAGCCACCACTGTAGTGGTCTCATGTGCAGCAGTCCAAAAGGTATCACGTTGGATGCGGCTGCCATAAGACCTAACAGTACTTGGAACTGTTTGACAGTGAGTGACTGGCCTAGCTTGACCGCATTCGCTGCAGTAAGGATTGACTCGATCCGAGCAGGAGACATTCGTGCCTGCATCGTGGTCGAATCCCACACCACGCCTAAGTAAGTGGTCCTCTGTAATGGAGAAAGTACACTTTTCTTGGCGTTGAGTCTCAACCCTAATTCTTTCATGTGAGCAAGAACGACACCTCGGTGTTGAACCGCTAACTGCTCTGAGCTGGCTAGGATGAGCCAGTCGTCTATGTAGTTGAGTATGCGGATGCCCTGGAGTCGCAGAGGAGCCAGAGCAGCATCCACACACTTTGTGAAAGTACGGGGAGAGAGAGCTAGGCCGAAAGGAAGTACCCTGTATTGGTAAGCTTCGCCCCTGAAAGCGAACCTGAGGAACTTCCTGTGTTGAGGAAGGATGGAGACGTGAAAGTATGCGTCTTTTAGATCTATCGTGACAAACCAGTCCTCGGACCTGATTTGTGACACTACTTGCTTGATAGTTAGCATTTTGAACTTCAGTTTCTTTACTGAGCGGTTCAATTGCCTGAGATCTAAAATGGGCCGGAGCCCTCCATCCTTCTTGGGAACTATGAAGTACCGGCTGTAGAACCCGGACTCTCTGTCTTGAGGAGGGACCACCTCGATGGCCTCCTTCCTTAAAAGAGTTTCTACTTCTTGTTCCATTACCAGACCCTGCTCGGGGTTTACTAGAGTTGGGAATACCCCGTTGAAAGGTGGCGGCTTGGCGCCGAACTGAATGCAGTAACCCTTCTCTACAGTCTGCAGGACCCATGAGGAGACATTCGGCAGTAGTTTCCACGCTGCCAGAAAATCTACTAAGGGAACCAGCCTCTCGAGGCTGGCTTCTGGATTTGTTTGAGGGACTAGTTCGGGGACCTGTAACAGCGTACTGGCAGGAAACTCCTGAACTAGCTTCTCTGAAGACCCCCATAGGGGTTGCGAACTTCCTAGGGCCGCTACGTTTCCGGGCGGAACAGCTAGAAATTGATGTTCGCGGGAGATTGCCGCGCCCTGAAACACTGGCAGAGTTAGCTGACAAATCTCCTGAGGGCCCCGAGGGGGCTCGGTAACCACAAACTGTGGCGCCGAATAAACCCCCTCGAGAGGGGCTGCCCTCAATGACCCTGGTGCCTGACCGTCAGGGCCGTTTGGCCGAGGACCTCTTAGACTGGAGGACGACCCTCAGGTCGGCCCTCTTGTTAGAGGCCCCCGGCCTAGAGCGTTGCCGGCCCCGTCCTCTAGGACGAACCGGAGGAGCGCGGGCGGCAACGCTCTGTTTCTGTGCCTCTCTGTGTGAGGAGCTCGTTGACGGCTGAGGCTGCTCCCGTGCAGCAGCCTCAGAGGAGTAAACGCGGCGAGGGAGGTACATCCTGAACGCCGCTGCCTGCTTCCTGGCCTCCTGGTGCCTGGCGACAACTGTGTCCACCGAGGCACCGAAGAGGCCGGAGCTTGGCTCTATGGGGGCGTCCAGGAGTGTTGCCCTGTCCTTGTCTTTTAGTGCGGACAGGGACAACCAGAGATGCCTCTCCGCGGCCACCAGGGCTGCCATAGACCGACCCACAGCACGGGCGGTCTCCCTGGTGGCGCGGAGGGCGAGGTCTGCTGTGCGCCGCATCTCTGAGATGTTAACCTCCTCGCCGTCGCTAAACTCCTTCAGCAGGTCAGCCTGGTAAGCCTGAAGGATGGCCATGGTGTGTAAACATGAACCAGCCTGACCTGCTGCCGTATATGCCTTGCCCACCATGATGGAAGTAGACTTTAGTGGCTTGGTGGGCAAGGACGGAGCCTTCAAGGACGATGCCGAACCGGGTGCCAGATAGCCCGCGAGCGTCTGTTCTACCCGTGGCATCGCCCTATAACCGTACTCCTCCGTACCCCCCACGTTAGCATAACTCTCAGTGGGGTTATAGAGACGGAAGGAGTACGGCTTCCCCCAGGATCTTGAGATCTCTTTGTGCAGATCTGGGAAGAATGGAAGGCTCCGTTTGGGAGGTGCTGACTTTGTCCGCAGGAAGCGATCATCTAGCTTGCTTCCATGCGGCTCATGATGTTGTTCTGCGGGCCATGAGATGTTTAATTTGGCTACCGCATTGGTCAGCACCTCCACGAGCTCCTCGTACTGAGGCGAACGGGGTGGCTGTGGTGTGTCCTCCAGGCTCTCCATATCAACCTCCTCGGAGGAAGATATGTGAAGCTCTGGGATCTCTTCTTGGAGGGAAGAGGCCGCAGTGCGGGCTTCCTCATCCAATAGGAGATCGCTCGCGCCGCTGAGTGAGGGAGGAGATAGGGGATCACCCGTCTCCAAACCCTCCAGCAGATCGAGCTGCGAGCCCCACGAGTGGCGCAACCGCTCCGCCTCGGCGGCAGCAGGGCCAGACCCGCGAGGCACGCTGGTGAAAGCCCCCTCCTCGAAGAGGGCTTTCCGGGAACGGAGCACCCGCAGCGGCAGGCGTTCACACTGCGGACAGTCAGCCTTTTCGAGGGCTGACTGTGCGTGCTCCGGTCCCAAACACACCACACATAGACCGTGTGTATCCCCACCAACAATGAAGCGTTGGCAGGGAGGAACACACGGTCTATGTCTTCTAACAGCCACCAAACTTTTCTTTTCTTTTAAAGGTTGTTTTGAAGCCATTTTACTCAAAAGAAATGCGTGCAAACTGGCACAATAAACAGCAAAAATGGCAGACAGACAGACACAGAGCGCTCTCGCTGAATGACAAAAGCTGCCGCGGGCTTCAAACGCACGTGCTTTATACTTCCTGGTCGATGACGTCACCGCGCCTGTGACGTCACTCCCGTCATTTCATTGGTTGTAAGACATGATTCAGAGTGCGGCCCGCCAATGGCGTTCCCCATAGCGTTTCTAGACGCGGCTCGAGTTCCCGGAAGGGAACTCTCATCTGTAAGAGTTTTTTTTGTTCTCTTTTTCTCTGTTGTGTGGGTTTTTTTTATTTCACTTTTACCTGCATGGTGTCATTTCATGTTCTGAATTAATTTCATTTGAGCATGCTCATATCTTTCCGGCCCCTAATATCTCTCTCCTCTGTTTTTAACCCCCCAGGCAAGAAATTTAACACACCCCTGTCACGCTTTTATAGCTCAACATGGTCCTTCTCAGCATAGATTACTGAACGTGTGTCTTAAATTTCTGTGGTTGTGTCTCATTAACTTTGGTCTTGGCATTTTTCTATATCTCTGTGTATGTTTTTTTTTCATCCTTACTTCAAAAACTCATTGAAGTTTCTGCTCAAAGATGAATTACTTTACATAATTTTCTCTTTGACTTATTCTCTGGTGTTGTCACTTAATTTATTTACACTCCAAGTTATTTCCAGCCAAACCTCCTGCTGGTAGATACTGAAACTATACCACTTTGCTACCTAAAACACCCATCTCTATTGACAACCATTTAAAAACATATTGTAAGTTGACCATAAATTACAATTATTTTAAATCAAAAAAAGTAATTGTGACTTTTTATTAGCCAACAATTCACTTTGTGACTTTTTTCAGAGTTGTGAAATACAAACTCAAAAACTTATGTGAAAGAAGTCAGTATTATGAGAAATAAACTCACAATTCTGAGAAATGAAGGCAGAATTGTGAGATATAAACAGAATTGAGCTTATATCTCGCAACGCTATAATGCTAAATATTATTTAGAACTGTCAATTGTGAGTTAATATTATTCTACTCCTGGTTTCATAAAATTGCTAGATACAAAAGATACAAAAGTCAGAATTGCAAGGTACAAACTCGCATTTGTAAGAATTACGAGATTTAAACTTGGATTTGTTAGAAAAAAGTCAGAATTGAGAGATACAAACTTTGTTTATGAGAAAAAAGTCAGAATTATGAGATATAAACTCGGAATTGTGAGGAAAAAAAACAGAATTGCTAGATGCAAACTCGCATTTGTGAGAAGAAAGTCAGAATTGTGAAGTATAATTTCGCAATTGTAAGAATGTAGTCTATTTTCTTCTTCAGAATTGGACTTTATAACTTGTAATTGTAAGTTAATATATCACAATTCTGAGACAAAAAAATCAGAATTGCAAGAAAAAAGTCAGAATTGTGGGATATAAACTTGGAATTGCGAGAAAAAAGTCAGAATTGCTAGATACAAATTCGCATTTGTTAGAAAAAAGTCAGAATTGCGAGATACAAACTTCACTTGTAAGAAAAAACTGAATTACGAGATATTAACTCACATTTGTAGAATCGTGAGACATAAACTCAGAATTACGCGAAAAAATCAGAATTGCTAGATACAGATTTGCATTTGTGAGAAAAAAGTCAGAATTGTGATATAATCTTGCAATTCTAAGATGTAGTTTATTTTCCTCTTCAGAATTGGACTTTAAAACTCGAAATTGCATTAATATATCACAATTCTGAGACAAAAAGTCAGAATTGCAAGAAGATGGTCAGAATTGCTAGATAACAATTTGCATTTGTGAAAAAGGTGTGAATTACGAGATACAGTGCCTTGCAAAATTATTCATACCCCTTCATTTATTTCACATTTTGTTTTGTTGCTGCCTTATAATACTTATGCAATGTATTTATTTCAGTGTTTTATTTTTAATAAATTTGTACAATTTACACTCCATACACCATAATAATGACAAATCAAAAACCATAAGTATTGCATAAGTATTCATACCCTTAACTCAGTACATAGTTGAAGCACCTTTACAGCCTCAAGTCTTTTTGGGTATGATGTGACAAGCTTTGCACATCTGCATTTGGCAATTATCTGCCATTCTTTGCCTCACCTTTTCACCTCTCTGTCAGCTTGGATGGGAGCTGGCAGACATGTTCTAGAGTCCTAGTTGTTCCAATCGTCTTCCATTATGGATAATGCTTCTGTGAACCTTCAGTGCAGCAGATTTTTTCTGAACTCTTCCCTAGATCATTGCCTTAACGCAAGTCTGTCACTGAGCTCTACAGGCAGTTATCTTGACCTCCGGACTTGGTTTTTGCTCTGATATGCATTTTTAGCTGTTAGACCTTTTCTGAGAGGTGCGTGCCTTTCTAAATCATACTCATTCAAATCAATTTGCCACAGTTTAACTCCACTCGAAGTGTAGTAACATCTAGAAGCAATATGAATGCTCCTGAGCTAAATTTTCGAGTGTCCCAGAAAAAGGTATGAATACTTATGCAACGGGATCTTTTCAGTTTTTGCACAAATTTGCACAAATGTTAAAAACCTATTTTTTTTGCTTTGCCATTATGAAGTAGGGAGTGTAGACTGATGTGGGAATAAAAGTAATTTAAAGTAGTTTAACATAAGGCAGCAACATAACAAAATGTGAAAAAAAAAAATGAAAGGGTATGAATAATTTCGCAAGGCACTGTATAAACTTGCATTTATTAGAAAAAAAAAGTCAGAATTGCAAGATACAAACTCGCACTTGTGAGAAAAAAGGGTGAATTAAGAGATATGAACTGAATTTTGAACTGAAGTTCAGAATTGAACTTTATAACTCACAATTGCAGAATTGCAAAAAAAGTAAGAATTATAAGATACAAACTTGCATTTGTGAGAAAAAAATCAAAACTGCGAGAAAAAAAGTCTGAATTGTGAGATACAAACTTGCATTTGTGAGAGAAAAAAAGTGTATATCTTACAATTCTGGCTTTATAAAGTTCTGAGAAAAGTCATTATAACTCACGACTGCCTTTTTACTTTTTTATTCAGTTTTTTTATTTTATTCAGGCTTCCATAAATATTTGCATTATATACACAGAAAAGGATTGGGTGCAAGCAACTGCAAGTACATTTAAAAAACATTGACATTGAACACTGAATTAAACATGAAATTTTGAAGTAGAAAAACTGGACGATTTTCTTTTAAAACATTATAATCCTTGGTTTATTTACCGTCTTTTCTGGAAAATAAGTTGCAGAGTCAAAATTTGAGTGGAAAAACAACACTGTTGCATCTGTGTATGTCATATTTTATTATTACATTAAAAAATGATGCAGGTAATAATTTCACTCCTCAGCAAATCTATATAAACATACACACAGCAAGTATATTTAAAGCAAAACTAAAACTACTGTTGTGTGGGAAATGTGCTATACAAATATACTTAGGCACAGGTTGTGTGTGCTTGGTGCTTTGGAATAACTTACAACATGTTTCAGATGATGAAATAAACCGCAAACGCATTTTTTTCCCTCCAGTCTGCTGTCTTTGATGTCACAGCTCATGTTGTTGCGATGCCACCAGCCAATCAGCGTTATCATGATGTTATTTTCCCGCGGCTGTGACTGTGACTTAGATGACTGGCCCTGAAGTGAAAATCTATGAGGAAAGATACAGGTTCGAGCAACTGCTATTAAGACGAATGGCAATGTTAACAGCTCTCTTAGGGTATTCGAGATGTCTTTGCAGACCAATAATCAGCTGCACATCCCTAAAGCTCTTCCCATTACAGACCGACCAATCTCCAGCCGCATATCCCTAAAACTCCTCCTTTCATCCTCGGCATCTACAGCACTTCCAAGTGACAGCTTAAAAGTTGATTACACTCCTGAGTAACATTAATAATGCATGTCTTTTGGCTGAAACAAAAGAATAAAGGGCATTAAACATTTATGCTCATTCATTAAATCTAAAAGGATAGTCTCAATTTAACTGTATAAAGTATTCATGCTCTCTAGCGCCAGCCCGGAACACTGGATCAGATGCTGATTTACCGACCTTGCTGTGCTTGTGTATTGTGCTAAATGTGAGTCATTAATCAATATCTCTATGTGCAATGACATTGTTCGCAAGTCCCAACTGCATTCACTACTATGGCTACCTCAATATATAATCAGAGGCGTTGTCTCAGGAGTTAGTATGAAGTGGTAAATGGTTGTAGATGCCATTGGATACAGTACCTGTGGCTGTAATTACGGCTGATTTGTGTCTAGGGCTTAAACTGTGATTCATCCAAATGGCTAATTTTCTCATTTCACCTTCTCTGTTCTTCCTAATTAAAGCTCCTCTGTTTTTATCATCTCTCACCAAACCCTCTATTGTACCCGTCTTAAATGTGAGAGGCTGGGTTTTTCCGGCGTCAACAACTGTAGCTTCTCTAATTAGCCTTTTGGATAATTTTTTATTGTAATAATATGCATTGTCATGAATGCAGAAGCTTTGTCAAATCTACCCTTGAGATGAAATTGCTGGTTGCTAGAGTAGTCAGGTGTGAGATGGGCAATACCAGTTATTTTCTTTTCTGTCCCATTTCCAGAACAATTAAAGCAATGTACCAATACAATTACTGCTATTAAACTGAAAAGAAATCTTGGAATATAATAGGTAATTATAGCCATTTGCAAACCCATTATTAATAGCATTAAAGACATCTGCATTCATTAACAACAAACATTATTTTACTATACTTATAGATGGCTAATTTTAACAGCTAATATAGTTTGTTTATATCAACCCCCACAAAACCTATTATCTTATAATTATTGTCACATGTTTTATAAGTTTGCAAATGAGTTTGCAAACTTGTCTCTGAATAGGGGTTACGCGTTATATTTATAGTCCATTTTAGACATTAAAGGATTAGTTCATTTCCAGAATAAACATTTTCTGATAGTTTACTCACCCCCATGTCGTCCAAAATGTTCATGTCTTTCTTTCTTCAGTTGAAAAGAAATAAAGGTTTTTGAGGAAAACACTTCAGAATTTTTCTCCATGTAATGGACTTCAATGGGGATCAGTGGGTTGAAGGTCCCAATTGCAGTTTCAATTCAGCTTCATGATCCCAGCCGATGAAAAAGGGTCTTATCTAGCGAAACAATTGGTCACTTTCTAAAAAATATTAAAGATTATATACGTTTGTAAGCACAAATGCTCGTCTTGCACTAGCTCTGCGATATGCAACTTCACACATTACGTATTCATGTTGGATAAAGGTCATGCAGGTTTAGTTTTTCATCTTTGTAATCGTCTTTTCTTTTTTTTTTTTTTTAAGAAAATTACCAATCGTTTTGCTAGATAAGACCTTTAATCATTGGCTGGGATTGAAACTGCATTTTTTCCTAATTTCTTTTCGACTGAAGAAAGAAAGACATGAACATCTCAGATGACATGAGGGAGAGCAAATTTTATTCTGGAAGTGAACTAATCCTTTAATACTTTAGAGATCTTAACTATAAGTACTATACTAACTGTAACTTAAAGGTTGTATCAGCGATTCTAGGCTGAAACATAAAGTGTCAAATTCAGCTGATCTTTCTTCATGATCCGCTCGCTGCCTGCCCCATAAATTGGCTGTAAAAAAAACGTGTCTCTGTGGTCAGCCAAGGGTCCGAGATATGGCAAAAAAACAATCGGTGCTACCAACGATTCCACAGCAAAACAAACAGTGTTCCAACCAATCAGCGTCAGGGGGTTGGTGTTGTGGACTTTCGTACTGGTGCAGGGATGTGAGGGAGGCAGAGCGAAAGTCCACAACCACAGAGACGCGTTTTTTTTACAGCCAATTTATGGGGCAGGCAGCGAGCGGATCATGAAGAAAGGTCAGATGAATTTGACACTTTATGTTTCAGGCTTGAAATCGCTGATACAACCTTTAATGCATGTTAACTAACTCTCATTGAGTATTACAGTACTTATGACTGTTAGGATCGGTAGAATAAGTTGACATATGCTTGCAAAGTTACTTAGTATGTCTATTGGGTGACCATCAAAAAATGTTAGCAGATATCAAGCAGATTTCCCAACTCATATTTAAATGACTGCTAGTTGACATGAAGTTGTAAAGTTACTTCAAAATCATCCGACTTTGTTGTTTTTCCTTTTTTGTAAAGGGGATTTGACATAGTTAGTATAATGTCTAAAATGGACTATCAAAGTAAAGTGTTACCGAAATTCCGAAAATACCGAAAGTTCATATCATGCACAACTATTTGGTATGCACAATTGAAGTCTCTTTTTCTCACCAAGGCTGCAGTTATTAAATTAAAAATACAATAAAAACAATGATATTGTAAACTATTATTATAATTTTACTGAACAGTTTTCTATTTGAATATATTTTAAAATGAACATTTTCCTATAATGTCAAAGCTGAATTTTCAGCAGTCATTATGCCAGTCACATTCACTTCTAGAATAAAAATTTCCTGATAATTTACTTACCCCTATGTCATCCAAGATGTCTTTCTTTCTTCAGTTGAGGAAAATATTTCAGGATTTTTCTCCATATAGTGGACTTTATTGGGGATCAATGGGTTGAAGGTCCAAATTGCAGTTTCACTGCAGGTTCAAAGGGCTCTACATGATCCCAGCCAAGAAAAATCTAGTGAAAGTCAATCCAACGCTCTCCATTGACTTCATATTGCGGGAGGCTGCCTCCTTGTCATTTCTTATAACAAAAATCAGAACAATGTCTAAAAGCTGCTATGTGACAAGGTGTACAGTAAACAAGCTAAAAAAAAAAAACAGAACTACGTGTTTAAAACTTGTCTTTAAGGACACAAATGTAGAGCACAACGTGTCATATTACAGTAAACATTCTTACATTTTTAACCATGTCAAAAAAAAATTTCACATCCTGAAAGGAGGAGATATATTGAGAAACTAAAATTTATTGGTTTATGTCAGTGCTCCTTTTCCTTACCTTCCTTTTGTTGGAGAAATGATCCAACTGTATGGGCCAATGTGAAATAACCTGACATGTACAACTATTGATGTACTTAAACACTCGTTTTTTTCGGGTCGACAGCTTATAAAAATGCAGTTTTGTGTGTTTTAGCTTGTTTACTGTACACCTTGTCACATAGCAGCTTTAGACATTGCTCTGTTTTTTTTTTTTTTTTTTTTAGAAATGAGAAGGAGTCAGCTTCCTGCAATACAAAGTTAATGGAGAACATTGGATTGTTTTCCTCCCTGGTGTTGGGGTGGCCTAAATGTGCTCTGTCTCTAAAGGAACCAGAGCTTTGACACGATGACTTTACTAATCAACGATTGGCTTGTTCAATTAGAAGGTGGGGCTTATTCGCCATATTGGGCATTGCACTTTTTCCCATTCAAAAGTATAAGGAGTGCACAGTCTTCCTATATAGAAAGTTTTCTTAAAAAGGATATACATTTTTAAAAATGACTGATCGTTACACTAAATAAGATTCTTATTCCTTGCTGGGATCGTGTAGAGCCCACTGAAACTGCAATTTGGACCTTCAACTTGTTGATCCGCATTGAAAACCCTGGAATGTTTTCCTCAAAAACCTTAATTTCTTTTTGACTGAAGAAAGAAAGACATGAACATCCTGGACTTGGGGTGAGTAAATTATCAGGAAATTTTTATTCTGGAGTTGAACTAATCCATTATGAAATCATTCTGATATGCTGAGTCAATGCGATTCAAAGAAAATCTGTTGAAAACAGCTGTGCTGCTGCCACAATTATGTTTGTGTCCTTGATAAACAGAAGGTTTAAAAGAATAGATTTTTTTAACAATGTAAGAGCCTTCACTGTCACACTTAATCAATTGAATGCATCCTTGCTGAATAAATATATTAAGTATATGCTATTCATAGTAAAATAGTTCATTATTTATTTAGTTAAATACCTAAGTATACTTCAGAAATAAAATAAGTAATGAATAAACCAGTATTGAAACGTACTTTAGTTCAGTGTTTTGATGTAAGGAACTTCACATTTGATAATGTTGTGTGAAAAGAGAATTATTTTCTCTCTCTTAGCATTGTGTCTGTCATCATTCGAATAGTTACAGTTCATTTAACTCAAGAACTGTGAATGAATGTGTAGGAGAAACTGAAATTGATTCATTGGTTCTTTGTTCTGTTAACCTTTCAAAAGGCCCAGATGTTTGATGCATTAATCAGGAGTGCAGGCTTTTGTTTCTGTGATGTCTCATCCTTTACATCCATAATTCTCAGTATTTCTGGATGGCTCTTAATCTCTTTCTCTTGTAGGCCAGCAGGTCTTTGATTTTCCTGTTTTGAATGCTGTTTAAACCAGTGCCCCTTTTTTGACTGAAGCACAGTGTAAAAATACTACAATGTGTTTTTATATGTATTACTGATGTAACATGTCGGCAAGTGTGTATTAGGATCCTGTGCAAGAACTTTATGCATATATAACTGATCTCTTATTTTGCTATTTTCATTCTTTTAGTGTGTATCTTGAAGTTTATTTCCAGAGACTTTCCAACTTTCACAGTGTGTATTCAAACCTTTAAACTTGTACCCATCGATACTGTAAGCTTTAAATAATTATGGCACAACTCTTAAAGTCACAGTGCATGAAATTGGAAGGAGAAGAAGCACAGAGTGAGGGAGTGAGTGAAGCAGATGAGTGGGAACAGAATGTTTGTTAAGAGGACATGCTGTTAAAGCGATGTAACATTTGCAGACTAAATCATGCGGGCTGTACCAATAAAAGACTTAAGCAACAACCAAAGCATAAAAAGGAATTTCCATTATCAGAAATCATAACCAAATAGCAATTGTATTTTTGACAGTTCTATGTTAGCCACTGCTTTCCTCAGGAAATCTAAATCTGAGTTGAAAATTGTGTTTTCAGTTTTCAGGAGCAGTTCACTTTCAGAACAAAAATGTACAGATAATGTACTCACCCCCTTGTCATTTAAGATATTCATGTCTTTCTTTCTTCAGTCAAAAGGAAATTATGTTTTTTGAGTAAAACATTTCAGGATTTCTCTTCATATAATGGACTTCTATGGTGCCCCCGAGTTTGAATTTACAAAATGCAGCTTCAAATGGCTCTAAATGATCACAGCCGAGGAAAGAAGGGTCTTATCTAGCAAAAAAAATACAATTTATATACGTTTTAACCTCAAATGCTCATCTTATCTAGCCTGACAAGCCAGACCCCCATAGACAAGGCTCAACCGGAGGGGTGGGATAAACGGTTGTCTTTCAAACTCCCTCTCCCACGCAATAGGATAGCGCTACAACCAATCAGAGCAACGAAGAAGGTGACGTACTACGTAGTCAGACTGACGGAAAAGCGAGTTCCTTGCATGTGTGTTGTGGAAAAGCTTAACTTCAAGTCTTTCAGAGTGGCGGCCAAAGCCGATTCGAAAGAAAGTTGTTCGCTAGCGATCTCTCAATCGTAATTCACAGAACCAGAGAATGTCTGATGCCTGTTTCACACATACTCCATCTACAGTGCGTATGCAGTCCGTGTGCGTTATGTATGCGGTGCAAAAGCAGCACGGACTCGTTTTGCTTTCACACAGCGTCCGTAACTGATTTGCGGCTCTTTACCACAAACACAACATTTATCCGTTATTTTGATTTAAAATCCAAATGTGCTTTTTCAGCATTGTGATCCTCTTTTACCACAGTACACTAATACAATAATACTAGACATATTCTCGTTTAAACTCAATAAATATAAACAACGTATTATTCATCCATTCATCCTCAATAGAGCCATCGCTCTATTTGAATGTCTGAGAATGTCTGACGGAACTTATGGTCGCAGGTCAGTCGTCATCATGTTAAACCCGCCCACCGACTCGTGATTGGCCCGGTCGATTGTGGATTTTTAGAAATCTCAAGTGAACTGAGAGTAACTAGACTGCCCTTGGAAGCAAATGTAATTTGCTGCCGCTAGGGGCGCGTCTAGATTCTAGGCTACATCTTATCTAGTTTGGCAAGACGAGTGTTTGAGATTAAAAAGCATATAAGTTGTAAATGTTTTTAGAAAATAACCGATCGTTTTGCTTCTTTCTCGGCTTGGATCATTTAAAGCCCTTTAAAGCTGCATTTAAACTGCATTTTGTAAGTTCAAACTTTTCTTTATGACTGAAGAAAGAAAGACATAAACATCTTGGATGACAAGGGGGTGAGTACATTATATATAAATTTTTGTTCTGAAAGTGAACTACTCCTTTAAGTCTGATTCAGTTAGCTTTCAGGCCCCTATATACGCTGGCATGCTCCTAAATATGCTTTTAGCCCATTTGAAGCATTTAAAATGCACTGTATTTCTAAATATTCAATATCAAAATAGTCATTATCCACATTTTTGTCTAATTTCTGTTTAGAATAAAATGCCTATGCCAGGCAAGGATTACTTGAACTTAATCTCAAAACTGACTTCATAAGTTAAATGATCAACTGGATGCATTGGTGGCCTGATTGAAACCTGCAGAGAGTTAATTTAGCAGATTTATATCTAGTAGTAAACTTCACTGCCTGTCTGTCTCTTTCTATGTTTTGCTGCAGTCATAAATCAGAGCTTGTTATTAGCCTTAGCGCTGACCAACTGCTTAGTCTGTCTCCGCATGTTCTTTACACACTCTTTGTACACACACTGACGGCTTGGCCCTGTGTGCTTAGATACAGACGTATTGATTTAGCGGAAACTCCTGTGCAATTTACAACATGTGGAGTACAAGTCCGATCGATCCTGAGTAAAGTGACAGTGGTCGCATACCGCACTTCTACATTTCATTCAATACAAAACTGTTTGGAGGTTTCCTTAGCCTTTTTCTGTGTTCCGTGGTTGTGTAGTTGTTGTAGAAATCCTGAAAACCTTAATTGCACATCTCAGATCTATATAACTAGAGCAGATTGGCAGGATGAGTATTTGATTTGAATCCTAACGTTTTACCAAAAAGCATTTTTTCAGAAAAGAAAAATGTGCAGTTTTTACAGTCTCTCAGGAGCTCTAAATGACAGTTGGATCGTAAATGAACTCCTGGGCTTCTTTCCATGACTTGCTGCTTTCAATTTTCGTGCTTTGCAGCTTACTTTTTTTTTTTTGGAGCTACTTCAGTCTTCTGTCTGCTATTATTGAAAATGCTCTGTGAGCCCAGAAAACTAAGGGAAAGCATCAATAAATTTATAAGTATAAGAAATAGTTTTGAGGCTTTGGCATGTGTATGATGAAAGTGTTATCCTATTTGTTAATCTAAATAAATTGGCTCTGCATGGGAAGAAACTTTAAATGACTCTACTGAGTGTAAAGGGAAAGTAAATCTAAATATTACAATTTGGTTTTATGTAATTATAAATCCATGTAACTGTCTTTCTGCCATGGAACACAAAAGGAGGATTTTTGAGGAGAATATCCTGGACAATGTTTTCTCTATACAGTTGAAGCCAGAATCTGCTAAATGTTAATTAGTTTAGCAAAATAAGAGGGATCATACAAAATGCATGGTGAATAAGATATTTCACATAAAAGACGTTTACATATATTCCACAAGAGAAAATAATAGTTGAATTTATAAAAATGACCCTGTTCAAAAGTTTACATACACTTGATTCTTAATACTGTGTTGTTACCTGAATGACCCACAGATGTGTTTTTTTTTTGTTTAGTGATAGTTGTTCATGAGTCCTTTGTTTGTCCTGAACATATAAACTGCCCGCTGTTCTTCAGAAAAGACCTTCAGGTCTCAGAGATTCTTTGCTTTTTCAGCATTTTTGTGTATTTGAACCCTTTCCAACAATGACTGTTTGATTTTGAGATTCATCTTTCCACACTGAGGACAACTGAGGAACTCATATGCAACTATTACAGAAGGTTCAAACACTCACTGATTCTCCAGAAGAAAAAACAATGCATTAAGAGCCGAGGGTGAAAAGTTTTGAACAAAATGAATACATGTACAGGGCAGGTACTGCCCTTTAGAAGCTACTGAGTTTTTGAACTGAGTCCCTCAGTTGTCCTCTTTGTGAAAAGATGGATCTCAAAATCATACAGTTATTTTTGGAAAAGGTTCAAATGTACAAAAAAAACAAAAAACATTTTTGGACCTGAAAGATTTTTCTGAAGAACAGCGGGCAGTTTTACTGTTCAAAACTAACAAGGGACTCATGAACTACTATCACTAAACAAACAAAAAAATAATTTAGGTAAGAACACAGTATTAAGAATCAAGTGTATGTAAACTTTTGAACAGGGTCATTTTTATAAATTTAACTATTATTTTCTCTTGTGAACTGTATGTAAACATATTCTATGTAAAACATCTTATTCAGGTCAGTACTAAACAAGAAATAACATGCATATTAATGATCCCTCTTATGTTGGTAAAATAATTAACATTTTGTAATTTCTGCATTCTGTAAACGTTTGACCTCAACTGTAAATATACCAGTCTGAATCATTCAGTCACAAATCTTTCACACTGATCTGGTGATTTTCACTCCCTGACTATTACATTCCTCACACAAAACTATCATAAGACTTCAAAGACTTGAAAGAGTGCTTGTTTGATACCAGTTTTAAATGAAGTCTCTTCTGATTACCAAGGTTACATTTATGTGCTCAAAAATACAGTAAAACAGTAATATTGTAAAATATTATAAATGTTAGTATACAACCACTTAAAACAATTGTTTTCTATTTGAAAATGTAATTTATTCCTGTAATGGCAAAGCTGTTTTTTAAGAACCATTTTATAGTGTTTTTTTATAGTATTTTTTTTTTTGTAGTTTGACAGCTGCTGTCCTCATTCACTTTCATTACACAGAAAAAAAAAATCTATGTTCTTTTGGAAAAAAGAAAGTGAGTAAGAAACGAAAGAAAGACATGGAGTTTTAAAACAACACAAGGGTGAGTAAATAATGACAGAAGGTTCATTTTTGGGTGAAGTAATCCTTTAAGGCACTGCGTATCCATGCAAACCAGGATGCAATTTTTATTTCAATATGTATTCACAAATATGCACACGCTCACAGACAGACAGACAGAGAGACACACACACACACACACACACACACACACACACACACACACACACACACACACACTGGTTTACATGTTTTATGGGGACATTCCATAGGCGTAATGGTTTTTATACTGTACAAACCGTACTTTCTATCGCCCTACACCTACCCTACACCTAAACCTAGCCCTCACAGGAGATTGTGCACACTTTTACTTCCTCAAAAAAACTCATTGTGCATGATTTATAAGCCTGTTTCCTCATGGGGACCTGAGAAATGTCCCCACAAGGTCAAAATCTACTGGTATTCCTATCCTTGTGGGGACATTTGGTCCCCACAACGTGATGAATACCAGGTACACACACACACACACACACACACACACACACACACACACACACACACACACACACACACACACACACACACACACACACACACACACACACACACACACACACACACACACACACACACACACACACACAGAGCATGTTTCTGTAAGCGGCCTAGGCAAAGGCTTAAGATTACACCACATCAGCTGCCTAGCAACATATTGCTCTGAACTTTTTTCTCTGCAGGAACTTTAATACTTTGAAGCTGTCCAAAGTTATGGGTCTGAAATCATCCCTCTGAGGGAAACCTAAGCTTCAAATCACCAGCTCCTTGCCCATCCTCTAAAACACACACACACACACACACACACACACACACACACACACACACACACACACACACACACACACACACACACACACACACACACACACACACACACACACACACACACACACACACACACGGGTGGATAAAACTAGATTTGAACTATAAACCTTGAATGCTTTTCGTTGTCCTCAAGTACACCATGTATTTTATTACATCCGCCAGTCTGCTTGAAAATAGAAGATGCAAATGTATTTTTTGGATGTGTGAATCAATGCAAATAGTCACACAATCCCACCAGCACTCTGTGGAGGAACTATGGATATACAGTTTCAAGAAATTTGCATTCATAATGCATAGAAAACTGTACCTTTAGGGGCACATCAGCTTATTGCTGGGTCAGTATCCTTAAAGAGACAACTTATAGACCTTATATACCCTTTAAAAGTGAAGTACCTTAGAGAAGTAATATGCACTATTAATGCACTACTATGAATCTTTTAGGGCTAAATAAGGTCTAAAGTTGTCCTTTTAATGATACTGACCCAGTGATAAGTTGATGTGCCTGCACATTGAATTTCCCTCACTCACTTTCATCGCTTATTGGACTAAATTTATAAGTAATTGTAAAGACACCGTAGGACAGGAAACCAATAAAACACTCTTTTCTGGTATACTAAACTTTATTTGAGAAAATAAGTTAGTAAATTAAACATTTCCATGTCTCTCTTTATCTTTTCACACTGATGACAACTGAGGGACTCATAAGCAACTATTACAGAAGGTTCAAATGCTCACTGATGCTTCAGAAGGAAACCTAATTAAGAGCCTGGGGTATAAACTTTTGAACAGAATGAAGATGTGTACATTTTTCTTATTTTGCCTAAATATAAATTTTTTTCATCTAGTACTGCCCTTCAGAAGCTACAGAAGATGCTTACTTGTTCCACAGAAGACAAAATAAGTTAAATGTACCCTGATCTTCAAATTCCAAAAGTTTTCACCACCCAGCTCTTATTGCATCGTGTTTCCTTCTGGAGCATCAGTGAGCATTTGAACATTCTGTAATAGTTGCATATGAGTCCCTCGGTTGTCCTCAGTGTGAAAAGATGGATCTCAAAATCATATGGTCATTGTTGGAAAGGCTTCAAATACACAAAAATGCTAAAAAACCAAAGAATTTGTTTGATTCTGCAAGGTGTATGTAAACTTTTGACTTAAATTGTAATATAATAATAAACGTTATAAATATACCAGTCTGAATCATTTGCTCACAAATCTTTCAGACTGATCTGATGACTAAATTTCCCTCACTGACTCACAAGACTTACACAAGATTATCAGTAAATAATGGTTTTATATCCTACAACTTTAGACCTTATTTACCCCTTAAAGGTGCATAAGTACCTTAGAGTAGTAATATATACCCTTAAGGCACTACTATGAATCTTTTAGGGCTAAATAAGGTCTAAAGTTGTCCTTTTAAGGATTCTGAGCCGGTGATAAGCTGATGTACCTAAAAGTACCGTTTTTGCACTTTTTTTTTTTTCTGAGAGTGAATAACACAATGTCTTTCCCCCTTAGGTATCATAAATGTATTTTATTTTTGAATTAAAAATTAATTTCCCTCACTCCCTTCCCTCGCTTATTGGACTAAAATGATGGGCAATTGTGAGGACACCGTAGGACAGGAAACCAATAAAACACCCTATTCCGCATACTAAACTTTATTTGAGAAAATAAGTGAGTAAATTAAACATTTCCACTTCTCTCTTAAGAACGGAAATGTTCCACCTTTCATAACTGCATGCATTTATCACTGAATACATTTTTATTATTATCTTTCATTTATTTTGAAGCTTATTTTCTACTGAAACTGTTTTGTCGTTTCTACTGCACATGAAATCACATAACATTTAATCAGCAGCACTTTTCATTCAACACAGAATCCCTCCCTGTTGTCATCATTCTCTGCCTCCTTCTCCCTTAAAGATTGCACCGTAATCATCTTCCTATAAGAGTTTCCTCCCAGTGAAATGATATAGATTTGTTTGGTAGTAATGGCTGTTTTCTTTTTGTGTACCAATGTCAATACTGTGGTGGCGTCTCTTGTTTAAGATCAAGGCATCAAACGTAATTGCAAATATAATGTTTTCAAATAGCTTTCCAGCCCTTCCATTGTCTTACGGGAGGTGTGTAATACCTGCATTCCCATTCATTTCAATGGCAGTTGCTCAGCTGGCACAGGAAAATTATGTATTTTGGGGCCAGCTGGAGCTAACAGCACACCTAAGAGTCTTTGGTTTGATTAGAAAGTAGACATTGAAAAAATCACACGCTCATTTCATTGCAAGAAATGTAAAACCCCACTGTTTTGCTTCTTTCAGTACAGATAGAAAAGCTTTGTCAGCAGTCAATGATAAATGCATTAAGTGTAGCGGCTAAGTGCTTTTTAATTAATTATGGTAATTGAGTGATTGTGTGTGTACAAATTTGTTTAAAGCTAATATGTGTATATGTACTTTATGAATTTTTTACATGGCTGTGCATTGGTCTACTCTGTCTCTTTGTCGCAATATGTAGTTCACCTTGAAATTATGTGTGAAACAGCTGACATCTTAATAAGACGATTGTGAAACACAGTAATCAGAGAATTGTTGACACTGACAATCAGGAAACTGTTGTGTAACTGATTCGATGGTAATGTGGAGGAGGAGGGAAGTGTCTCTGTGGTGAGGATAAACACTAGCCGTCCCCGGCCCATCACTCACATCACTGTCCCCTCAGAGCAGACACGAGTAATCAATATAACTGCGGGGGTCAGATGTCAGCACCCCTCCTTCTCCCCTGAGGATTTGAGAATGTGATAAAGCGCCTCTCACTATCTCTAGCGGTTGATTCTACCTTGTAACACTGCAACCATTGCAACACTCAAGTGTTGTTTGGGGTCTGAGAGCCCAGGGCTGTTATAACAGCTTACAAAAAAAAGTACAGAACATTCAAGTGCAGGTTGAAACTTGATGTTCTTAATTTTGTGAGAACTGATTATTATGGAAGCCTGTTTTCGTCACTGGATAAAAACTAGGTAATTGCGACTTTATCTCACAATTCTGACATTTTTTTTCTTGCAATTGTGTGATACATACTCCCAATTCAACCTTTTTTTTTCTCAGAATTGCATGATATAAACTCGCAATTGCGAAAAAAAAAGTCTGAATTCTGACTTTTTTTCTTAGAATTTTGAGATATAAACAATTACGAGTTAATAATTCGCAATTGTGTGCTGAGAAAAAGCAGAAGTTTTTATCTCACAATTGTGACTTTATTTTTTGCAATTACGAGTTATTAAGTCAGAATTGTGAGATATAAACATTATTTTGCCCGGAAATGACACAGGCTTCTCCCAAAAGATAATAATAAGATGTACAAGAGGCATCATTGTGTAAAAAAATATTACTCAGCGTTTATTTACATTTGAACAAAAAGTGGCATGTCCAAAATTATTCATACCATTCTCAATAATCAATAGAACAGCCTTTATTGGTTATTATAGCAATCAAACGCTTCCTATAATTGCTGACCAGCTTTTTGCATGTCTTCACTGGTATTTTTGCCCATTCATCTTTAGCGATGAGCTCCAACTCTTTCAGGTTGGAGGGTCTCCTTGCCATCACCCTGATCTTTAGCTCCCTCCACAGATTCTCAATTGGATTTAAGTCAGGAATCTGGCTGGGCCACTGCAAAAGGTTAATGTTTTTGTCTGCTAACCTTTTCTTTGCCACTTCTGCTGTGTGTTTTGGGTCATTGTCGTGCTGAAATGTCCACTGGTGCCCAAGGCCAAGTTTCTCTGTAGACTGCCTGATGTTGTCCTTAAGAATTTTGATATATTGCTCCTTTTTCATGATGCCATTTACTGTGATTAGGTTCCCTGGTCCACCTGCTGAAAAACACCCCCAAAACATTAGGTTCCCACCACCATGTTTGACAGTGGGGATGGTGTTCTTAGGGTTGAAGGCTTCTCCTTTTTTATGCCAAATGAAGGCTACATCATTGTGGCCAAACAATTCAATTTTTGTTTCATCTGACCATAAAACAGAAGACCAAAAGTCTTCTTCGTTGTCCAGATGAGCATTTGCAAAGGCCAAGTGGGCTTTTATCTGAAGAAGTGGTGTCCTCCTTGGACTCCGTTGGACTGTCTGCCTTGAGATGTTGCCACCAGCAGAGCCCAGATTCATCAGGATGGCCTTGGTGGTGATCCTTGGATTATTTTTTACTTCTCTCACTCTCACTAACTTTTGGCTCCCGACCACATCCTCTGAGATTTTTCACAGTGCGGAACGTCTTGTATTTTTTTAATAATACTTTGCACTGTAGCCACTGGAACTTCAAAACATTTAGATATGGTCTTATAGCCCTTTCCTGACTTGTGAGCAGCCACAATGCGCAGCCGCAGATCCTCAGTGAGCTCCTTTGTCTTAGCCATGACTGTCCACAAACCAACAGCAGAGAGCTTCTGTTGTTCACCTGTTGAGTTGATTAAAACACCTGTTCCCAATGAATCAGGGTAATTAGGATGCTTTAGAACAGCTTGGACTATTTGGAATGGTATAGAACTTTGGATTTTCCCATAGACTTTGACAGTTTGCAAAGGGTATGGATAATTTTGGACATGCCACTTTTTGTTCAAATGTAAATAAAAGCAGATAAATATTTTTTTTTCCACAATGATGCCTCTTGTACATTGTCTTATTGTCTTTTGGGAGAAGCCTGTGTAATTTCCAGTCAAAAAAAAAAAAAAAATGCTGGTTGAATAAAAGTAACTTTAAGTCAGAATTTGCCTGGCGTATGAATAATTTCGGGCTTGACTGTATAATTTTATTCTATTATGATCAAGGATGTAATAAATGAATGAATGAATTAATGAATGAATGGACGCATGCATGCATGAATGATCTATGCAGCACAACTGTTTTCAACACTGACAATAAGAAATAAGATTTTTTTAAGCATCAAATCAACATATTAGAATGATTTCTGAAGGATCATGTGACAATAAATCTCAAATGTTAAAATGGTAGTGTAGGTAAGCGGTCTAAATGGAAATAAGAGATTAATTTTGAAATTATTACCGTTATTATTCTTATACATACATCATTGGTCAATGGGACCACAAACAGATCATGAGGGTTTGTTGAACTTGCACTCTTTTACTTTACTGATGAATGTGTTCTCCACACATCAGCAGATATACAGAGCATTTACTGCTTGCTATTATAGAAATATCCCACTTTTATGCCATTTGACCACATTAAAGGAGAGTGTTCCCCACTATTTGCATTAATTTACTGTGTTACTTTACTGGACCTCACAACACCATTGTTCTCCTTTTGCACCACTTAACATTTAAACCTGTGTTGCAGTATTAGACGTTTTTATATGTTTACATTTGGCTCTACAGCTACTGTTGCATCAGCAGTTATTTACCAGCAGCATCTGAGATCAGTGCTGTCACTGGAGGGTGTACACTATGCCTCAGATCTAGCACTTAAACGCACTGCTTTTGCTGGGTGTGTATGCAAATATGGACTTGAAGTGTCAATAAGCACCGCTTGTATAAAAACACCACACTAGCAGCAAATACATGTGAGGTTCAAGCGTGTCTATGAAACAGGCTCATAGGCATCACTGGAGTACTACTCCAGCTAAATCAATTTACAGCCTATGGCACCGCTGACAGGAATGTATTCATCCTGTCAGTAATACATAAAACAGTATTTATGATGCCAGATGTTTTCAGTTTACACCGTTAATCATTCTGTTCTGATGCAGAATCAGTGAGAGGCCTATATTCTCTAACATGAGAACACACAGTGTTTTATATGCAATGAAATATACATTTCTCCCTAATATTGCAAGTAACAATTAAATTTGAATTAATGAACTGAAAAGGTGAAATCTGTTTACCCTTGAGATGAGTAGAAAAATTAAAGGCATAGTTCAGCCAAAAGCTTTTAACACTTGTCCCGCCTCTGGTCTTCTGATTGGTCCACGGTTTTGGAACTAAAATCTAAATCTAAAGCATATGTACACTGTCTGTATCGTTCCCTATCCCCTACATAGTGCACTACATGGCATTCACCTTACAGAAAATACTAACTCTGTGAACAAATGACCAATTTCAGCTGCAGCTTCAGCGTCTATTTATAGTATGGGGGCGGAGCGCTTCGGATTCTAGAGAGCATTTGATTGGACAAAAGCAACTGCAGAGCAGGATGATGTCATCACAATTGTTGATCCATTTTGGCACAAGTTAGAGACTACGTTTTGAATGCGTATATATTGTGAATATGTCCGTGTTTGCGTGAATAACGTGATCCAGCTTCACTTACAGCAGAAATGAGTATAAGGTTTTTTTTTTATTAATTTTTGCAATTGCCTTTCCTAATAACGTGCTAGTTAGCAAGTTTCGTGGCTAAACGTGACTAAATGTGGCTAAAGTAAACAGACTCATCACTACATAGAGAGGGGTGGGGCGGGCAGAGCTCATTAACATTTAAAGCAACATCCACCAGAATAGGTTGATTTTTGCAGAACTGATTTTGACTTGAAAAAGGGTGTTTTTTTTACGCTACCATTGAGAAATCTTAACCAAAGCATGTTATAGACTTTTCATTAAGACCCTAAAGAATCATATTAACTTGTGGAAAATGGGTATCCAATTAATATATTGTAATGTACTAAAAGCCAAAAAACTTGAATTTTTAAATTTCATGGGTACTTTAAAAAAATGTGGCACTAATGTATGAGATGCATGTGTTTACGTAGAAAAAAAAAACTATGGAAAAGTAATGCATTTAAATAGAAAAACATGTTCTGTGTGAAAAGTCATCCTGGAATTTGTTGCCTTTTGTTTTATAAATGCTATGAATTTGGACTTACTGTATTATTCTTTTTATATACTATTTTATATAAAAAGCATTTGCTGAACAAAGCCAGTCTTAAGTAGCACAGATATATTTGTAGCAATAGCCAAAAATACATTGTATGGGTCAAAAATAGTCGATTTTTCTTTTATGCCAAAAATCATTAGGATATTAAGTAAAGATCATGTTCCATGAAGATATTTTGTACATTTCTTACCGTAAATATATCAAAACTTAATTTTTGATTAGTATTATGCATTGCTAAGTACTTCATTTAGACAACTTTAAAGGCGATATTCTCAATATTTCGATTTTTTTTGCACCCTCAAATTTCAGAATTTCAAATAGTCGGGACAAATATTGTCCTAGTATAACAAACCATACATCAGTGGACAGCTTATTTCAGCTGTCAGATGATGTATCTCAATTTCCAAAAATTTCCCCTTATGACTGGTTTTGTGGTCCAGGGTCACATAGTGTGCAACATTTATATTGACGTTTTTCTAGTAAAATATGTAGAAAGTCCATTATACATATTAGATTGACTGTAAAAAATAAATTCTGGCTCTAAAAGTGAATTATATCACTGAAGGTTTCATGTTTAACAAGATATTTTCTAAAATAGCTGGACTGTAGCACTTTCAAAGTATATATTACGGTTGTGAAGTAGCTTCCTCATCATTGCTAATAGACTGTGTAAAACGGCCTCCGCAGTGTGCAGCTAAATCAATGTCTCTGTTTAAAAACTGTATCTCCACATCTCATCTAAAACAGATCTTTAATCAGTTAGGCAATAATATGATGTAAATGATGTGAAGACTATACACTCGATTCATTAATTCAGCTTTGAGCTGCATTAATTCACATCCACACAGTTTAGAAGACCGTGACTGATGTGGTCCTTCAAGATGGCAGAGTACATTTCGAAACCCTGAAGATTAAAAACTAAAATAACGTTATGGACTATCAGCATCGCAAATGAGAAGTCAATGGATGTGAAGATGTCAAGAAATGCAAGATGGCTGTTCAACAGCGCTGAAAATAGCGCTATCACTAAATAGACTCTTTGATCAAAATTTGACGTTTTGTGCACGTCCCTGCATTCGCTATCTGTCTTTTTAGACGAGCGTGTTTGCATGTCAGGCTGTTTTGTTTGTGGATTTGCCACTAGTGCCACATCGCCCTAAGTCACAAAGTGTTAAACAAGTTGCAATCTTGTCAGGCAGTTGAAATCCGGAACCCAGGAGTCTTAGCCCAGCGTGTCTGCCCGAAGTTCATGAAATATTTAAGAGCCGCTGCCCCTGTGGTGCTCCGTCCGATAACACAGAGTGCACCGAGTCTCGGGATGCTTCCTGGTAACCCAGAGCTCAAGACAGTCAGATCCAGACACCCTCACTCATTTGCCCCCTTTGCCTTCTCATGTTGAGTGTTTAAACAGATCCTTTAGAGAGCCTTTAGGCCCACACAAAGACAAAGAAGACAGCACTGAGTCTCCCTCTCAATAATACATAAGGCAAGTGTGGAAGAAAGCTGTCTCTAAGAGTGATGTGAGAGAGTGCTGAGAGACGGACAGGAAACCCCCAGAGAAACTCACTGCCACAGTTGGAGAACAGAAAGACGAATGCTTCATTTCACCTGGGACAGAGGGACAGGGAGGGATAAAAGACAGATTGCATTTCAGACCGGCTCAGTGGATGGATGCTGACCCACATCAGGTGTTTTTTTTCAGCTCGCTCATTAATTAGCATTGAGAAGAGAGGATCGACTAAGATAAGATGGTCAAGCGTGCACATATGCATTCACAGACGCTCTGTTCCTCTATTCTCCCTTCTGCACAATTAGGACGTGAATACAACATTTGGAAAGTGTGGAAACACTGAAAGTGTTCTTTTGAGAAGAAATCCATAATCAAATGCTTCTTTGTTATCCTCGTCCCCCTCAAATAAAATAACAACACACTTGCATTTAAGTATGTTTGCATAGACACTGAAACATACATTATTAAAGGCGTAGTTCATCCAAAAATGACAATTCTGTCATTACTCACCCTTATGTTATTCCAAACCCGTAAGACCTTTGTTTATCTTTGGAACACAAATTAAGATGTTTTTGATGAAATCTGAGAGATTTGCATAGACAGCAATGCAACTACCACATTCAAGAAAGGTAGTAAGGATATCAATGAAATAGTTCATGTGACGTTGTGGTACTCTTGTGAACGTGCATCAAATGCTGACATGAAGGAAAATAAATTGTAGAATAAAGTTATAAAGATGTCCTTACTACCGTTTTGGGCCTTGAACATGTCAGTTGTGTTGCTGTCTATGCAGGGTCAGAAAGCTCTCAGATTTCATGAAAAATATCTTAATTTGCGTTCTGAAGATGAACAAAGGTCTTATGGGTTTGGAACGACATGAGGGTGAGTAATTAATTACAGAATTTAAATTTTTGGGTGGTATTACTATAGTTATTACTTTAGTATGTGGACTGCAAATTCATAAATTGTACTCTCTTTAATGTTTGCTTAAAGAATGAAATACAAGCAAAGTCTTTTTAGGAACAGTACACATTCTGGTTTGAACCCAAAAAATGTACCCAGTGCTGTCAAAGTAAATGAAATGAGACATCAGCATGTGTCAGTTGAAGCTCACAGTGAGATAAGATCCCTCAAAAGCCACATCCGTCAGCTCTGCTAACATCAACAGCACATTACTATTTTATAGTCACAGAAGATGGCTCATATCTACAGGCTTTTCTAGAAAGGTCACACCAAACAAAGTCATGCACACAAACAAAACAAGGCAGGATCAATGTGGTACATTGGAATCAGGCTTGTTTGTCCGGACACTACCCTGGTGTCTGGAATAAAAGCACTGCAGGAACAGAAAAAGGGCTGCAGTATATCTCTAAGTGTACAAAATAGGCTCATTGACAGTACATGCCTCTATATAGATTTTTGCAAAACTGAAAAAAACGTTGAAAAAATGTTATGGACTATGAATCACTGCAGTTTCCATTTGAAATATACACTGAAGGCAGTAAAACTCTGACAACTTTTATTCCTTTTCACACAAAGTATGATTTACAGACAGAGTTTTGATTAATAAAGTTTAATTTTCACAAAGTTACTTGCAGAATATTATGTTATGACTTCAAAGCAAATTTAACATTCCGTGCTATTTGTACATTGTCATCACATACAGCTTCATATGCATGAGTTTTCTAATCCAGTAGGTTTGCTCGGTAGCTCACCCGATACGACGCTGCACTTGAGTGATGAAGAGCTCTGATATGAACCCCGTGAAAATACACTTCAACAAAACAGCTCAAATCCACATAAGGAAGTTAAAATAGCATGGCTGCATCAACAAATGCGTTTTTATATCATTTTTGCATGTGTAAACACTATCGGCTAGGTTTAGGGATGGGTTTGGTGTAGGAGATCTTTCCAACACGATATAGCATTAAACTTTAGCGACACTCCCTGGATATTTGAATTCTGAACAGGCGCAATACGTACCTTTGGACAACTTTAAAGTCGAATTTGTCAATATTTCGATTTTTTTTGCACCCTCAGATATGAAATTTTCCAAATAGTTGTATCTCGTCCAAATACTGTCCTGTCCTAACAAACCATACATCAATGGATCAATATTTAGATATTTTGCACCCTCAGATTCCAGATTTTCCAAATAGTTGTATCTTGGCCAAATACTTTCCTATCCTAACAAACCATACATCAGATAATGTATAAATCTTTCAGATAATGTATAAATCTCAATTAAAAAAAAGACTGGTTTTGTGGTCCATATATAATTTCTAATGTGGGGTTGTGTGTCTGAATGGTTTGTGAATTTTCTGCTCCAAATTAAAATTTCAAAATCATATTTTTGTAATAGTTGTTGGGTAAACAAGTAAACACACTATAACTCAAGAATCCATTTGATAAAGACAAAGGAATAGTTCACCCAAAAATGAAAGTTTGCTGAAAATGTCCACACCCACATACCATTTAAGATGTTGATGAGTTTGTTTCTTCAACAGAACAGATTTGGAAAATTTTTGCATTTCATGCTCACCAATGCATCCTCTGCAGTGAGTGGGTGCCGTCAAAATGAGAGTTCAAACTGCTGATAAAAACATCACAATAATCCACATGACTGCAGTCCATCATTAACATCTTGTGAGGTAAAAAGCTGCATGTAGTAAAAAATGACACAAGTAAGGCATTTGTACTTTAAACTGACGCTTCCAACCAAAATATGATGCTAATATATTCATAATAGCACTTGAGCTCAGCTGCTTGGAATATAGTTTTGTTAATAAAATATATGTATATTAATTAATAGTAGTGTGTTCATAGGCCAAATATTTGGTGATTTATTAACTGATAATAATGGATATGTTATATCTTTTTAAGGTCCTAAGGTATTTCTCTATAATGAAACTATAAATGTAAATGTTAAAAAAGCTTTGAGTTGTTCACACCCTAGCACCACAGTGTCAAATTTGAAGAGCTTAGTACAAGTAGTACAATGCTGTTTTTCCTTTCTCATTTGTCATTACAGAATCTGCAGACAATAGTTTTCACTTTTCAAAAATGTAGCTCTTTTTATTCAGATAATTTCCAATAACATCTGCAATGCTGCAGATCAGGATACCACTTAACTTCAGAAAAAAGACCTTTACAAGTACCTCTCTTTGTGTCTCTCTCTGCTCCTGTGAATCTCAAGTACTTCAGTGTGTAAATTAAATTTCTCTGCATTTCTATTCATTTCCTCGATTCATTTTTGTGGCTAGAAATGCTGGGCCAACCTCTGTGTATTCAAAATCCCTTTCATCGAAAGCACACACTCACCATCGTCCCCACTCCCAAATTATTCTTGCAAAGTGCTTAACCGCCAACCCTCCAAATGCTCGCCCTCATTCACCATGACAGGATCAAAGTAGCAGGTAGAATTTTGCATGAGGGAGCTGCCAAAATCAGCAATTTTCCAAAGCCATGGCTCAGGAGAACCAGTGTACGAGAGCTGCCAATGCATGCAGCCTCATTTTAATTGCACAGAAGAGAAGAAATCAAGTGGGTGTTAGGGAATGAAACTACCTGTGTTGGAGATAGTGATATCTTCTTTTCTGCACGCCACTGCCACTTCCACCAGTTCTGCTTTTTTCCTTTTCTTCTTTTTTGCTGAAGTAGACTGAGTTTGGTTTTAATGCATGACTGGATCCTTGCAGCCAGTTTGAAGGTACAGATACCAGCCGTTCTTCAAATACAAATGACCTTTCCTGACTCTTTCATCACATCTTTTTTTTTTTTTTTTGTAGCCCGCCGTTTACCAAACCAACTGCAATTGCGAATAATGCTCATGCATTTTCTCTGTCCACTTCCCATTATACAAGAGATAGAACCTAATAATGTCTGCAAAACTCAGATGATTAGCGCTGAGGATTATACAGCCCACAGGGACTTTTTACCACCACATTGTCCACAAATCTTGATTTTTTTCTTTGCTTTCCCATGCATTGTTAACACAAGCTGCGAATAGAAATTGTTCCCGTGGAGATTAGTCTAATTGTGATTCGCGCTACTTCACTGTAGCTTAACGCATGCGACTAATTTTGGCCTTCACATCAGGCCCTCGAGAAAGAGAGACCGCTTTGTTTTTGCCCTGCTGAAATATGAATCACACATCAAAGTGTGGCGTCATATTTTTGAGTTTTTTTTTTTCACAAATTTAACAGATTTGAACATTTTTGTGTGGTAACTGCTGGCTTTCAGCTGGCTGAGGTTGAGTTTTTAAAGTGCTGTAGTCATGGTTACAGTTATAGCTTCTAAGGTTTATTTCAAGTAGTCACTGTAATTTGTGACAGTCATAAAAAGGTTACTTGTGATTGTGTGTGAAGACTTTTGTTTGATGTAGAAAGTGGAAAAGAATACAAAGTTTAATACCTGAAATGAATCTGCAATGTTGGATGTGATCTTTCGCTGGCTTTATCTGAAACATATCCTCTACTTTATAATGAGAGTAATTTATAAATATATAATACCCAGAGATTTCATTAAAGCAGCTTGCGGAATCAAGGGGGTTCTTCACAAAGCAAAATGAAGCGGGTGGGTCTGAACCCACAAAAGGTGAGTTAATGAATGCTTGTCTATGGCTTTAGCCCAGAGCTCTGTTCTCAGGTGGTCCTTTATCCCGACAGCTGAGAGGAAAGGCCTGCATTACAATCACATAACCAGCGGCCTTTGATCTAAATTCGGCTTATGTGATGATAAAGATGGTGAGAAGAGTCTGGCTGAAATTGTATTAAAAAGAGGAACTAGAGTTTTGGGCCTTTTTGCCTTTTAGTTAAAGGAAATTTTTCAAAAGATTACTGATAATTTATCAAAGTTCTGTAATTGTTCTTCTTGTTTCACTGATTTCAAACCCACTCACAGAACTCCAGGATTTTAAAGAGATAAATGCTAAAGAGATTTGCCTCCTAAATGTGTGGCAAAGACGGTTGAAGCACTGATGTCACATGGACTATTTTAACAATGTCAGGGCTTTAGACTTGTTCTACTGACTGGTTGCTCTTTTGCGACTAACTTTTTCAGTTGGTTGCAGGAGCACATAATTAGATTTATCAATGCATGCTGAAGTGCATTACTGCCTAACCTTTAGCATAGTTTATAGTTATATGGTAAGGAAAGTGGTTAA
>NC_133361.1:33927237-33972237 GCF_049309525.1 Garra rufa | reverse complement strand
GTTACATAAAGAATATTTAACCATTGTACAACACACAAGAGTTTTTTTTTTTTAGATTTCTTGTGCCTCACAAGAAAAAAAAAGGTTATTTAAAGGGAAACTTGGATATTAAGACTTGTATGGCTTAATATAACCTAAATGATGTCTCTTGCTGAGATATCTTGTAGAAAACCCATGAATTACATTATTACAAAAATGCACATCGTTTTATACATAATTTGGACTATGGGGGCGCTATTATTTTGATGATTGGTGCTACCTGTTGCTATATTTTTTGCAAAACAACAGATGCCAATGGATATAAGTGTAGGCTTAAACCAAAACCTCTTCTTATTGCTAGGAAAGCAGTGAAGACATACATTGCTTCTCTTGTTGCCCTTTGACTGAAAATTACAACCAAAAGGCGCACAATGTGCACTATTAAAAAAAATCTGTAAAAAAAAAAAAAACGGCAGCTGTGGCCAGAATTTTACTGTAAAAATTATGGTAGCAACGTTTAATATTAAATGATATAATGTTAATATGCCAACCTATTAAATTACTGAAATGTGTTTTGTACCTGTGTAATACACTGATAACCACCAAAAGCAGGAGGTGATGATAAACTCACATGATGAACCAAAGCCCATCACAAGCATCATTTAAATACTAACATATATAGAAGGTGCACTGTGTCATTAACACGCATGAAACACGTCATGGTAACACACATGAAACCAAATTAATGCGATAAACATTCATTTAACAACATTAGATGTAACATACAACCCTAATGTACAAAACTGATAAGAAATAAAAACTAATAAGAAACATAGTTATTTCAACAACAACAAAAACACATCAAATTTGAAATGTAATGAAGTGAATTTTGGGAATGTCAATTTACCGTTATTCACTGTAAATTTATTGTTCTTTTCCACTTCTGTAAACAGTATACTACCGTAAAATTACATGCAATGTCCAGTACAGTTTTTCACAGTATCTAGTATGGGAACTTACCGTTAACCATTTAACAGTTTTTTACTGTACTGTAGCATTTTTACAGTCTTTTACCGTTAAACTACGGTGATTTTTTATAGTGTTGCATTGTATCAGAATATTATCTTCTGAGTTGTGTTGCAGTAAAAATAGCAACAGGTATCTCCAGTAGCTCACTGAGTGCAACCATTTCACATCATTGAAATAATGCCCCCCCCACCCCCCAGTCCAAAATATATACAAAATGATGTGTATTTTTTAAAATAATGTAAATCTTTTATGGGTTTTCTACTACATCTTTAGTAAGAGACATAATTTATATTATATTAAGCCATATAAGTCTTAATTCCCTTAAAGTACTGTTCACTGACAGGTTTTTTGGAAAACCCAAAATGTTTTTTTTTTTGTTTTTTTTAATGGCCATAAAACCCCCCTTTTGGAACCTTTATTTTTTATGAGAGTACGAAGAAACGCACAGTGGAAATGGAAGGATAGTGCTAACTTAATTCACGTGTGCTTGTCTTCTTTAAACTGTGCGAGACAGAAGTGGAACGCTGTTGATCTAATGCAGGTAACCTTTAAAACCCCTCATTACGGATAATCCCTCACCAGGATCACTGACCTTTTCCTCTCACTCTTACTCCCCGGGGGGGCCTATGGACCATCTGATGAAAGCAGTGAGAAGCCTAGAATGACTGGGGACTATAAAAAAGGACCCCAAAAGCTTCATGAATATTCCTCACACCCGTTCTCCCCGTCTTTGAGAAGACTGCAGGATGATACATCAGCAAAGTGGTTATCAAAAAGCATAATGCCTTACTCGCCTTAGAGAGATAATGACCTGCATTTATATGTAGGCACTCATCTACAGCATGTCAAAATTATTCACAAGACACTGCTACAGGCACCATTTCCTGTAATTCACTGTATCTAGGTATTGGCTGAAAGATATTTGCCTCCTGTTGAAATTTGGTTTCCATGTCACCCAGGAAGCCATTTTATGTCTTAACGGCACCAGCACCAGTGCCAGTACCAGTGTTTGGACACTATATAGTAACATCTGAAAGCATGTGTAATTTATTAGAAAGAAAGAGCACAAATGCATTTTTCAAGCAAATGTGCCCAAATACTATATTTCTGTCATCACAATTTCTGGTTGATCATCCGATGCCCATTTTTAACACATGGCATGGCCAACAAAATGCACTGTTTGTTGCCTTTACAGCACTTCATTTTGGAGTGATTGTAGAGCATGCCAGGGACATGCTGGGATTTGTAGCAGTTGTTACAGTGAACAGATGAAGGTTCTGGTGGCCAGATTTAATCAGTGTAGGATCTGATACTTGGCTCTGACATCAAGATAAAGGCCTCTCCCTTTTCAGAGTGTGTCTCCATGGGAACAATCTGATGGAAAGCACACGTCCAGGACCCAGCCTTCATGCCTCATTTGATCTTGTAACCATCTGTGCTAAGTATGGGTCTCATATTTAGCCCAAAGTTTTCATTGTCCTCGGTTGACTTCTATAAGAAGTCTCCTTGGGCTAAATCCTGGTCTTGTCAGGAGGATTGACGGACCCTGTTTGCAATTTGTATTTCGTACTGAAAAAGCCTTCACTTTTTACCATAGTGCATTGTGATATCTTCAGAGATATAATTTGATTATAGTATGAAACTAATATTTTTATTCAGCAACCCCAAACTTATATACACAACAGTTCTTTCTGATTCTCAAATCTGATTGGCTGAGAGCCTTTTCCAGCAATGTGATATTCTAGTTATAACAGTACAAACTCCAACCGTTTGTATCACACTGCTTGCGATATTTCTCACTGCGAGTGTCATGGCACATGCCCAAATGCACTATAATTGTATAAATAATACTGGTTTTGTGTCAGAATGTGGTTTAAAGAGTTTCTAGATGAGAATGTGCTTGTTTAGACTACAGATATGCAGTTTGTTAATAAAGATAGCATCTATTTGAAATTTGATTCAACATTTTCGGAGATGTGAGCTCCAGGGTGTCAGCGGCTGTTCAGCGCTCCAGTTCTTCAATTTGCCACTGTCTCTGATATCTCTATAGTGGTTAAACATGAGATATAATTTGTTTTGGGTAAATCTAATGGGCAGTCTTTGGTATCATTAATCTATTATTTGTTCCAGAGCAAATAGTTTTGTCTGAGATTGGCTTTGTGTGTGTGTGTGTGTGTGTGTGTGTGTGTTACTTCAATGATGTATACTAGTGTACTTCCTTTTAACTTTTGACTGAATTGCCTAGCAACATTTATGATGGCTGTTGTTGTTGTTTATTAAATATTATTATTATTCAATAAATATTTTTTATATAAATAATAGTAATATTTAATAATAGCATTTAGTATTGGGGCAACAGTGTGATGGTTTTAGTTACATTGTTTCGCCATTAGATGGCAACAAGAGACTTTTATATAATCTTTCATATCAACTTTTATATTGAAAGAGACTGAAATAGTGTTGTAAACAAGGAAGTAATTTTTACTTTCAACAACACCTTGTAATACTCAGCCAAAAAATGCACTGAGCAGCGCTGTCATCACCTTTTACACATGAAAGCATAGCACAACAAAGACATCGCTTTCCTTAGCGGACATTCAAACTAGTGTGTTATTGTTAATATGAGATTGAGTTGAAGGAGGAATGTTGTATCAGATGCAGCTAATCACACTCGCTCAGTCCATCTCTCTCTCATAAAACTCTACATAATACAGTGAGCTTTTAATACAGTAATACAATAAGCTTTTAATAAAGCATCAACATTCCTTCGTTACTTGTTCTAAAGTGACATTTTCAAATTAGTAACTGAGGCTTGGGCTCAGCTGTCAAACTGAGATTTGAATCCGTGGTGGAAAGAAGTAGTTTTGCACAAAAGAGGGTTTTTAAAAGAGACTCTTTTTTCACACTTTGAACTGTATAAACTTATAGCTGTGTGATATGCCTATGGCTGAATCGGTAATTTATAGTGTACTGCATATACATACAAATAAAATAAATGATATATGTGACCCTGGACCACAAAACCAGTCTTAAGTAGCATGGGTATATTTGTAGCAATAGCCAAAAATACATTGTATGGGTCAAAATTATCGATTTTTATTTTATGCCAAAAATCATTAGCATATTAAGTAAAGATCATGTTCCATGAAGATATTTTGTAAATTTTCTACCATAAATATATAAAAACTTTATTTTTGATTAGTAATATGCATTGCTAAGAACTTCATTTGGCAACTTTTAAGGCGATTTTCTCAATATTTAGATTTTTTTTTTGCACCCTCAGATTCCAGGTTTTCAAATAGTTGTATCTCAGACAAACATTGTCCTATTTTAACAAAAAAAATATATCAATGGAAAGCGTATTTACTCAGCTTTCAGATGACGTAAGAATCTCAATTTTGACAAATTTACACTTATGACTGGTTTTGTGGTCCAGGGTCACATATGTATATGTCGTTTTGGCCTACATTAAATTATTGTTATCTTACATCTCCAGTCAGAGCTTTTGCTGGTCTACAATAGGATCCTGAAGCACTTCAAACCAAGATTGTCAAAAATATATGCTCCTGCCAAATGAGCGGCTGATGCTCACAGGCTTCTTAGCAAAATGCAAATTGAAAATCTGTTCCAGTCAATTCAAGTACTGCTAGAATAATGTGTGCTCATCTTTTATTCATGGCTATGTTTTTTTCTTGGGCTGCTGCATGATGGTGTCTTAACATTAACACAGATGTCCGTTAATCCCATCACCGTGGACGCTGGATGGGTCCCTTAGGGAAACAACTGGAAAACATTTCACCTGCTGCCTTCCTCCCTAGTCTCTCTGTGCTTTTAATCTCGCTCGTGCCTTTTGTACCTCCCATGTCATCGTGCTTTCCTCTCCATCAGTCCTGGTTCAATCTTGACACAGCTCTGCATGATAGAAACATGTTGTGAATCTTCACCCTGGGGATTAAAACCAGTTGTATTGTTTCAAGACTCTGAACTTGATTGCATGCTAGGTATAAATATTTTATTTGAAGAAGCCATTTGTGCTCTTGTTGAGCTATTCCTCAACATGATGCCAGGTACACCTGGACTCCGAGCAGGAAATGAAATATAATACTAGGAGCACACCTGACAAGATATCATTTGTCTACATTACCATATCCAACTGCATATTATTCTGATGTCCTTTGTTTCTGATATATATTCTTCCTTTGTTGTGTTTCTTTGAGTTGTCTTTTTAACTGATGTGCATAATCCTGAGCTCAACTGCCCTAAGGGTGCTTAAAATATAGATGTTTGGATGTCACATTACAAATGAATATTTTAAATTAGTTGTTTTCTGTGAATGGGTTGAAACCAATTTACATACAGTATAGCCTTCAACTGACATCTTAGTATTAAAGTGTCTACTATTAATAAAGTAATATTAAGTAAAGTTAATATTAATAAAACTATTAATATGTAAGGTCACTATTAATAAAACAGCAGCAAAAAAATAAAAGATTGTACTATTGTCATTTTCCCAATTTTAAAGCAAACAAGTTATACCTTATACAGTGGAGGTTGATTTAAGGCAGCTTCACCATATTAAACAGGAAAGTAACACTCAATAAAACAAATTCAAAATCAATAAGGCAAATCCAAGTTCTGCTATAAAGTACCTGGCAATGTGACAAAATTCATGATTTATGAACAAATGTAATCATTTTTCAGCTCAATTCAGTTACGATACGATAGTGTCAATACCATCAAATCAGTAGCTATGTTTCAATCAGTTGCCTCCTACAACTGTGTTACACGACTGCATTTCCAAAAGGCAGACGCGTTTCGTCTGCTCACTCTGAGCTACAAGTAATTTCTACTACCTGATCTCAGGACGAAAACGTACCTGTGGAAACCTTTTCGCAAGATATGAAATACATACCAATAAGTACGTATCACTGCCGTTTCCAACATAAATAAACACTAGAGGCAGTAAAACAGTGAGCATTTGTAATCATTTTCATACACAGTTATGATTACAGCTCCAACAAGGAGGTTTCAACAACAGCTTTTAAGACGCAGCCAACAAATGCACTGAGCAGTGCTGTTATCGGAAATTACTCTTTACGGATGAAAGGATAGTACGACAAAAATATCGCGTTCCTCAGTGGACATTCAAACTAATGTTTTATTGTGAACATGAGATTGAGCTGAAGAATGAATGCTGTATAAGATGCAGGTAATCACACTCACTCACTCACTCACTCCATCTCTCTCTTATAAAACTCTACATAATACAGTAAGCTTTTAATATAGTAATACAATAAGCTTTTAATAAAGCAAGTCAACATTCCTGTATTACTAGTTCTAAAGTGACATGTTCAAATTAGTAACTGAGGCTTGGGCTCAGCTGTTTAACTGTCTAAATTGAGATTTGAATCCATGGCGGAAGGAAGTAGTTCAGCACAAAAAAAGAGTTTTTTTAAGACCCTCTATTGTCGTTTCGTTTTTACAGCTCCATATGTTTTGCTTTCCCGATGTAACAAGCTTGCTAGCTCAGCGGGCACAGAATTTGACTTAAGATGGGGAATCCTTGGGTACGAATCCCGTGAAAAATATGACTCACGATGAAAGAGCTGAAAGATTAAAAAAAAAACAAAAAAAAAAACAAGCTAAAACGGCATGCTTGTGATTGCGTTTTTACAGTACGTCACATTTGCCTTTGTTCATACTTTCGGGTAGGTTTAGGTGTAGTGCAGATAGTATGTTATTTAAAAACATCATGAAGCCTAAGAGTTATAGCGCCATTTAACAGACATTTCAAGTCAGAACTGTGTTGACACGTACAAAACCAACGTCACATAAAATAAGTAAAATGCACGTTCATTGGTTCAGGGGAAAAAAACGCCATTCAGCGGATATAGAATATATCACGAAACGTACATGGCTTTCATCTTGTGAAAAAGTTCCCACAGGTCCCACAAGTTCCCACGTTTTTGTTGTGAGATCAGGTTAAATTTATTATTTATGAACATTTATGAAATTATTATGTTGTCTCCTCCTACTTTTCTTAGTGATATTTAGTGCCAGTTTGTCAGGATGTGATGATTTTGTTGTCTTCGATTGGTTGGATGGAAAGGCACAAAAGTTAAATTCACAACTTTGGATGTAAACCAAACTTTGACATCACTGAAAGTGTTATATACACCCCGACCAAAGCAATAGTGGAAATATATGCAAATTTCATAAGGCTCTTTCCAGCTGTTTTATCTCTTCGTAACAATGTGCAAAAACTTCTAACACACTTCATAAGACTTCCTTTAAAATTTCAATAAGGTCTGAATTGCTGAAAGCGGCATTAGCTGTTACTTAGATAAACATTATTGTTTGTCATTAAGAGTTCCCTGTCTTGTTTTTGGTTGTTGACAGGCAAAGATTACACTGTGACATTCCTGCTGATTTGGCGTATTAGCCATCTGGCATGCCCTCCTCCTGAAGTCATGCGCGTTTGCACTGGCGGCACCAAACCCACAGCAATCCATCTCCCTCTGTGTCCATTTAGTACACAGCTGAAAATGATGCCTGTTGACTAATGGTGTGCGTGCCTTCCTTTAGTTAGCACTAATAATCCCCTGATTGATCGGCTCCCTGCCGAACGTCTAATGACATCATTAGAAATATCCCAACTTTTCACTGTTGTTTTTCCTGTACTTCTTCATAGGGGTTATCTAGTCACGTTACCACAAAACCATAGCGAATACATGTATCAGTCTTGTTAAACATGTTGCACAGTGCATGAATAGCACTTATATTGATGTAAAGCATCAATGTAAGTAGTCAATGTAATGTTGACTAAATGCTGCTTTACATAATGCTAATGAAATGAATAAATATACAACTTGATGATTTGTTCAGTTGGTTTTCGTTAATTGGAATGCAAGTAACCAGTTAAGACAAATAATCAGTCTTTTCAGGGTTTTGTAAATCCTACACTCGTGACCCCAACCACCAGCAGCAGAGAGAACAGTGGGCATACAATTACAGTTAGCAATTTCCATGGCAACATGAAATAAAGGCCACAGAACCAATGGCAAAGTTGTGAAAGAAAGAAAGAAAGAAAGAAAGAAAGAAAGAAAGAAAGAAAGAAAGACAACAATACTTTAAGCCGTTATGAAAACTTTGTGCTTGAATGCTATGAGACAGTTTTCTGGGCAAAGCCAAAGCATTTAGAACTCAAGTTAAAGGAGAACTCCGGTGTGGTTTTGACCTAAAGTGTATTGAATCATGATACCGAGTGTGAACGTACCTTGCATATCTCATCTCGTCTTGTCCACTGTAGTCCGAAATCTGGGGTCAGTTAGCCGATGCTCACAACAGGTTGTCAATGAGAGTCAATAGGGCATCGAAGTAGCCATGTAAATAAATCACTGTTTTACGCCATTTACGAGGCACAAAGTAGCTCCACACTTCATTGGTAGACTTCCAAGGGCCCTGACATTTAAAACGAGACATTGAGAACTCAGAAAAAGCACCGGTAGTTTATTTACGAGTAGATTTATACAGACAGTACCTGGAAGACAAATTCCGGTCGCCGCCATCTTGAATTTAGTCACGATAAGTCGAGTGTCGAGCTGGAAGGAAACTACAACCTGATAAGTTGATAACCTGATAAGTTCCTTCCTGCTCGTCACTCGACTTATCATGACTAAATTCAAGATGGCGGCGACCGGAGATTTTACTAAGGGGAATGTCTATATAAATCTTCTTGTAAATGAACTACCAGTGCTTTTTCTGAGTTCTTAATGTCTCGTTTTAAATGTCAGGGCCCTTGGAAGTCTACCAATGAAGTGTGGAGCTACTGTGATTTATTTACATGGCTACTTCGATGCCCTATTGACTCTCATTGACAACCTGTTGTGAGCATCGGCTAACTGACCCCAGATTTCGGACTACAGTGGACAAGACGAGATGAGATATGCAAGGTACGTTCACACTCGGTATCATGATTCAATACACTTTAGGTCAAAACCACACCGGAGTTCTCCTTTAAATCAAATATATTGTCATTTATCTCATTACAGGGCAAAACAGGAATGCACAGGAGTATTTTACAAGAACGTCAATCATTCCAGGCTATTACCTCGATCTGATTAGGTGTTGACTTGCAGCGCTACATGCCCTTTTGTTACCCCTGAGGTCCAGTCTCATGCTGCTAAACACTACTAGGATAAATCTTTTCAATTTATTTCTGGAGCTTTCAAATTATTGCGTTAATGCTGCACTCAGAGAGTAAGTGTGATTGTATAAGAGTTGACATATGTCTTACTGTGAATGAGAGTTGATAATGAGAACAGTATTTTGTCATGGCATGTTACATTTAAAAGCTTATGTTAATCGTGAATTTCTCAGGCAGGTATAAGCCGCTGCATTTGTGTATATTGTGCCTTTTGAATTTAATGCTGCATAAATGAATATATTTAAGTATATTATTGTTGTTAAACAACCCTGCATATCTCCCTTTTGGGCAAGGTAACATTAGCCTTAGTCCAAGAACCCAATTTTGTTTTAGCTTTTGTTTTAGCTGTGTGTGCATTTGCTTTGCTATCACCTTGTTAGTGCTCCCTACTGGCGTCACACACACTTAATATTTGCCATGTGCACATGCCCTAGGAGACCAAAGCGATTTTTTGTGTTGCAGGTGCAAAGTAAATTACATGAATGACCTGCTGCCCAGAAGAAACAAGAAAACCCACATGTTGTCCTTCTTAAAATGCTGTGCAGCTAGAATCTTAATTGCCAATTGAATAGGCAAGGATTTGAATGACTAATGGCAGATGTGTGAGCATGCAGCAGTGGACTGAAGTCAAAAACACTGCTATTAGGCAAGGATAAATAAGGAACAAGCCTGTATAGGCCAGAAAAATTGCACAAGTACAATGAAGGAGGTTTGCTATTGATGTTAATGCTTAGGTTAACTGGAGGACTAGCCAAGAATAAGCATTTTAGATTTGAGCAGGTGTTTCCAAATAATTAATGCCCTTCTAGCATATGTATGCAGAAACTTTAAATGGTTCAGATGTGCATAGTTCAAAAAGTTACTGTGAGCTCATATAAAGAGGTGTTTATGTAATTAAGTCCTCATTTTACCTAGGGCTGCACGATTAATCGCACAATGTTGTGAGGCACGTTTAGTCAATGAAGCCGGTACTTTGATTAGTAGTAAATCTCCATCACGTGCGTTCAGCATTCGGCAATTAATACACAGAGGCGTGAATCACTGACAAGCTACGCCAAATTAATACACAGAGGCGTGAATCACTGACAAGCTACGCCAAATCGCACTCAAAATCGAATGCAATTTTGAGTGCGATTTTGAATGCGATTTTGAGCGTGATATGGCGTAGCTTGTCAATGATTTACGACTACGTGTATTAATGACGGTTATGCGCAACATTCTTCCGGGTTCTACAAAACAGCCTTAACTACTTCCGGCCGTCCACTACTGGTACAGCGAAGTTATGGCCACCTTCTATAGCCGGTGTTTACAGGAGCTACCACAAACAATTTCGGATGTACACCGTATAGCCATACGGACGTCCAGAGCCCCCAGTACTCTGTTAGATAAGGGATTTAACTCGGACCGCAAAAAAAAAAAGAAAAGAAAATATTGTACCCGACCCGCATGTTTAATATTTGCGACTGACACCAGCGATTATATGCGCATCTCCGATGCATTGGAGGAGATGCGTTCACTGTCAAACATCATTCGGCATTAATTAGGTAATTTTGTCAAAAGAAATGTTCTCGATTACAAGAAAAATACAGATTTTTGTTGTGATTTATTTTGTCTTTCCTTTATACAGATTTAAATAGTTTAATTTTCGAATACTTTAAATTATGTCAGTGATTCTCCGATGTTAAATATGATCAAGAATTATTTTATTTCAATCTACAGTGTAATAAAAGTTAAGAAAAAGATTAGCCTATAGCCCTATGTCACGATTTGAGCCTCCGTCGTCCTGTCATCACAAACTCTTGCATTACACATCATGGACTTCATCCCCCACAAGCCACTGCACCAATCACTGCTCACACCTGCTCATCGTGACCCACTGCACTGATTGCTGCACACATCTGTTCCTCATCACACTGACTGCTTATAAGCTTCTCACACACACAGCCACTTTGCGAAGTCTTGTATTGCCCCGGCTACATTCTGAGCGTTTCTTTCCCGTGTTTGATTTCCCGTGTTTTTGATTCCTGGACTCCCTCTTGTGTTTGATTCTCGCTGCCTGCCCCGACCATTCTGCCTGTGCTTGACTCCGATTTCTGCCTGCCCCTTTGTGTTTGTTTATTCTTAATAAATGCTGCGAATGGATCCGCTCGTCTCCGACCGTCCTTGTGACAGAAGACTTCGCCACTACAAAGATCCAGCAGCTAGTATGGTGTCATCCGGTTCCAGCATGAATTCTACAGTACAGATCATGGACTTTGTCGAATTGGCTAATCAGTCTTCAATGGATGAGTTATGCCTGATGATTTTCTTCCGTGGAAAATGCCGACTGCAGACAGTGGTGTGTCTCCTTATAACGAAATTATCACGTCTAATATTTCGGACCCAAATTGTCCTGACTGATTCATCCTTTGGGAACTGGTGAAAACTTATCCCGAGTTAATTTTCCCCGAAACAGAGCATCTCGGCACACAACAAAAACTGCTGTTCGGATGTTCCCGTTTCTGATATTTTAACATTCATGACATTTTAATTACCCCAAATAGCCTACACAAAAGTTTGATCACAAGTAAGAAGTGTATTAATAATTAAGCGAAGCGAAATTTAACAGTTACATCAGAGATCACCTAGGCTACTGCTGCAGCTGTGTACAGAAGTGAAAAGCGGAAGTGATTAGTCCTGTTTTCCGGTTCAAACGCTGGGCGCTTCGCATAACCCGAATTGCCGCTCCAGCTGAACGCACGTGATGGAGATTTACTACTAATCAAAGTACCGGCTTCATTGACTAAACGCGCCTCACAACATCGTGCGATTAATTGTGCAGCCCTAATTTCACCATATCAGATCAGCTGTTTAATGCATATATCTTTTTATATATTTTTTCATACAGTTTCAAATGTGCAGATAGAGACGCATTATGTTTATAGTCTTCACTGGTATTTAAAGGGAAAGTTCACCTAAAAATAAAAATCCTGCCTCATGGCATTAAATCAGTGACTTTCTTTCTTCCTGGCTCACTAAAGTACATATAAATTCATCTGCTCTGTGCCTGCTTAAAATTCAGCATAAAGATGCAATGCTGCATAAAAACCAGTCTAAATTATGCCTGTTAAGACCTCAGACCTTAATATCAAAATATACAGTACTGTTTTATTATTGTGTAAATGCATTCATGACACGTCTGAGTAGCATTATAGTTCACCCAAAAATTAAAATTCTGTAATTAATTACTCACCCTCATGTCATTCCAAACCCGTAAGACCTTTGTTCGTATTTATAACACAAATTAAGATATTTTTTATTTAATCTGAGAGCTTTCTGAACCTGCATAGACAACAACACAACTGACACGTTCAAAGTCTAGAAAGGTAGTAAGGATATTGATAACTGACTGTGCGTCAAAGTCTGACACGAAAATAATGTTGTTATTTTTGTTTTCTTTGCGCTCAAAAAAGTATTCTCGTAGCTTTATAACATTACGATTGAACCACAGATGTCACATGGACTATTTTAACAACACTGAAAACCCTAATAAGTTGACTGGACTAAAGTGATTGAGTAAACTCGTTGCCTCAATTTAATTGAGTAATGAAGTCTCCCAAAACTTGCATATTTAAGTTTATTTAACTTAGCGGTTTTGTAGACTACACTTAAATCGTTCAGTTCAATAAACTTTGTACTTATTCAATATACTTAAACGATTATGTTCAAATGCACTTATATATTTAAGTTAACTCAACATGGAAAGTAACTGAAATAAACTGAAAATTATTTTTGACTGCATTTTTAGTGCACACACCGAACTGAAATAAAACAATGAACAAGATAATTAATCTTAGATTTTTTTTATTGTCAAGATGTCACAATATTAATGAAAATACAGTTAACACTATACTGTAATCTAAATCAGTTATAGCCACACTTTAAGGTGGCTAAACTAGTGCAGTACATCAATTGTACAACTTTATGCACATATGTGACCCTGGACCACAAACCAGTCATAAAAATTTTACAAAACTGAAATGTATACATCATATAGAAGCTCAATAAATAAGCTTTCTGTTGATGTATGGTTTGTTAGGATAGGACAATATTTGGCCGAGATACATCTATTTGAAAATCTGGAATCTGAGGGGTGCAAAAAATAAAAAATACTGAGAAAATCACCTTTAAAGTTGTCCAAATTAAGCTCTTAATGCATATTACTAATCAAAAATTACATTTATATATATTTATAGTAGGAATTTTACAAAAAATCTTCATGGAACATGATCTTAACTTCAACAGTTTTGACCCATACAATGTATTTTTGGCTATTGCTACAAATATACCCCAGCAACGGTTTTGTGGTCCAGGGTCACATATATACTTCACTCAAGTATCAAGTATTTATTTTAATTTAAACATTGCATTTGACTATTTAAGCTTTGCGCAAACATAGCAAACTAAAATAAAACATACTCAGCATATTGTGTATTTCACCAAAATTTCATAAAAAAAAATACTGAAATATTACTGTCAAAACCATACTACATATGTGTAACAATATACCAAATTAACTACGACACATCAGTTGTAGAACTCTGCATTTAACAATTTAAACATTATTTTTTATTCCAAGAATGTTAAAGTATCACATTGATTTCTTAAGCAAAAGTTGGTTTGCCAGAGACTGCACTCTTGGCTTGAGAGCATTCTGTCCCATTGGCATTAGTACACGCCAGATGAAATCAATCTTGTTGGTAAGTGATCTTGGTTAATTCAGGTGTAGTGCGTATATCAGACCGAAGAGAAGTCAGATTGCCTGTGGGAGGTCCTGCACTTTGTCCATCACCACTTGGCCTTCAAGAATTATTCCAACTAAAGAAGTCAAATGCAAGGAATTGGAAGACAGAAGATCAGTGTCCTCCAATAAGATCCCCACTGGCACATCAAGGATAGTGTTGTGATGATCAGGTACCTAGTGAAAAAAAGACGTATAAATATAGTATTGTGATCAGAAATCCAAGGTTTATCATCAATGGATGTTTAACAGAATGCCCGCTTTTTTTTTTAAACACTAATTCTAATCCAACATGGATATTTTCTTAGACAAACTGATACAAACCCCCTGGAGCCGTGTTGGGCAATTTAATGATGGACGGATGGAATTTTTTGAGATTCAAAATTTCATCCCCCATTCACTCTCATTAAAAAGCTTGGAAGAACCAGGATAAATTTTATTATAACTCTGATTGGATGGCTTGATTGTCATTAAACCATGGGGTAATAATTTTTGGGTGAACTATCCCTTTTAAGAACAGATTTACTTACTAAACATGACTGGAAGAAAGAAGAATCATCATCTCCAAGCATGATAGGCAGTCCCCGAAGAACAAGGGTTCGGACCTCAGTTGGCTGGGCTGACTTTAAAACATGAAATTCTATTAAAGCCAAAAAACTCAATTTCAATCTATTTTAAGCATTTGTATGTGATATAAATTAAATTTTAGATTATAATACATAAAAGATTACTGATATGAGAAAATAATAAATAAATTACATTGTTAAAATAAATACTGTCATTTACTCACCCTAATTTTTTTCCAAACCAAGCTGTTTTGATGCACCACTCACATGTACATACTAAAAAGAAATTCTAGGGAAGTCAGTGCTGCACCAAAATAGTTTGATTACAAATATTCCTTCAAAATATCTTCCTTTGGTTTCAGCAAAACAAAGAAATTTATACAGGTTTGGAACAACTGCGGGTGAGGAAATGATGAGAGGATTTCCGTTTTTGGTTTCTATCTATTTGGTTTCTATTCAAGTTATGTTAAAATAATTACTGACCTTTATTTGCTGTAAAAAGTTCAACAAGCGCTGAACAGGAGACCCCCTTTTGGTTTTACAAAGGTCCATGAACTGTGTCTGTCCAGGTTTTTCTAGAATTCCTGCATTAGATTTTTGCCTTTAATTCTGTTGAACTCCATGCAAACCTTGGGGGAAACATCAGGTCACTAATCACATTAGCTTCCACACAGAAATGCTTTACAGGCTAATAAATAATTACTAAATAATGAAGGCTAAGAATTGGTTTTCTTTATCATGTTAAAGGAATAGACCACAAAAAAAAAGAAGAAGAAAAAAAAAAGAAAATTGTTGTAAAACACATGATTTTATTTTGCTGAACAAAAATGCTTGCAGAGTCAAAAACACAATACTTACATTTCCACATGTAATTGTCTCATGTAACCTGTAACAGAAAAGTTGAAAATAATAAGTTTAACAATCAGTAAAAAAAAAAAAAAATACTCTATAATTAAGATTGTAGTCTTACAGCGTTATCCAAAAATAAACCTAAATGTGCATACTTTACAAATGCTCTGTACAAGTCAAAATTGTCGACTTTTCATTCATACTTTGATAACATTATGCACAATATATTGTTAATTAATTGATCTCAGAAGTGGCTGTCATGCTCTTTCCCACAGAAATACACAATTACACTATGGTTAAGTGAATTAACTAATATGTTTCGGTTTTACAAATCAAATAAAGACTAATTTGATATCTCAGTTATCATACCATCTCAAATCCATATAAGTTAACGTTAACTTACTTGATAGCTACGCTGTCAAAGTTTGACCATGGCTGTGTTGTCTTTTATTATAGAAACGTACCACAAGGACTTAAATAAGCATATTTCACTAAAAATCGTCACTTTATATCAACATTTACATAATTTACTTACCGAACATAGAAGAAAAACATCTGTCTTCAAACTTGTCAGCAACAAAACAGACGACGGCAAAAGGACCAATCCGCTCTCTTGTTGCTAGGCGGAACTCCTTGCATGTCCAATCACATTAAAATAAAGAACTGCGAAATGTGAGCATGTAAGCGCGGGCCATTTTCAAACTATATTAATATGTCAGATTTCCGGTAAAGCACTTTCGCTATTAGTAGTTGGAATGTGATTTTGCGCTCTCTGTAGATTTTACAAACTAGTTTACTATATGGATTACATAAAGATTGGCATACTTTGTGCTGTTAATATCTGGTTCAAGCGTAAAAAGAAAATTCTTGCAAAACACTTGTTTTTACCATTATGCACGCACCACAGCTGAATGTGGATGTGGGGAATCGTATGATTTGCACGCCTCTCCGAAGGGAGTAGAAGCTCCTCAGCTTTGCTTAAAAGCATTAAAATCAAACTGTGCAACCCAGTGTCACAAAAAATAAAATAAATAAATAAAAATAAGTAGCCCAAATGTGTTCCCATTATGGTGAATAATTGTAACTGAAGCAATTTGTTTTCTGATTTAAAAAAGAGAAAAGACCTTGCACATGGTATTATAATTTTTAAAAAAGGAAAAAGACTACATTTGTGAAACTGACCTTTTGAAAATGTTTTTTTTTCCTAAGGATTAATCATGATTTTGAGCTCACAACACTTAAAATCTTAAGTTTATGCATTTTGATGGTAAATAAGTTAAATTAACTTAAATTTTTAAGTGACAGGACCAACACACAAAATTGTAAGTAATGTTTAGTCAACATAACTTGATTGTTTAAGTAAAGACAACATTAGGGTTTACAGTGAATGTCACTACTTTTCTGGGTCTTGAACGTGTCAGTTGCGTTGCTGTCTATGCAGGGTCAAAAAGCTCTTGGTTTTCAAAAATATTTTTATTTGTGTTCCAAAGATTAACAAAGGCTTTTTTTTTTTTTTTTTGTAACGAAGTTTGAGTAATTAATTACAGAATTTTCATTTTTGGGTAAACTATTCCTTTAAACAGTCTTTGTAAAGACAGCTAAATGTTACTTCAGAAGCACTTCTGTACCACCTTTGCAGTGTAAATCTCAGATTAAACAGATTTTCATTGTATTGAGCAATTAAAGACGTTTGGAAAAATGTTTGGAATGATATATATGATGAGTGAAATTTTCATTTAACTTTATAGTCTCAGTTATAGATCTACAGTTGTGCTAGTGATCATTAAGAGGCATTCAGTGCTGAAATACAGTCCTGCATGAGTTTGCCATTGGCTCAGATGAAAGGAGGCAAATTTAAATCAGATCTGATCTTTACGGACCATAGATTTCTTGTTTATTAGGGCTGTTAGTTTCAGATTGTGCAATGGTTTGGTGTTTTTTTTTTTGTGTGTGTTTTGCTCCTCTGGTATTCATTTTGCAAATGTGAATCTTTAAGAAAAGCATGGCTACAGCACATGACTCAGATTTAGCTGTTTATACTATATATTTACCATCTAACCTCTATATTTTGTGGTGACTGCCCATTTAATGTGCCTTGGCTCTCAAGAGGATGTAGTTTTGTGCTGGCGCTGGCTGTGGCTTACTCTGCAGTGATTAGTCACAGCTGAGTGTGTGTGTTTGAGGGGAATAAATAACCCAGTTGGTAATTCAGGTCACGTCAGAATCACTCTTTACAAACACACGCACATTCTGAGCAGCACCACGGCTTGGTAGACAGCGCTGGTTACCAAAACAACCGACCAAAGGAAACTTTCAAGCAAAAGTATTAGTTACAGAGAGAGCAATGATATCAGTTTGTGTACAAAAAGCTGGATTTGAGCATCTTTACAGACACTCTCCCACACATTTTATGTAACATTGAGCTGTCTGTTTTCATCGTCAAAGGGTGTCATGCTTTCTTCACATGGGTTATGTCACTGGACACAGATGTTTTTGTGAGGCGGTAATGAGAGAGTTGGATTGAAGCATTCAGGCGGTTTCAGGGAGAGGAACTGAGACGGGAGGAAGAGGAGGGAAAACTATCACACTGTGCAGAAATTCTGTAATGATTTTATTGCTTTTCTCAAAACAGGAAGCAGCTGAATGTGAAATGTGCCACTTGCTCAGTGATTTGAAAAGGTCAGAGATGTTGGAAGCTTCTGTGTGCTGCTGTGTGTGCTGATAGATTGAGCAACTTTTCTCTGCTGACCTTCCAGTAGTGGAACAGAATAATCTCCCAATCACAGTAGGCTGCCCACCACCAATAACATTTTACTACTGTAGGAAATCTCACCTCGGAAATCTCCTCAAGTCAAGCCCCGAAGAAGGTGAGAAAGTAAACCATGAAGGATTATTTTACTTCCAGAATAAAAATTTCCTGATAATTTACTAATCCCAATGTTATCCAAGATGTCTTTCTTTCTTCAAGGAGAACTCCGGTGTGATTTTGACCTAAAGTGTATTGAATCATGATACCGAGTGTGAACGTACCTTGCATATCTCATCTCGGTTTGTGTCCTGCTGTCCGAAATCTGGGGTCAGTTAGCCGATGCTCACAACAGGCTGTCAATGAGAGTCAACAGGGCATCGAAGAAGCCATGTAAATAAATCACTGTTTTACGCCATTTACGAGGCACAAAGTAGCTCCACACTTCATTGGTAGACTTCCAAGGGCCCCGACATTTAAAACGAGACATTGAGAACTCAGAAAAAGCACCGGTAGTTTATTTACAAGTAGATTTATACAGACATTTTCCACCAGGAACAGACCGGTCGCCGCCATCTTAAATGTAGTCACGATAAGTCGAGTGTCGAGCACGAAGGAAACTACAACCTGATACGTTGATAACCTGATGAATTCCTTGGTGCTCGACACTCGACTTATCGTGACTAAGTTCAGGATGGCGGCGACTGGATTTTCTTTTCCAGGTACTGTCTGTATAAATCTTCTTGTAAATAAACTACCGGTGCTTTTTCTGAGTTCTCGATGTCTCGTTTTAAATGTCAAGGCCCTTGGAAGTCTACTAGTGAAGTGTGGAGCTACTTTGTGCCTCGTAAATGGCGTAAAACAGTGATTTATTTACATGGCAATTCCGATGCCCTGTTGACTCTCATTGACAACCTGTTGTGAGCATCGGCTAACTGACCCCAGATTTCGGACAGCTGGACACAAACCGAGATGAGATATGCAAGGTACGTTCACACTCGGTATCATGATTCAATACACTTTAGGTCAAAATCACACCGGAGTTTTCCTTTCAGCTAAAAAAAAGAGGTTTTTGAGGAAAACATTCCATTTTCTCCATAGTGGATCACAGTGCTGGTCATCAGGTTGAAGGTCCGAATTGCAGTTTCAATGCAGCTTCAAAGGGCTCTACACGATCCCAACTGATGAATAAGGGTCTTATTTACTGAAACTATCTGCCATTTTCTTAAAAAAAAATAAACAGTCATATACTTTATAGCCCAAAATGCTCGTCTTAGCTTTGCAATGTGTGTCTACAACTTTAAGCATTACATAATAACATTGAAAAGGTCACATTCAGTTAGTTCTTCGTTTGTGTACTTCGGTTGAAAAAGGTAAGGTAGGACGAAAAACTCCATCTCATTTTCTCCTCCAACTTCAAAATCATCCGACATCGTTGTTTTAACTTCTTTTGTGAAGGGCATTTGACTTTCTTGGCACGTTCACTTTGTAAACACTGGGTTGGTACTTCTGCCTACGTCACGTGTGACCATTCCAATGTGACTAGCTAAGCTAAGATAAGCATTTGTGGTTAAACGTATATAAATGTTTTTGTTTAGTTTTTCAGAAAATGACCAATCGTTTCGCTAGATACGTCCCTTATTTCTCAACTGGCATCGTGTAGAGCCCTAGGAAGCTGCATTAAAAATGCAATTTGGACCTTCAATCCATATCCTCATTGAAGTCCACTATATATAGAAAAATCCTAGAATGTTTTTTTTCTTTTCGACTGAAGAAGAAAGACGTTAAACATCTTGGATGACATGGGGGTGAGTAAATCATCAGGACATTTTTATTCTGGAAGTGAACTAATCCTTTAACATTAACTTTTTTTCACATGTAAAATGTAACCACACTCCCCTCAGTGGCCGGTTTCTTTCATTTTATTTTATTTTTTAATAGTTCTGTTAGAAAAATTTGCTTAACCTTAAGATGTATGCACCATTGCACCGCTTGGCCTTGCAGCTATATTTATGAGTCTCTTTGTAAGACAGAGCCTGCCGAATGAATGGATGTACATGTAATGGAAGGATGAACAGACAGGCAGTTAAAAATGAAGATTTCAAGAAACAAAAGTTTTATCAGCATCTGGACTGAGACTGAGAATCTCTTTTATTTTTACAGTCACTTTAAGTGCCTTTCCCCCTTTCTGTCTCAGAGACTCGATAACGTAGTGGGAGAGGCTAGGGTAAATCATTGCTAATAATTTGTGTGGCACCTCTTTGCTCCCTGGTGGAGCTGGTCTGGGAGAACACAAGCAGGCAGAGCTGTAAAGAGCCCTGGGAGTGGCTGAGATTACAAGCCTGCAGATGAGTCACAGAACAGTGCCAGCGGCACTCTAACACTTCCAGCCTTCTGAGATTCATTCTGTGTGATTGCTGTTTTCATTGTTTGCTTTCTTGGGGTATGACTATATACTATGTCTTTTTGCCCAGACTTGAAAAACCTGACCTTAAAATAGATGTCAATAACAGCTGCATTATTTCTTTTTATTGAAAAAAAAAAAAAAAAGGCATTTACAGGTGCCATGCACTTCTCTCAGAGATGATTCCAAACTCACAATGTAGTGGTACAATCAGAAATGAACATTTCAGTTTGATACTGCACTTGGACTACCATTCAAAACTTTTTGGTAAGTTTCTTTTGAACATTAGCGCATGTCACAAATAAATTCCACTTTTTTCACTTCAACAGGGTGTTAAGACTTGTATGGCTTAATATAGCATAATGGATGTGTCTTACTGAAATATGTAGTAGAAAAGTCATTAAAAATGTAAAAAATCCACATAGTTTTAAAACATACCGTGAGCTACTGGCGCTACATGTTGCTATTTTTACCATAACACAACTGGGAAAATAAAACATTGATATGATCACAGCTACTGAAAGAACTTTTACAGGTGGCGATGGATATAAGCGTAGGCTTAAACCAAATGCCGTACCATCGATTTTTCCCACAAGGAGTCTAAACGCCTTTGGATATTGAGTGAAATCCTTGCTGAGAAACTCTTTCAGTGGCTGCTGTGTCATGACAAACGTCGGCATGTTTACATCCTTCCAGGATAGCATCTAGCGTTTATTGTCTGCCATTTGTAAGCTCTTTCTGTAGATGCAGTCTACTAAAAGTCTCAAAGGCATCAGGGCTAAAGTGGAGAGAACAAAGACGCTGGACTTTGAAAGTTGTATTCGTCCACAGACATCTTCCTATTCTTTTCTCTACTTCTTATCTCTAGGAAAGCAGTGAAGACTTGCATCGCTTTTCTTGTTGCCCTTTGTCTAAAAATTACAACCTAAAGCCGCAAAAAAATGTGGTCATTGTATCAGTATTTTATTTTCAGAGTTGCGTATTCTGAGTTGTATTGCAGTAAAAAATAAGAACAGGCAGCGCCAGTAGTTCACTGAGTGCAACCTTTCTTTATGTTTTTAATATTACGTTGCCCCCCCCCCCCCCCCATAGTCCAAAATATGTATAATACTATGTGGATTTTTAAATAACTTAAATCGTTCATGTTTTTTTTAGTGCATATTTCAGTAAGAACCATCACTTATGTTATATTGAGCATTGTAAGTCTTAATGCCAAGTGTTCCCTTTAAATTGAATTTAAATTTAAATTAAATTTGACTTCTGACATCAGACACTTGTTAACATGTCTGGATATAGTTTCTAAAATGTCACTTTTCTGGTTAGAGTTCATGTCAGATACGTGTTTAACAGACACTTCTACACAAACTGACTTATTAAAGGAACGACCTGGAGAAACCTGTAAGTGCCTTGCTCAACAGCACAGTAGCTTTTGGTTCCTTGCTGGGTTTAAACCAGTAAAATAATTGCTATTATCCCTAAGCATTAAATATTACGCCAAACACATCTGATCTTAGTTCTACAGCACATGGTTTTTCTACACCTTCATTAGTCCTAACTGATGTATAGCTATTATAACAGCTCAACCATAGCCAGGAAGATATCATATTATCGAGCTATGAAATTCTAATAAAACAGACTTAGCCTAAACATATTTTGGCTGGTTTATTAAAGCTATTTTTCTCCAAGAAATGTCATGGTACAAAAACAGGAATACAAACTAGTAACAAAATGTTTTTTTTTTTCTGATGCCTGAAATAATCAGGATGGTTATAGTGGTTCTAGGCGTGCCACAAACAGCAATCTCTAGCTGAAAAACTGATTTTATTATAGATGATGCACTTGCTTTTTTAACGCTGGCAGGGCACCAGGTAGGCAGTGATTGCAATAGATTGAAAAGTTGTCATATAGTATATGTTTGCTGCCTGCCCTGCTTCCTTCCACCAGCAAGATCACAAAGCAGCCATGATATTTTAGGTGACATATTCACACTTCCTCTTGCTGGCCCACATACTTGATTGAAGACACTTTTTCCTTGCCAATTTCTTGTATCAGTCCAGAATCACACAGTTGTCTTGGTCATGTGGCATCTGTGGTGATCCCACAAGGTCAGCAGTTGGCCAGATTTTTTGGATTAAATTTTCTCTGTACTGATGATGTATAGTGATGACTTGAATCTGTGGTGTGAGTGAATGAGCAATACTTGGTTTCTATTACCATACTGTAAAAAATGACTAGATTGGGCCAGCTCCGGTTTGGATCCAGCCTCTTATAGAGACCCACACACCTGTGAAGAGTTGACGCCAACCCCTGCAAGGACTTCAGATGACGCCGACTCTGAATCAACATAAAACCTGCCAAATGTTCCTCATATTGTAATCATTATAATCACATTGCATTATAATCGCATTATAATCACATCATCTAATCGCTGTTTCTGCTTAAATAAACGTGTGAGGTTAACTAAAGTCATGATTTGTATAAACTTAGAACTGAACACTCCTAATTGTAATGTAGAAACATTGATTTTCTGGAAAACCTGCTTTGAAACTATATGTAATGTGAAAAGCACTTAATAAATTTGAAGAGATTGAAAAAGATTTGAAAATATTGTAAAAATGCCACAGTAAATCATGATGATTGCTTAGTAATAAATTCCCTTAGTGTATAATATAAAAAAACGAATAAATCTAATGGGACATTTAATGTAATTCTAAAGTGAAAAAGTTTTTGGAAGTGAAAAGTCATCTTATAATTTACTTATAATTTTAATCAACTTATCTTACATAATTTGACATTCCCAGAATTTCCTTTGTAATTTCCTTTCATTGAGTTTTTATTCTGTAAAATAAAATAAAAAAATAAATAAAAATAAAGAAATATATATTTTTTTTTTGGTAGTTAAGAGTGTATTATACAGGTACAGAACAGATTTGACTTAAGAACGTTGGTTCTTTTGATTTCTTTCTTTTTTATGTGGTAGTAAAGTTCTGGCAATGACAGCAGCTGTGATTTACTGTAAATTTCACTGTTTTTTTGTCAGTGCATCAGCTGTATACTAGCACAGGAACAGGTTGACAATTTTCTCTCTGTTCTGCTTTAGTCCAATCCAAAATGTGCACTTTGACGCTCATGATAGTGTTGATTGTGTCTTCCTCCTCTCTTTCATTAAATCGTTGTTATCCGTTTTGTTGCTCAATCCCTTTGAACTTTAACTCTTGTTTTGTCCTCAGCTTTCACCCATTCATTTTGTTCCTCTATTAGTTGCCCATAGTCCGTTATCTCGGCTCACCCCCTCTTGTCCTCTCCCCCTCTCTAATCTCTTCTTTAATGAGTTCATTTTCAGTGGCTTTACAGCAAGACAGACTGCTGTGGCATCCTGCTGGTCACCCACACAGTATTGAACAGAGCCAATAAGCTTCATTCTGTCTTTATGTACTATATATTGCAGCATGTCACATATAGTCATAAAACTGTATGTTATTACACAGATGATTAGGTCGACTGACACGTACAAATGATTTAACATTAATTAAGCTTCACTGGGAAAACAACAGATGCACTAGTAGTGTTGGGTCAAAAAAATGTAATACATACACCTACTATTCTGCTATCTAAATGTGTGGCTGTTTAAGTATAGTATTTTATGATATTTACAGTAGGATGCAAAAGTTTGGGAACCCCTTGCAGAATCTGTGAAAATGTGAATAGGTTTAACAAAATAGGAAAGATCATACAAAATGAATGTGCATAATATAGTACTGTCCTGAGTAAGATATTTTACATAAAAGATGTTTACATATAGTCCACAAGACAAAAAAATTACCAAACTTTTTTTTTATTTTTTATTTTTTTTGTGATGGTTGTTCATGAGTCCCTTGTTTGTTCTGAACAGTTTGTTCTGAGCACTGTATTTCAGAAAAATTCAGTTCCCTTTCGATACTTTCACTCGTACTGCGTCGAAGACGCTATGGGGAAAACTCCTTTTTCTCCTGAGACTGAAGCATTTCAATAACGCAGTGTAACTGCACGGCCATTGGTTCGTGCAGTGATAAAAAGACGAACCAATGGCTCGGCAGCGGAGCTGCACGAGCCTATGGCGATGATTCGCGCCCGATCGCGCCAAAAGGGGCGGAGTATCTGGCTATATAAGCGTGCATTTAGCCATAGGATCTCAGATCCTTCTCCTTCAGCGACGACTTCTTTGCTGATCTACGAGACTTGATGCTACTCGCCGTTGACACGCCTTCGCAGCGGATCAAGCTGAACGAGAGACCCTCTCTGCTCGTCTGATTAGCCGCTTCTCCGCCGCCTTCAGCGTCGCAGCAGCAGCGGTCCCAGCTGATCCCCTGCCGCCATCCGGTGAGTATAAAAGGGCTTATTTCTAAGAAGTAAGTTCTAAAAGAGCAAATTTTCTAGCGACGTTGTTGCAAATGTCGCGATGCGAGTGGCTCGTGCAGGGCTCTGCACGATGTAGAAGGGCAGTGAGTGCCGCTCACTGAGACGGAATGCTGTCGCTGACAGTTTGAGTCTCGCTCTTTTCGCTCGCTAACCCCGTTCTCCCGTTTCTTATCTCTCAGCAAGGCTCGGAGAAAGAGACAGTGGAGTCAGGGAACTAAACAACAGGGTTTGAACGATCGTACGCCGGCAGTGAGCCCGCGTGCTCGCTCTTCCCGTTACCTTTGATCTGACAAGCTCGCATTTGTTTGTGTGTGTGTGTTGCTAGGGAGACGGACTGCGTTCACTACGAAAGCCCGGTCCGCTCGCAGAAGGCGCTCCAGCTCTCATGTCTCTCTCCTCCCAGTAATCTCGGAGGAAGCAGCAGCGAGTTGTGAGCTGAGCAATCATGCACGAGCATTCTCATGCCGACACATATTGTGCGAGCTTTATTGATTTGCCAGCGTGTGTTACTCGCGAGGATCAGATGCACTCGTTACACGAGCGGCTGTAATCCTCCCAGGCAGATCAGAGCGAAGCACTGTTACATCTATTACTGACGGCTTTGCTTTCGTGTATGCGTCGCTTATGCCGCGCTCACAGAGGCGAGCTGCTTTCATTATTAATAGTATGGACATGTTCGCTCGCGGGAGTCGCCCCGCCTCCCCCTTCTCACGTTTCTCTTCTCTCAGTTACCTCGGAGAAAGAAACGGTGAATACGCGATCAGACTTAAGTGACGTAACGCCGGCAAAGCCCCGCGTTCGTCACTCTGTGCAGTTTTTGATCAGTGTTATGTGAGGATCTGCGCCTCTCGCCTTATCGAGCGGCTCTATCCTTCTGAGCAAATCGGAGCAGAACGCTGTCACCTATGATTCTATATTGCTGACAGCTTCATATTTCAGTGCGCCTCTCGCCTGGGCCACGCCCACGCTGAGGTTGCATGCTCTGAGACAGACAGCTCTCTCTGCGAGTGTTTACGTCTGGATCTGCTTTGCTCACAGCTCGATTTCTCAATGAAGACGGCCCCGCCCCTCCCCTCGTCTGCTACGAGCAGAACTGAGAGGATGTGCGCAGCGTTTTAAACTGCCTATGTTTATACAAAGATCGCCAGTACTCCTCTTTTTGAGCGGTTTGATCTTTTTAGGTGGATTAAAGGAGAATGCTGTCACTGTGATCATTACTGACAGCTTCAATTTGGATGCGTCCTGGCCACGCCCACGCTGAGGCTGCGCTCGTTGAGACGATGAGTGTTATGTCTCGCTGGCGGCTCGTTTCTCAATGAAGACGGCCCCGCCCCTCCCCTCGTCTGCTACGAGCAGAACTGAGAGGATGTGCGCAGCGTTTTAAACTACCTATATGTTAATACAAAGATCATCATTACTCCTCTTTTTGAGCGGTTTGATCTTTTTAGGTGGATTAAATGAGAATGCTGTCACTGATCATTACTGACAGCTTCAAATTGGATGCGTCTGGGCCATGCCCACGCTGAGGCTGCGCTTGTTGAGACGATGAGTGTTATGTCTCGCTGGCGGCTCGTTTTCTCAGTGGAAAATGTTGTGACCCCTGGGCCCTTTCTGACAGCGTCCTCACAACCTGCCATTGTCATAACGGTCAGTTGCTCGAACCAATGCAACCCCTTGCCACGCGGGCCGAGGCCTGGCAAGCCATCCCCGGAGTGTCAAGTGGGTTCTGGGCATAATAGAACGAGGTTACACACGTCAGTTCGCTTGAAGACCACCACGCTTCAGCGGGGTCTCCACCTCAGTTCACAGCAAAGACGTAGAAGTTTTGCGTACGGAGGTGAGGAATTTGTTGGCAAAGGTGCCGTAGATACGGTTCCCCCAACACAGAGCGAGTCAGGCTTCTACAGCCGTTTCTTCCTCGTTCCAAAGAAGGATGGCAGTCTAAGACCCATCCTCGACCTCAGACGTCTGAATCGCGCCCTCATGAGACGGCCGTTCAGAATGCTTACGCTAATGCAGATCCTCTCGCAGATATGCACAGAGGACTGCTTTTGCTCACTGGATCTGAAAGATGCATACTTCCATATCCAGATTGCCCCCCGTCACAGGCAATTCTTGAGATTCGCCTTCGAGGTATTGGCTTATCAATATACAGTCCTTCTGTTCGGACTGTCCTTAGCTCCCCGCACGTTTACGAAGTGCATGGACGCAGCGCTTTTCCCCCCTGAGACAGATGGGAATCCGCGTCTCGAATTACCTCGACGACTGGCTCATCCTGGCCCAGTCGGAGGACGAGCTAATACACCACAGATCCATAATCCTCAGCCACTTAGTGTGCCTAGGACTCAGGGTCAATTTTGCCAAGAGCGTGCTGTCTCCCAGCCAACGTATTTCATTCCTGGGAGCAGTTTTCGACTCAACCCGAATGGAGTTGCGCCGCAACGAGCCCAGGCTATTTGCAGGCTCGCGGCCTCCTTCAAAGTCGGAGCCCTTTGCCCTCTCAAGGCTTTTCAGAAGATGCTCGGCCTGATGGCCTCGGCATCCCCAGTACTTCAGTTGGGCCTGCTTCAAATGCGCCCTCTGCAGTTCTGGCTGAAACCAAAGGTTCCTCCTCAAGCCTGGCGTCTAGGACGCCTACGTATCAAGGTAGATCAGGCCTGTGTCACAGCTCTGACTCCTTGGAAGAACTCTCAATGGATGGAACAGGGCGTTCCCCTGGACATGGTATTCAGAAGGAAAGTGGTCTCGACAGATGCCTCCAACTCAGGTTGGGGGGCACTGTGCGACAGCCAGCCTGCATTCGACCAATGGTCGAAAGCAGAGAGTCGCCTTCACATCAACTGCCTAGGAATGCTAGCAGTGTGTTTAGGCCTCCACACCCTTCTGCCGGTCTTAAAGGGACACCACGTCTTAGTCCGCTCGGACAGTATGACAGTGGTGTCTTACATAAATCACCAGGGAGGTCTTTTGTCGAGACATCTATCACGTTAGTGAAACGTCTCCTAAAGTGGGCTCAACTGCACTTCCGCTCGTTGAGAGCAACACATGTGCCAGGCAGGCTGAACCAGGGAGCAGACATGCTGTCTCGGAGCAACGTCTCCTCAGACGAGTGGATGCTTCACCCCCAAATGGTTCAGGAAATATGGGCGGTCTTCGGCAAGGCGCAAGTAGATCTTTTCGCCTCGGAAGACAATTATCACTGCCCAATCTATTTTTTCAAAGGAACAGGATGTATTGGCCCACGAGTGGCCCAATCTCCTTTTGTATGCGTTTCCCCCGACTGCCCTGGTACCACGGGTCATAAGGCGAGTCAGGGAGCAGAAGCTCAAAGTCCTGTTAGTGGCCCCATTCTGGCAGAACCAGCATTGGTTTCCAGATCTTCCTCGGCTGCTTTCAACAGCGCCGTGGCCCATTCCACTGAGACGAGATCTCTTAACACAGGCAAACAGAACGCTATGGCACCCCCCACCGGAATTGTGGGCGCTGCACGTGTGGTCTCTCGACGGGAGCCTACAAGTCTCCCTGAGGCCGTTTTGAGCACTATCTCTCAAGCCAGAGCACCCTCTACAAGGCGGCTCTATGATCTTAAGTGGTCTGTCTTTTCCGCCTGGTGTTCCAACCGCGGTGCAGATCCGAATTTATGCGACATATCAGTGATATTGTCCTTCCTTCAGGAGCTATTGGACAAGGGAAGATCTCCCTCCACGCTCAAGGTCTATGTGACATCCATAGCGGCACTCCATTACCTTATAAATGGTCAATCTGTGGGAAAGAACGATCTGGTCGTTCGTTTCTTGAAGGGGTCAAGAAGGCTTAACCCCCCTTCGCCCCATCACAGTCCCTTCTTGGGACCTACCCACGGTGCTGAGGGCTCTGAGAAGCCCTCCCTTTGAGCCGCTTCAGTCCACTGACCTTCGCCCTCTAACGCTGAAAACTGCCCTGCTCTTAGCATTGGCATCAGTCAAACGTATGGGTGAACTACAGGCGCTCTTTGTGAGCCCCATATGCTTGGAATTCGGGCTAAATGACTCTAAAGTCATCCTGAAGCCAAGACGTGGTTTTGTACCTAAAGTCTCTTCCTCCTTCGGAGCAAGACCAGGATTTTAATCCCCTCTGCCCCGTTAGGGCATTGAGGTGTTATGTAGAGCGTTCTGCTTCCTTTAGGCAGTCAGAACAGCTGTTTGTGTGTTTCGGTGGCCGTGCCAAGGGGTCTTCGGTCACGAAACAGGTTATCCAAATGGATAGTGGAAGCCATCATGCTGGCTTACTCTTCTTTGGGCCTACAATGTCCCATGGGGGTAAGAGCCCATTCGACTAGAGGCATCGCCTCGTCCTGGGCCTGGTCTAGTGGCGTTTCCATAGCAGAAATTTGTGCGGCGGCCGGCTGGGCCTCGCCGTCCACATTTGCTAGATTTTATAATCTGGACGTCCCGGTCTTACAGACTCGGGTGCTTCTGCATAATGGGATAACTGTTACCAGTAATAAATGTTATGTGGTACGCTTTGGCCTCAGTTGGAGCTCCAAACTGCACTTAAATCCCTGGAACGGATGTTTATCACGTTATCTTGATTAAACAGATTGGCCCATACTAGCCCTTCAGTGCTAGGGCCGTGTCAGTCGTTCCTCTACCATAGCAACGGCGGGATTGTACTGGTTCCCCATAGCGTCTTCGACGCAGTACGAGTGAAAGTATCGAAAGGGAACGTACTCGGTTACTTTCGTAACCTCGGTTCCCTGAGATACGGGAACGAGTACTGCGTTGCTGGCCGTGCTATGTAGCTGCACGACTCAGTCGTCGCTTCAGTCGAAGTACCTGAGATCCTATGGCTAAATGCACGCTTATATAGCCAGATACTCCGCCCCTTTTGGCGCGATCGGGCGCGAATCATCGCCATAGGCTCGTGCAGCTCCGCTGCCGAGCCATTGGTTCGTCTTTTTATCACTGCACGAACCAATGGCCGTGCAGTTACACTGCGTTATTGAAATGCTTCAGTCTCAGGAGAAAAAGGAGTTTTCCCCATAGCGTCTTCGACGCAGTACTCGTTCCCGTATCTCAGGGAACCGAGGTTACGAAAGTAACCGAGTACGTTTTCCAGCGTCTTTTGCATATTTGAACCCTTTCCAGCAGTGACTGTATGATTTTGAGATCTGTCTTTTCATGTTAAGTACAATTGAGGGACTCAAACACAACTATTAAAAAAGGTTCAAACATTCGCTGATGCTCCAAAAGGAAACACGATTCATTAAGAGGCGGGAGGTGAAAACTTTTGAACTTGATGAAGATGTCCAAATTTTTCTTATGTTGTTGTTTCCCGGAAGACAAATTAAGTGCAATTTACCTTCATCTTCAAATTCAAAAAGTTTTTACCCCCCTGGCTGCTTCTTTTCTGTGTCAAATCCACCACACATTCACAAGAATACGAAAATAGACTCATTGGAAATACGTACCTCTATATACTTTTCTGCAAAACTTAAAAAAAAACACGTACCTATATGTACTGTACGAATCACTGCAATTTCCAGTTGAAATTAACACTAGAGGCAGTAAAACTTTTTATTCCTTTTCACACAAAGTATGATTTACAGGTACAGAGTTTTGATTAATAAAGCCTTATTTTTACATAATTACTTGCAGAGTATAATTGATTAATTCACTCAACCAATTTGTTTAGGAACTAACCAAGCTGTTTGAAGCATTCATTCAATCAATTAGTTCAAGAACAAAACAAGCGTCTTAAGTGAGTCAATGAATCATTCCCTCCACCGACCGATTCAAGAAAGAATTGACTCAGTTATAAAGATTCAGTGCCTCACTCATAAAGACATGGTTGTCTTCACGTGTCTTCATGAGTGAGTCATTCAAAAGCATTGATTTATTCAAGAACGAAACTTGAATGTCCTTATATGTGAGTGAGCCATTCACTGAACCGATTCATTCAGAAACAAGTAACTACATCATTCGCTCAGCTGATTCGATCAAATACATTGATTAATTCTAGAAAAGAACCTCACTACTGTGTGCTGCTAGTAGATGCACGACTTGTTAAGCTGTGGAGTTCTTTATTTTAGTTGGCGGAGGACAAATACACAAGTATGAAATTCAAACAAGTCCAAAATGCACTGAAAGTAACTCTATTAACTTGTTGTTTATTAAACTGCTTTATTGTGTAAAGCAGTAGTCTGATTATTACCTTGTCTGACCAGTTTGTGTGAACATGGCCATGTGTTTCCCAGCACATTCGGCACAGCAACCAGGTTCATGATGTTTAAAACATAACTGTATAATTTACCAGTGTGAACTAACCTGAGTGCAAGGTGAATATCTGCCTGCTGCTCTCTAATCAGCAGTGAACGGACACTGATTGAGACAGTCACCTTTTCTTTTAAAGTCAGCTGCGTGTGTTTCCAGGTGATTACCACACACACTTTTCACATCATTGCTGCTCTCTAATTTGGTCTTGATGGACAGCCACACCTCTCTCCATCACTCTCTGTGTCTCCTTTCTCTTATATCGCCCTGTGCAAACAAGCCACTCAATAGTATCTGCACATTGTCTACTAGATGAGTGTGGATGACATTGAGAGTATGCGCTATTTCGATCCCGCTCTCTATCCTTTCCTCCACAAACACTATTCATTTCCTTTCCTGTCTGATGAGGCATGTCCCTTCCATTAATTTCAATAGTCTGCTGCTTTTAAAGCAGTAGGTCTGTGATCTGGGGTAAAGCCATTCCTCACATCAGACACATTTGGCGACGCCTTGATTAAAAAACTCATAGAGCAGACTGAGGTCATTGATTACTAGTGCTATTGGATTCATTTTTATTCCGAACACTGTGTTATTGATCACTTTGACAAAATGCATCTCTTCTTCTTTTTTTTTTAAGTATTGAACAATTTGGCTGGTGTTTAGGCAGCGCTTTATGCATCTTTTCAGTTTTTCCTGAATTTCCGGGATTTTCACAGACTTGGCTTGGCAAAATGAGCGTCGTCTGAAAGAATCTCAATCATGCCTTATTCTAGAGTGAATTGTATGTAAATTAGGGAGGAGAAGTCTGTAGAGAAATGACTGTACAAGCTCATCTCCCTTGATTTATCACAGCAAATAAGGGGCTCCTCAAATCATGCATATTGGTGCTTCAGTGCACATTAACACCTAATAGTACATCTCTTTTGCATTGTTTTGATATGCCTAGCCCTTACGTTTGACAGTAATACCCCCATTGTGCAAATACTCCCACACAGCATTACCAAACTTTCAAAATGACATTTTTTAAAATCGCAAGCATTGCCATGACTATATAACTTGCTCTGCATAGCCAATAGACTGTTATCTGCTGTTTTTCTAAATCTTAGTCTGTGTCTGCACTATGCATATAGTATTCCACAGAGGCTGTCTGTTGATAGTGGGAAAAAAACACTAATGACACAGTTTGGCGAGGTTGTGTGTGTTTCTGCTCGTTTATGTCAAGAATGGCTTTGTTGTTTGTAATAATGCTGCCTTATAACAGGCTGCAAACACTAAGCAAATCCCTTTCATACTGATTTCTGACACTTTTAGGAATCTGGGATAGATCAGATTGTCAGGTTATCCCCATGTCTGTTCATTTCTGTGCATGTCTATGCATGAGGCTGCAGTCTTCTTGTCTTCAGACTTCTGTAAATGAATGTAAGAGTCTAAGTGGGGTAGCTGGTGTGTAGCTGACTATGCAAATGTGATACTGCATTGTGTAGCTTCAATGCTGAGATCACACAAATGCAAACAAGAGAGGCTTGGATAATGTTATCAGAAAGAAACCATGGTAGGGCTAAGCACAAACATTTTTGGACATTAACTCATTATTTGTTTGTTAAAGTGATAGTTCATCCAAAAGTGTAGTACCCTCATGTTGTTCCAGACTAGGGCTGTCATGATTCCTCAAATAAAAGTACTTGATTTAAAAAAAAAAAAAAAAAATTTTGATTGCATTTTGCCTGTAGCAAGTAACTGGCAAAATACTATTCCATGGATGAGAATATATTAAACGCATTATTAGACTGTTTTTCAAAGCTGTTGTGAATTCACAAACTCTATGACCCAATTAAATAAATATATATGTTGCAGGTTCAATATATGGGCTTGAAATATTTACATGCGTGTTAGAGCGGCTCAGTTCACAGTAAATGCTGCTCTACACTAACTGTTATCATTTACATGTGTGGAGCATCTCAAAGTCCATCTCTGCATATTGTTGTGAGTTTATGTTTATTATAATGTTAATCTGGGAACACAATGTGTGCCTTTTCTTCAGATTTGTTAGGTAAATCATTTATAAACCTATGCAAACACAGGAGAATACATCAACAGAGTGTTTTCACAATGCGTCATCAAACAGCCATATTGGCAGCACAGAATGTAAACAGTGCCACTGAACCAAATGAAAGACGCTTATGTAGCTGATTATTGCTGCTGAAAATGGTCAATTATTGACATGTTTTGGGCTGTAGTAATCGGTCAGACATTTGAGAAAATCATTTGGAGTAGTACAGACTGCTAAAATTATAACAATTCAAGAAGTAGAGTGCAAAAAACTTGAGGAACAAAAGGCGTTTGTGGTTGGCCAAACTAAATCAGGATTTCCAGAGCAAGAATCTTGACAACATTCTTGTTTGTTCTTATCATTTCCGGTCAGGTAGGTGAAATATTAGGCTAATATTTTAATTCTTACTGCTTGTACGTATCTTTAACACCTATTAATTTTAGGTTGTCAAAATATTTCACCTTCCCTGCTTATTTATTCACAACTTCCACACGTTTTTTTCATGGCTTAGACAGCATAAATTAGCAGAACAAAGTATTCAGTAGTACATTAACCATGCAATCCATGTTTACATCAGTTATCACCAATATGGTCGCGCATCCAGCTAACTGACCAAATCATGCCGTAAAGTGAACCCTCTATATCTTTCTCAATATGCTAAGTGTTAATCCTGATTTCAAAATAAAAGCTTAAATCCTCAATTTACACATTTTCAAAAAAATAAATAAATAAAATAAAATAAAAAAAAACATATACAGTGGCTGTAGCATTTCTGTCATAAAGAAATGGCCAAATATTGAAGATTAAGTGGACATTTTAATTAAATGTTGTTTAGTCAATTTTTTTAGTCAATTTTAAACAAGGATTAGATCACGCTGTAAAATGTAAAAACAGTCGTCAGACTGTTGGTGCCCTCTGCATTAATTTGTTATAATGCATAATGTACATTAGCTCTATTGTTAAGTATACATTACAAAAGGAACTTCAATTACTCTGTTATTTCTGATCGTACAGATAAGAGCAGTACATCAATTGAATCTGAAAAAGGGTCTACTTTTATTTGTATACACTCATAACCACAACAACAACAAAAAAAAAACATTGTGATTTTGCAAAATTAAGAAAACAAACAGGGTGTGCTGTCTGCTGCGTTGGTCTCCCTGATCTTCATTCAGAAATGCGTCACTAAAATGAACTGAAACTCAGCGAATACATGACACAGAGACATGAGAGGTATATCTAGAGAAAGTTTGTTATTTATACTTTTAAACAAAGTATGCAAGTCTGAGCTAATTATTTTTAATTTGATCACGCCCACAAGCTACTTTTTAAAAGTGTGTGTGGTAAACGCCCACCGTAAAGTCATTAAAGCATTAATTCAATCAATTAGTTCAAGAAAAAAACAAGCGTCTTAAGTGAGTCAATGAATCCCTCCACCGAATGATTCAAGAATAAATTGACTCACTTATAAAGATTCAGTGACATGGTTGTCTTCACTTGTCTTCATGAGTGAGTCATTCAAAAGCATTGATTTATTCAATTTATTCATTATGTATTTAACCAGTTTTGTTCAATAAAACCATATGATTACTTATAAGGGTGTGTAAATAATAACATAATTTTTTTTTTTAAGGTGATCTAACCCATTAAGCCATTGGTAGTTAGGTAATTTTAAGTCCTACTATCCTTGTTTGTACAATTGTTTTTTTTTATAGTATTCTCATAAAAAAGAGCAGACAGTAATGTCTAGTAATGCAAGGTTTTATTTTATTGTATTGGGTGTTTTTATAAAATATAGACTGTAATTTACATGTCATTCATAACTGAATGTGACATCTTTAAAATGTAAGACACCTGTGTGTGTCTATCTATATAATTCAGTGTTATTTCAGTATTATTTCATATGCAGTACTCCTCTTTGTTTGTAGGCAGTGACTGTGAATGTGTGAACATGGCTCTCAGTTAAAAGAGACTGACCTTGTCAAGCTGAGAAGTTTGTATTCATCAGCACTCTCATACAAACAGGTATTTTTATCCGAGTCGGGACCTGTAAAGCGGGCAGAGTGTTGCATGGGTTGATTGTGTATCTTTGCCATACAGTATATTTATTTATGTGTTGATTTATTAATGTATTTCGTTTGAGGGAAGAACCTAAATGCTGGTAGACATGTAATACTGTGGCTGAATGTAGTGTTTGTTTGGTTCTAGTAGAGGGTTTCAGTGTTTGACCCTCAGGTATCTGGTGTCAAATTCAATCCGTGGTTCTTTGAATGAGAGTTGGGCACTCTCATTAGTGAGCTCCTACATGCCCTCTTGCTGGCTGTAGAACCCATTTTGATTTACGGGAAAGTAGATCTCACAGTGGGGCTCCGGAAGTAAAAATCCCATTTAAAATTTCCATGAAGAAATCGATTTTTAGTGTAAAGCTTTGAACACAGTCCTGCCATGGGCTTAGACAGTTTTAAACAGTTGTTTATACTTTTCTTGAGGCAAACATAAGTGTAAGTGTAAGTAAAAGGTGCCTTCCAACTCATCTGTTGTTAAACTGTTCATCTATTGAAGAATATTTTAATTAAGCCTCATTGTGTTGAGATTTATCCATGCCACATATAAATCTGTAAGCTGTTTATTCTGGTCTTTGTGAGACGACATGCTGTGTTAAAGGTTCTTCCAGTCACTGTACATTTTTGCTTATGTTCTTTTGTACTCAGTTGTGTTTGTTAACTTGGCAAGATGAGAGGTTGCGTTGAAGGGCTAGTTTCACGCTGAGATCGTATGGGCACTCAATAAAGCAGCTGCCTGAAAGAAAGCAAGTAAAATCTGTTACATGCTTGCTGTAAAACTGAATGCCCCACATACTGGGAAAATTAATATAATAGGCTAAAGGATTCGTCTGTCCTTTTTATTGTACTTACCGCAGTTTTATAATGAAAAGCACAATGTGGATGCAAATGTACTGGATTGTACGTGCTGAAACTGAATCAAGCAGCAGTTAATAGATGCGCTGATGTCCAGGCCGCTTGAATGCTCTTCGGAGGATATGAGATCCTAGGGGAAATGCGATGCTAACTGATAAGTAATGGCTGAAAGGTTCCAGACTGAAGTTGTAGATTGTACTCGTGATTTGAGGATGATGAAGAGAATATGAATCTTTCTGTTGGAAATGAATAAAAATGTGTTTTATGCAAGACTACGCATCAGTTCACTACTGGCCTGACATCAGTGCCAATTTCTCTGTTGTTTGCTAGCCGGAATTAGAATGACCTTTTATGCATAAATCATTTTAATATTTTTTTTTCTTTCTACTCTAACAGTCTATTGCCTCAGAGGATGGGCAGACGACTTCTAGACTGGTTCAAGACAATGTTTTACAAGACAAATTCAAGTCCCAGGTCTGAAGCTAAAGTCAGTTTTAGTCAAGACGTGAATTTGAATTTAGCTCTCCAAGTCTTACTAATGAATTATAAATCACAATTATTGTAATTTTATTAGGTCTTATAAAAAATACATACAGCTGGGGCTGGTTAATGACCTCCGTGAAGTTGGCACCCCATAAAAAGAAATAATGACCAAAACTATGCCATTCGTTTGTGCTATGTTTGTGCTGATTTGTGCCGCAAAAACGAACGTTTGTGCTGGTTTGTTGTTTAAGATATTAAACATTATTTTTTTGACCGTATGACATCACTTTCCACCCCATGTTGTCCAAATCGCTCCAAACCAGCGCAGTTCGTTTGTGCTCGATTTGTGCCGGTTTGTGCCGTTGAAATGAACGTCAAATATATTTCCATTTCTTAGAAATAACAAAAACAATTCGGGGCAGTGACGTCACTCTCCACCCCATGTCGTCCAAATCTTTCCAAACCGGTGCCGTTCGTTTGTGCTCGATCTGTGCCCGTTTGTGCCGTTAAAACAAACCTGGTATCTCCGAGCCCTTCTTAAATATAATGGGGGAAAATACTTGTTTGGGACTTTTACGTAACTCTCCACCCCATATCGTCTAAATCTAGCCAAAAGGTGCCATTCGTTTGTGCTCGATTTGTGCCTGTTTGTGCCGCTAAAATAAACATTGCATCTAATTCTCTTCCTTAGAAATAAACAAGCAGGGTGTTTTATAGCATATTTTACACGGAGCTCCTGCAGATTTACACTGCACTTACAATGTATAAATAATATTATGAGATTAATAATAATAATAAAAAAAGAAATTAGAACAGAAACATGAAATTACAGAAAAAAAAAATACAATGACACTTTTGAATGTGAAACTAAATTGCCAATAGATGACAGCATGCTCCTGTTTTAATGAGTGAGTCTTAAGTCATTTATTCAATGGAGGTATTAAACACGGCTGATTCAATCTGGAAGGAAGAACTGTTTTTATGAATGGATCAGTGAATTACAAATAGAACCGGGTTGTAGTCCAAATCGCCTCAACCCGGTGCTTCTACAGTACTTCTATACTCTTTGATATTATGTCGTGGCCACGAGATATTAATTCGTGGGAACGACATTCTTATGTCGTGAGACAATAGATGCAACGATGAGGGAATGACATGCATTTCTCGAGGCCACGAGTTAAGTACATAAACAAACCTGCGTGACCATAGTACCCCCGATTAGATAGGTTTTTTAATATTTTATTTTGAGTTAAATGATTGTATCAATTATTCTAGAAATTAATACAATATTAAATTATTATATTATCAATAGGCAATGCTGTCTGTGCGCGACGTAGAGAGCATTCAAAAGTTTATCATGAATAAATAAAGTGCATCAAATAAAATGGCCCTACAAGAAATATTTTATGCATCCCACAATCTTGTCCATTAACTGATCCTATTTTTTCCGTAATATTTGTATTATTCGTTTATATTCGTTATTTTTCCTTTTATTTGGGGTGGAAAGTGACGTCATACGGTCAAAAAAATAATGTTTAATATCTTAAACAACAAACCAGCACAAACGTTCGTTTTTGCGGCACAAATCAGCACAAGCGTAGCACAAACGAATGGCATAGTTTTGGTCATTATTTCTTTTTATGGGGTGCCAACTTCACGGAGGTCTAGTACTGCAATATGGATAAGGGGATAAATTTTGAAAATGTTACTCTAAAACAGTCTCGATTTTATCTTAAGGAATTACTTTTGGTTTATAGCTGAGTTGCATAATATGATAAAAATGTATTTAGTTTAAATAATCATAAACTTTCAACTTTCTGCACCACTGTGAGCAACATTAAATATTTGAAACTTGCAGACCAACAAAAGCAACAAAGTAATCCTGATAAGTACATTTCTAATTTCTTGCCTTTGATTTTATTTTTATTTTTTTTGTATTTGGAGGAATTTATTCAACAGTTTTTGTGGGATTTGTTTTTAGATTTTAATGATAAGCTGTCAAGGGAAGGACATTTGTTTCACAAGAAAATACAAATTTATGCTTAAGGTCAGAAAATTAATTTTGAGGTCAACTATTTTTAAGAAATCTTTATTTGACGCATGAACAGAACCATGTGCCTGTTCTTCATTAAAGATACCTAACTGAGAAAGCAGCTACTTTGGTTAAATGTACATTTTTAATAGATTTTTTTAATTACTTTTTTTGTGCAAAGTGTTTTCAAATCGCAAAAACATAGGGATTCTAGAGATTATTGGCTAATTAGTGAATCTGTATAAAGAATGCCAGAATGTGTCAAATGTGCGAGTATCTAGTCAAAACAGTTATGTTATTGTGTTATTGTGATATATTCAGTTTGTGATTAAAGAAAAACCCTCATCCAACTCTCGCTCCATCTGTTGCTCTCTAAATATTTGGTGATCTGTGAGTCTGTATCTGTTTGCCTATTGCAAAATATCATCTGCACTCACTCATGTGGCAAAAACTTTGAAAGGTCATTTGAATTCTGTGTGTGTGTGTGTGCGTGTGTGTGTACCTGGTATTCATCACATTATGGGGACCAAATGTCCCCACAAGGATAGTAATACCAGTAGATTTTGACCTTGTGGGGACATTTGAGACTTAGGTCCCCATGAGGAAACAGGCTTATAAATCATGCACAATGAGTTTTTTTGAGGAAGTAACAGTGTGCACAATCTCCTGTGAGGGCTAGGTTTAGGTGTAGGGTAGGTGTAGGGCCATAGAAAATACGGTTTGTACAGTATGAAAACCATTACGCCTATGGAATGTCCCCATAAAACATGTAAACCCAACATGTGTGTGTGTGTGTGTGTGTGTGTGTGTGTGTGTGTGTGTGTGTGTGTGTGTGTGTGTGTGTGTGTGTGTGTGTGTGTGTGTGTGTGTGTGAGAGAGAGAGAGAGAGAAAATGTGGGCTGTGTGAATGGATGAATTAATTAATGAATGAATGAACAAAGCAACACATACACAATGCAAAATGTGGTTACATGAAAAAAGTTACCTTAAAGAGATAAGGAATCCACGTTGGATTGCAGTCAGAAGTTATTACAAATGCTCTGTGGGGATTGATAGTTATGTTTAAGTAAAAGTGTTGTGTAATTCTCATTAATAATGTAGGTTAATGATATTTGAAGCTATACTTTCTCTGTTACTTATATACGATTATATTTCATGATGTATTTTATCAAAAGAAATCACATACGTTTATAAGAAAATGTTTTTTAATTATGGTAATACATTTTTTTATCAGGATAAGAGGGATGTGGGTGGGCGAGCCATGTAATTTCAGAGTAAAGTAATGCCACAACTTACACGTCGATGTTCAGAACTTCAGAATCTTTTCTCCTGACAAAATCAATGTAATGGCAATGTTTACATCCACTGAATGTAAGCTTTTCCATATTCCAAGCTTGCCGGCTGCACTGGTGACTTCTTGTACCTGTGCAAGTTATTAAAATTATGAAAATCTATGAATTATTGAATTGTTGAGGCATCAAAAGTAACTTAGTAACTAGCTGTTGTATGGATGGTAACTGTAATATTATTATTGATATTTTATGAGTAATTAGTTACACTACTAGTTACTGCAAAAAATAATATTATTACTGCAATTAGTTACTGCCCAGAAATAAAACTTTTCTTTATTTACTGACTCTCAAGTCTTAGTTTTATGGCAGGTAATGAACTTTTTATCTCAAAATTCTTTTTTTCTTGTAATTGCAAGTTTATATCTCGCAATTTTGACTGAGATATAAACTAAACAAATGTGTGTTAAAAAGTCAAAATTGCAAATATAAACTTGCAATTCTCAGAAAAATTAAAAGTCTGAAAAAAGACAATTGGTGAGTTTATATCTCACAATTCTGAGAAAAATTCAGAATTTCAAGATGTAAACTCGCAATTGCAACAAAAGAGCATTGTCAGATAAAAATATGCAATTAAATTTGGAAATGGGCTTCCATAAAGTTTCCTTTTGCTGAACACAAAAGAATATATTTTGAAGACTCTTAGTAACAAAAGTTGGTTATGAGCATTTGTTTTCTCGCAATTATGTGATATAAACTCGCAATTGCATGTTATAAAGTCAGAATTGCGAGATATAAACTTGCAATTCTAAGAAAAAAGTAATAATTGGTGAGTTTATGTCTTGAAATTCTGACTTTATAACTCACAACTGTGAGTTTATATCTCACAATTCTGAGAATAAGTCATAATTGCAAGATGTAAACTTGCAATTGCGAGAAACAAGGAGTGATTGTGAGATAAAAAGTTGCAATCACCTTTTGTAAAGTTTTTATTCAGTGGCGTAAACGGGCTTCCATACAGTTTCCTTCTGCTGAACACTAAAGAATATGTTTTGAATACCCTTGGTAACAAAACAGTGTCTAGTCCTAACTGACTTCAGTACTATTTAGTCAATTGGGACCAACAACCCTTTGGTTAATAACATCCTTAAAATACCTTGGTTTGTTCAACAGAAGAAAGAAACTTATAGCATGTTTTTTTCTCAATGGAATAATGAGTAGTTAAAGTGATTACAAATAAATCAATAAACTTAAAAACAATAAATTGCACAGCTAGTTGGTCATGAGCACTTCTTTTCTTACAATTGTGTGATATAAACTCGCAATTGGGTGTTATAAAGTCAGGATTGTGAGATTTCTCGCAGATTCTGAGAAAAAGGTGAGTTTTGGTGAGATTTGTCTCGCAATTCTGACTTTATAACTGTCAACTGCAAAGTTATATTTCGCAATTCACATATATTTTCACAAATAATGTTTGTGTTAGTCATGCTAGAAGAATCTAAAATATTTTATTTATATATCTTATTTAATAAATATTTGCAAGCTACACAAATGTGTCAAACCTTTTCGTTCCAAAGAAGAGAAAAGCACCAAGTATGTATATAAAAGACAGAAAAAGAGGTGATATAAAATGTAAGTGTGAGAGATAGGAAGTGTTGGACACCAGTGAGCTCTTTTGACTTTTCTTCCTACACAAAAGCAACCCTCCTACATGCTCACACACACAGGACACCATTTTACTTTTTAACAAGCTCATGAAGAGAAACATTAGAGAGGCTCTTTTGTTTCTTTTCTGCCTTGTTCAAGGAAGCAGACAGCGAAAGAAACATACAGGCAAATAAAAAGAGTTTGAGAGGGAGAGAGAGAGAGACAGACAGAGTGAGAGAGAGAGAGAGAGAGAGAGAGAGAGAGTAAGTAAGAGAGAGCTGGCACAGGCTGAGCCAGGCGCTGGCTGTGTGGACACGGAGGAGTGCGGAGAGAACAGAAACGACAGAGCAGGAGGAGGAGTGAATGGATAGAGTGACCCAGGAGGAGGAGAGGAATGCTGAGCGAACAGACCGACAGAGCGCGAAAGGGAAGACGAGAGTGGCGTGGCAGCAACAGCAGAGCAATTAAACAGTAGAAAGGCAAGCAAAGGCTCACATGCCGAGCAGCTTCTGTCGCTCGCGCGCACTCTCTCTTTCAAGCGACCGAAGAAGCAGAAGTGAAGCGTCCAGAAAACGATAAAGGACAAGAGGAGGCACGCAAGAGGCAGGGGGAGGAGCAAGCACGCTTTGATTGACAGAGTAAAGAGGAGGGACATGGACGCAAATTGAAGACTTTGATTTTCTGGGAATGGATATTTTTAGCCAAGGAAAAACAAAGGAGAAGAAGATAAAGGATGCCGTTTCAGTCTAAAACAAGGATGGAAGAGGGAGGGAGGGAGAGAGAGAGAGTGAGATGCTGAATTTGGACCATGTCAGAACAGATTTCACATCAGCGGCATTCAGCCCTCCTGCAGGCAAGAGTCAGTATGTGTGCGTATGTGTGTGTGCTTGTGTGAACTAGCCCGAAGTACGACCTCTGTAACACCAGGCTTTCGCCCATGTGCCCCCATAGTTGAGGACAGAGATGAGAAGGCAAAAAGTCAGTCTTGTATCCTGTCAAAGCTGGAGATAAAAAGGCAGAAAGACGAGATGAGTGTGATCGTGGGGTTGTGGGGTCAGTCGTAGCTAGGCTTTGGGGAACCCTCTCTTTAGGGACCGTGAGCCTGCCTGGAGACTCTCAAATCCTTCTTTCTTGCGACTCAGCTGGCGCTGCCTCCCACAATCCATCTCTTTTTCATTATTCTCTCTTACTATCTGTCTTGTATCTATTGAAGCTTTTCTCTCATTAAGATCACTTCCCATGTAACTGCCTCATTCTTTCCGATTTGCTCGCCTGAACTTTCTGGGAGAGGCTCGGAGGGAAATTGCAGGCTGTCCCTAAAGCCAGACTAAGTCTGGTCACCCTAACCAGATGGACCGAGGGGGGGAGTGAAAGAAAACGAGAGCTAGAAAGAGAGAAACAAGGAAAATTGCCTGGGGATTTTGCCTGAGGGGTTATAGACAGTTGCCAGCAGGTATGAAGACATTCTGAATTTTGGGTACCTTAGGGAGCGGCGTGTTTGTGCACGAATGTGATTATTCAATCCAGAAATGAAGTTTGCATACACCTGACAGGATATTAAAGTGGAAGTTGAGTTGGGATTTTACACTTCAATTAAACTTAGAGTAGTCCTGCAGGTGATTGTTGGAAGTTAGATTTGTATTCAGGAAGTTAGTGTTGTGGCTCTCTCCGTGCTCCTGGAGCCCCATGAGGGCCCCGGCCGTGGAGGCCTGGCTGGGAGATGAAGCCGTCCCCCCTGCTGCTCTAGCAGCTCTGTGGGCCCTCATGGCTCTGGAAGGCCGCTGTCTGCGTCCTGCCTCGCCCACGCCGGGCCAACGCAGGGCCCGCCGTCGCCGCACCCGACCCGGAGCACCAAGAGACGACCTGTCCCACCTCACCGCGGCCCTCCTAGTGCGGACTCGCCTCCACGGATTGCGGCATGTCTGCACCCCGTCGAACTCTCTCAGCCGTCGGGCCTTTTGGATGCTAGCCTTCTGCACTTGTCTGGGTCTGCTGTTGTCCTGGTCCTCGAATCGGCTGCTTCACTGGCTGGCCTTCCCTACTCACACGAGAGTCCACACAGAGTGGGCGAGAGAACTCGCTTTTCCCACGGTCACCATCTGCAACAATAACCCTGTACGTTTGTACCACCTCACGAAGAGCGATCTGTACTTCGGGGGTCACTGGCTCGGACTGTTGCTGGCCAACCGCACGGCCAGACCCCTAGTTCTGGAACTGCTTCAAGATGACAGACGGGCATGGTTTAGCAAGCTGTCAGATTTCCGTCTTTTCCTGCCTCCACGGCGCTTCGAGGGCACCAGCTTGGAGTTCATGGACCGACTGGGCCACCAGCTGGAGGATATGCTACTGGCTTGCAAGTACCGCGGAGAGCCGTGTGGAGCTCACAACTTCTCCACTGTGAGTCTGAAACAAATGACCTCCACGTCTCTTTCTGTCCTTCTGTCTCTTTCTCTGTCACCTTTTCCCTCTATTTGTCAGATTTGCTGTGACTTACTCTTTCATGCAGCACATGTACAGACTTGGCTCTGTTGCCGTGCTTCAAATATTTCACAGCACATTTTTCACACCCATATTTGAACTTTCTGAACCCAATTCATGAAGACAATTATTATTATTTTTTTAATCTGAGGGAGCCCCATGTGTAATACCAGCGTTTACAAGCACATCAGGTGCAAGGCTGATTTTCATAATGCAATTCTGATTGAGCATACTATTTGCATTTGTGTTGCTCATAAGACCCTCGACCTATTTACACAGAGATCTGGCAATGTAGCAACTCTATAGCCTTAAGTACACACTGATTCTTCATGCCAAGAAATTATTATATAATACTTGTCTAAACCAGATGTGACACGATGAGATTTCAATGACAAGCGATTTTTCTACCCACGCCAGAGAGAAAATGCCAATCAGTGGCAACAGTTTGCGGATGAATTATTTTGCCCACTTTCTTTCAGCTGCACAACACATTTTCATGAATATGTATTTGCGCTTTTCTTTTTTATCTCTTCAATTTTTTTAGGAATAAGTGTTGCTATAGGTCTCTATACTGTACATCGCAGTACTGTGACCAGTCTCAGACTCCTATTGTCAGTGAACATGTCTTCCTTCTCCTCATTCTCATCCTGTTTCTCCACAGTCACCGCTTCTGCTGCTGTTTTGTATACGCTCACTCAATCCCAGACACATTTCCCTGAGAAATAACAAGCACTGCTATAGACAAGCGTAAGCGGAGGCTTTGAAAACAATGAATAAATCAATGAAATGATAGGTCAGAGTTGTTTTGTAATGCTGGAAATGAAAAATGCAGGAAGGTGTTGTTTTGAAATGCAATTAAATATCTTAATGGGGATTAAAAAATAGTAATAGTAAA